>NC_135746.1:25465000-25780937 GCF_041903045.1 Epinephelus lanceolatus
GTGTTGCTGTGGAAACATGCTACCCACCCTCTGGTCTTTCCCCAGTTTGCCCCGGAGAGTGAGCGGCTTCATTTTGAGCTGCAAAACTCCTTTAATGTTGCTAACTATGTTAGCACCCCTAGACGTGCTGATACTGTTAATAGTGCTAACAGTGATAACATAGTTAACAATGCTAAAAGGGGTTTTGCAGCTAAAATTGAGCTGCTTACTCACTGGGGAGAGCTGGGGGGAGACTGGAGGGTGAGTACAATGTTTGCAAAGCAAATCTTTTGGATCAGGACAGTACAACCAGCAGTAATTACTGAATGAGCAGCACCACTACCTTGCTACAGTAGCTCCCACCAGACCCTGTTGGTGCGCAGTGAAGTAGACTGAAACATAGCAAAGTTAACCTCTGGACTGACATGCATAACTGGTCAAAAATATTCCTGGCAGTTAACTGACTAAGGGTAACTGTTGATATTCCTCCAAAATATCTGATATTTTTCTTTTACCTTGTAAAAAACCTTACCATAAACATTTGGGGTTGAGTGATGGATGGTGATGTGTGACAAGAGATCAAGCCCAAACTTACCTACATGATGTTTCAGTTTAATTTTACCCCAAACAAGCTCTATATAGACACAATATACAGTAATATGTCATAAAAAAAATGTTAAAATCAAATAATCTTTTGGTCCCGCTACCAGACAAACACTGATTTTTTTTTTGTGGTGCTATATTTTGACTTTATCAACATACGTGCAAACTGTCACCCTCCATTCAATATCAAGGTGTTTGCCAGCTTGAAGCAACATCCTGACCGTCATGTTACTTCATGTTATCAGTAGGAATGGAGGTTCAGCGGGACATTATTAGAAGTTATGTGTACATGTTTGTGAGTTTAATGTCTTCTGTCTAAAGGCTTATGTGAGGCGTGTTTCTGACACTGAGAACCTCTCAGTGTGTTTGCTCTCAGAGGGAGAAATCCTTTGTTTACCAGATCCATCTGACAAAACAGATGTTAAAATGTCTGTCACGCAGACATTCATTGAAGTGTTTACTTAAAGCTTCCTTATTTGTAGTGTCCTGTTTGGTATTCTCTCCTCTGGCTTTAGCATTAAACCTGCACAGCATAGACAACCTGTTTCCAAAGTTGTTGTTTTTGTCCCAACTAGACTCATTCAGCTACAAAATGGAAAAGCAGCTCTCGGTAAAGTCACTTTTTAAAGATTTTGACAGACACTGGAAGCAGCTATTCTTCCTCACACCTGTGACTGCCAGACAACATTGAGAATCAAACAAAAACTGTTATGATGGCTAACATCCAGGCTCAAGGTAAAAAGATTAATCTGACATTACGCTTAGAGAAGCCTGCACCGGCTCATTTAATGGCTTGTAAGCTTATAAAATTGACCAAACTCCCTGTGGATGATAGTAGTAGGGTAGTGGGTTGTGTAATAATGCCTCTGCAGTGTACGGAAACAGCTTGATATCATGAAGAAATGACAAACTTTAAAGCAAAGGAAGTTTCTCCTTACCCTTCATTGGTAAATCAGTGATCTCAATAACTTCAAACTGGTTTTTCTAAAGCCTCCAATGAATCACACGTTGATGTTTATCTCTCATTTCTTCCTGGATCAGTTTAGTTTGATATAACCTCTAATGCTTCGCGGGAAGTCCAAAAGGAAATATCATACTGGTCCAGACCTTGACCATTCACCATACTTCATCAACAGTAATGGCATGCTATTACGGTAATGTCTCTTAAAATCAAGTATATCCCAACGAACAGCTGCTTATTTTGGCCAAGTCTAACATTTTGTCCTCAGTAATAATCAAAATATTTTTCTAGAGAAATGTTATAAATGATTCCCTAAATATCTCATTTTGCTCCCCCTCTTGAGTCACAGCTGATATAAACCAGGCTTGTGTCGGCGGCTCTGTTGATGAGGTTGCCGAGCAACAGCGGGATACAGGGAGGAAGTGAGCTGTTTCAGGGTTACGACCCCAAAGAAAAGGACACAAAGATAGGTTGAGACGTTGACATGTAAACACTCCACTCTTGTCTTGTCTCAAGGATTATAAAAACAGTTTGAGCTTGAACTCGGGAAACTCCACCAGAAGTCCCGATTGATACTGTTTAAAATAATAATCTCAAAAGTTAAGTTTTGCTATCTTACTGATATGAAAGCTGTGCTTCCCCAAAATCTGGTTAATGTACAAACATTTTAATGGGTGAGATGAAGAAAGGTTTATACGGAATTGAAACTTGAATTGAAACCGTAACCCTCAATTCACTCTTGACATCAGTATTCGTTCTTGAACATGTGAGTGAACTTTGCAGAACCTCAGGGTGCAGATGATGTTGTCAATCGTCCAGTTTTAAGCTCCTCAATAATACCTGGGTCACTAAAAACATGTCAGGCATGTTGTCTTTTACTTTCATCTGATGCGTCCCCTCCTGCGGATAAACTTAGGTTTTTACATCGTTTTTACAAGTACTCGCCCGACTGTGAAGCACTAAAACATGAAAGCAGTTCACATTTTCAGGACATGGTGAGGCTTAAAAATACATATCATAAAAGTCATTCATCGTCTAAAGTTCTTGTTTGATTAGTAGGGTCTTGCAACATCTTAAAATAATGCATAAAACTCCACTCTCTGTGGTCAGTCTTTCCACAACCACTGGTTATGCTCTGACCTCTCATGTGGAGCACAAACAACACCACCTGTCATGGTTGCCTTTCCTGTCTTTCAACCCATCTTAACATCTCTGCAGGCTGGTCTCCCCTTTCTTGAGGTCATGAGTTCAGTGTGTCAGATTCGGCATTATGGTGAGTGGAACCGGCAGAGGTTATTTCATGTCAGAATGCAGCTGTGTACCCAGCTGCTGCAGAGAAGAGCGAAAAGGGGGCAGTAGGGTTGTTGGTTAACCTTCATCAGAGGAGAGTCATCTTTCTTGTCTTTTGGTGGGATGGTGTAATTTCTTCCTCTGGTCCATAAATGTTCAGCTGAAACTCAGAGGATCCTCTTCTCACTCAGTGGATGCAGAGTTAGGCTAACCCAACTGTCAGATAAAGATTGGCATTGTACATTTCTATTAAACCACGTATATGTAACAATGTACATTATTGTGTAGTGGATGTTGAAACTTTACATTTCTACGATGATGTGGTCATGTTTGGACACAAAGGCCACTTGGTTATGGTTAGGAAAAGATTATGTTTTGGTATAGAATACCCAGTTTTGGTGTCACAATCACAGGTGTAAATGCAGCAATGTCTTACCAAAAAACAGCTGGTATTGTTTGTTGGTCTCGAACAGTGGTCTGCAGCTTGGCAGCTGTCGCAGCTGAGTTTCATGCCATTCACCATCCCCCCCAACCTCCCAATGACAATATCAGCTCATTTACAATATCACATCAGTATGTGCAAATAAACTATGATAAATCTGACTTGCTGAGGGTCACATGTGGAGTCCCACAGGGTTCAGTGCTGGGTCCAGAGTTGTTTATGTTGTACAGGTGTGATATTTGCAAAGTGTCCAAAATGATAGTTTGTTTTGTTTGCAGATGATACAAATTCATTTTGTTCTGGGAGAGATGGGAAGTTTTGGAGACAGTGGAGGAAATTAAAACTTTTCATTGGTGTGATTTTAAGAAGATATCATTACATTTAAGTAAAACCAAATTCATAATTCGATATCGAAAAATCAGTAATCCAGGACAAATGATGTCAGATAATGTTGAAATAGAGTTTCTGAAAATACATTTTTGGGAGTTGTAATAGACTGTAAACTATACTGGAAACTACATGTAAGTCATGTAAAGACAGAAATTCTTAAAATCTATTGCAAAATTTCACAAAACAAAAGACATCCTCAACCTGAATTCATTGTATCACCCTTTTATAGTGCCCCATACATTACTTACTGTGTAGAGGTTTGGGGAAATGCATACAAAACAATCACAATTTTTTTAATTGTGCTACAGAACAGAGCTATGAGTATCATAAATAGAGCTGATTACCAAGCACTAACCAAATTATTAATAAACTCACATGCTCTCAAATATAAAGATTTGGTGGACTGGACTTTAAAGTTGCAGAGTTAATGTACAAAGTAAAAACTGAGATACTTTCACAGTGTGTCCGGAAGTTGTTCAAAATGAAAGACAGTCAGAATAAAGAGGAAGTTGCACTCTTACAAAAACAAAGATTAGAACAAATGCAAAACAAAGATGTAAAAAGTCAAAGGAGTTGATTTGTGGAAAAGGTTTGAGCAGGAAATACAAAAGTGTGAAACAAGTAATAGATTAAAAAAATATCTGATTATTTACAAACATAAAACTGAGTTATAAACACCAGCATGTGTATATTAATATTTGTTTGGGGCCTTGGGAAATATAGACTATACGTGTATTTTGTTTTGCTTGTTTCTTTTGTTGTCATTGTATTAATGTAAAGAGAATAATAAAAAACAATCAATGCAAGAAGGGTGGGTTCAAAAAGCCAAGCCTTTAGCCTACACTTTTTCAGTCAGTGAAACTTGCTTGGGTTTGTCACGGCTTCAAAAGTAATGACTTATTATTGTTATTATTAGTTTTGTTTTTTTTCGTGAATTTGAGTTGTATTACTTGGAAAACGACCAACATAAACTAAACTAGACTAAACTTTAAAAATGCTGATAAGACACGAATGACACGCACAAATGTAAGGTATCTGTGGTTTGCAGAAACACACAATGCCAATATTTTCTCATGGTGACGGGGCTGGTGAGGCCATGTTTAGACTGACATCAGTGTCAAACAACACCGCCTACTCAATCATCTCAATGAAACCACTACATTGGCACAGCGGGGGTGCCAGCCCAGAGAAGTACACAGTGCCGGCCAGCCACAAAGTTGAACCGCGCTCAAAAACAGCAGTGCAATGAAACGTCACTCATCAATTCGTGCAAGCACTGCATTCCTGGTAAATTACTCTTTACTCGAAAAGCATTTTTTGTACTGTTTATTTTAATGTCATCCAGACAGAACATGATAGAGCTGGAGCAACTCGCCAGATTTGTTAAGTCCCATTTACCCAGATGAAGTGTTCATTGATCTATTACTCAAACTGGACCCCCTGGATATTATTTTATCTTCTTGTTGGCATCTGTAGCACTTTGACACTGTACCTTTTTTGGTCTGTTAAATTACTGCATGTTCAGGTTACAAGACTACATGATAAATGCCAATGATACAAGTCCTTTTGGTCGCCCTACACAATTCTAAACACTTGATATTTGGTTTGTCTTTCCTGGCAAAATCTTCTTTGCTTAACAGGAAGTAATGCATCTTACATTTTTTGTTTGTTTGGAAGAAGCAGAAGAAAAAATCAGTTTATTGTAGTAGCAGTTTGTTGTTTATTAAACAACATTCACACAAGTTTGATGGATGTTCCAGCTTCAACTTCTTGTCATTTAATCATTTTCATAATGTCTTGACTAACTATAGGCCAGTGCCAGCCCCAAATGTAATAAAAAATTTGATAATCAGATGCCATTTAAGTTGCATCTGACCTCAGTAAGATTGCGGTTTATAAAACAAAGCGCTGTTGTTGAAGAGAGTCACGCATTAAACTATGTAAACCTCTTTGTCCTTTGCCATTAAGTTGTCAGCGTGTTGTTCTTTTCTCTTGTTCCTCTGTATCACATTCCTGAGGAGAGTCATTAGTAAATATGACTGGGTGGAGTGGCTCTAATATGACTTTGAACTTCCACACACACACACAAATAAAACCAATCACAATCTCATTAATGGCTGCTGGTGTGGACGTGGTTTGGAGCAAAACATTTTGCAGCCTCTGGAATGAAGTGCTTGTTTCCCTCGGATGATCTCTAATGATGTTAGAAAGGCCAAAGCTTCGGTGGAATGTATTTCTAAACTGTTTTTTCTCAGTTTTCCTTGAAAGTGTTTTTCACCATTTGACTTTTTAGACCTCTTGGAAAACACCTGGTGGAATGCCTGTGACCCAGCACCACAGTCAGGATTAATTAATCCCTTTTTGACACTGTAATAACTCCTGAAAAGGGAATGCTACTGTTGCTACTTGGCTGACGTACTTCCAAACATGTGGTGCAGACCAGCAGTGGAAGGCTGCTCGGATATCACACATCAAAAATACCAACAGTCAATGTGAGATTATGGGAATTATCCATTAAGCCTTTGTGTCTGCTGAGATGAGACTTACAACAGTGTGTGATCAGGGTTTACTTTGAAGTTTAAAACAGGATTCACTGTTTTTAAATCATGGAATTTAAAGTGGAAACAGATTCTTCTTAGGGATGGGAGATATAATGACTATGTATGATATATTGATTTTTTTTCCAACCCCACCCACCCACTTACAAGCTCTCCAGCCAAACTTTTTAGAGCCGTAGCCTAACGTGCACCTCCCCAGAAACATAACTACACATTGCGGCAACGAAGACCTCCTGTCTATTTTTGTAAGCTGAAACCATCCCTCAGTGGAAACAAAGCTTTTATTGAGTTTTATTTCACATATAAGAAACAATAAATTGTGAGGACAGTAAAGCCTTATCCTGGCTTCATATGTGCAGAGGAAATCTTCGCTAGTCGCTAGGCTAATTCATACAATGTAAAATGCCATAGGCTTGTGCTGATTATGTTAGCATGTTATATTTGTTTGGAAAACGTGTTTAGAATAAGACAGTTTTGTCTGTGAACTTTGTGAGTTGTAATGGAGCTGAATTTTATGATGTTACCTTTGTTTAATGTTGCTGTTGTCCCTGGCTTCATATGAGTAGAGGAAAAGTCCACAAGCTGCTAAGCTAATTTATACGATGTAAAATGCCACAGGCTTGTGCTAATAACATCAGCATGTTGTATTGGTTTCAAAAACGTGTTTAGTATACGACAGTTGTTTTGTCGGTGAACCTTGTGAGTTGTAATGGAGCTGAACTTTGTAACGTTACCTTTGTTAAATGTTGCTGTTGTCCCTGGCTTAATACGAGTAGAGGAAAAGTCCGCTAGCCACTAAGCTAATTTATACAATGTAAAATGCCATAGGCTTGTGCTAAAAACATCAGCATGTTGTATCTGTGGGGGAAATGTGCTCAGATAAAGACAAGTACTTTGTCTGTGAATGCTGCAAGTTATAGTGAAGCTGATTTGTGTACTTGTTTTTGAAATTGCAGCTATTAAGCCACATTTAATGTGTGTTTTAGGTGTGTTTTGAATCAACTAAACTTTACAGCACTTCACAGAAACCCTACTGCTGACTAGTGTTTTGGAGGTGTTGTGCAGCTGCATATTTTCAAGCAGGGTTATTCCCTGTCTTTGCATTTTATTTTGATCAGTCTGTTTTTCTAAAAGTGCCTGTGACATCTCAAATGTGGCTTTGACTTGCAACTGAAAACATGTAGCCCATTTCGTAGAAAAGACCGAGATATTGCCAGTCAGCCTGTAAATACTGAGATATGAAATGTTGTCCATATCACCCAGCCATAATTCATCTGAGTTTGGGTCTGACTGAGGCTCAAACATGTACGGTTGAATCTCTCTGATATTTCCTATAACGCTAAAGCTAGCCATGTTGATGCACACTGCTCTTTCACCGGTCAGCTTAGCATGAGTGGCACTTGAGAAAACAGAAAGCAAAATCTACTGCAAGCATAGTAATACATGTCTGGGGGGGGGGGGTAACTACGCTGTTTACATCTTTCACATGTTAACTGGTGACAAAACATTTGGGAAATCATCCTCATTTTGCACAACCACACTGTTTATTTAATACTTTCTGCTGAGTGACTTAAGAACCGATAAAACAACTGTGTGCACCGTGTCTGCAACCCGTCTGGCATCCATCCAAATCACCTCCTCTGTGGGGGTCTCCTAAAAAATAGCTGCAAAATAATCACTCCTCATGGTGCTCTGGCCCGGCCCCAACAGCAGCAGAATCCTGAATGGAAACGTCTGCGGAGAGCTTTATGGCCCTGCCTCTCTGCTGCGGGAGCCAGAGGGGTCATGTTTGTGTGGACATCAACAGGATTTATGGCACAATAGCAGTCAAGTCCTCCGCTTTGATCCGGAGGGTGTGACATGGGGTGCAGGTTGAATTTGTTTCTGCCAAGCTCCCTGTTGCTTTCTGACAAGCCTCCTTAACAGGGCAGGGAGTTATTTTTAGCAGCGCTGCAAATGAAAAGGTTATTTAGTGTTTGTTATTTTTCATTATGGGTTGAAAACCATGCATTATGAATGAAAACCAATGTGAATGTGCTAAATAATTATGTAACATAAGGGTGATGTTGGCATATATAAACCATTGCATAGCTGTTGTGAAGTCATCTGATTAAATGTTCCAGGATATTACCAATTTGAGCTTTTCGAAAGGCTCTTGACATTACCTGACTCGCAGTGAGCATATTCGTGGATTCAAAACACTGATAAGAATCTCAATAAACATAAACATACCATAATGACATGCTGACATATCATAGATTTATTTGTTTGTCAGGCAGATTATTCTCTTATTCCAAACATTTTGTTAATGTTTTCCTTCCATTCTTTTATTCATTCCTTTTGATTTCAGTTATGGAAATGATCAAATAAGATTTATTAAAAACTTGGAAAAAGTCTTTCAAAGTAAATATCTCGAGACCAGTCCGTGTCCCTGACATTAGATCAGCGTGACGTGTTTGGAAAGACTGAAGGCTGAAATGTTCCCCCCTTCAAGTGCTCTTTGAGTTCCTCTAATCTGTGTCATTTTTGTGTCTCTCCATGGAAATGTCAAAATAAACAAACCATAATCTCGCCTCGAGGAGAAACAATAGAGCTGGAATAGCATGACCTTGCAGTGATACGGTGGCGGACTGAGTTGAAACAGAGGTGACTGATAGACTCTGTTGGCTGTGAGACTGTGGAGTACAGGCCAGAATTTTACACCAAGATTGAAAGTAACTGACCCAAAACCTTTCAGATATTTCTCGTAGCTACACAGAAAATAACATCACTTTCCTTGAATTACTAAAATATTTATATGCAGTGAGTATCTCAGAGGTTTTAGTCAAATCAGAATCATGTCATTATCATCATGTGATAACATGTTACAGGATGTACCAGCATAGTAGTATGATAATCGCAACCACGAAGATGACAGGAGGTTGGTAGAGGTTGGCTATTTAATAGGACTGTCCTGAATACCAGATGTGGGCCTCTGGAGTTTCAATAGTAATCGCCAGCAAACATTCAAATATTTTGGGTGGGGTGGTGCTGAACATGACTCAGGAAGGACCCAGCCAGACGTTTCTCATCTCTTTTTCTTGGCTGAGATGGTTGCATAGCACTGCAACACCTCTCTTTTAATTAAATTAAAAGCATGAATTTTTAAAGATTCTGTTATTTAACCTCTGGGGCTGAAAAATGAAGCCAACATGGAAGTGTCAAAAACTGCAGTTCCCTGAATGGCCACTTGAGGCTGGTTCCAAAAGCAAGTCATGCCCCATAGACCCACATGTTAAAATGCCGAAAATGTAGCTTGTTTTTGAAAGCCCCAAACAGTTATTGCTGTGATGGCATTGTGCACCAAATACTATACATTAGGGATGCACCGATATGGATTTTTTCTGCCGATAACAATAACCAATAATTTGTATTTTAAAAAGACATATATAACCTGTAGTCTATGTACACCTGAGGGTAAGAAAGGCTAAGATGTATTGCTGATTTAATATTCCACAGCTCTGACCTGATCAAATCGGCAGGTCCGCTACATCTGGTGTATGATGTGTTTATATCGTTACGCTGCATTTTTATAAACACACCCAGGCGCTATCTCATCGTCCAACGATAGACTAGCCTACAGCTACCAAGTAGAATAGCGATGTGCTGTTGATTCACCTCACATATTAATACTCAACTCAGACAAACAGGCAGCTGTGTCTCTCTCTCTCACACACACACACACACACACACACATACACACACACTGCCAAAGAGAGAGATGTGCTCCAGACCGGGTTGCCAGGTAACGATACAAATTGCTAACAGTAGCAGCTAGCAGTTATTAATGAGTTTAACAACAGAGTCCAGCCTTTTAATAGCTTGGTGTTGGATGTAAGCCGCTGCTGCTTATTAGCTTGTGCTGACACTCTGGAGACGGTCCTTCAGTGCTGTGTCTAACCTGATTAACAGCTGCAGGAAGTTTGTTGATCTGGTGGGGTGTCGGGCAGTCAGAGATCAGACCCTCAGTGCAAATCCTGGAGCTGTGGAAGACATGCACACTGCGACATGTTTTGTTTTCTAGACGGCATGCTGCTGTTGTTGTTCTTCTGTGTGTATTGACAGCTCGCAAACTAAGTTTAAAGTACATGTACCACCACCCACTGTGTCAGGATGGTAGATGCTGCCCTTGTTAAGTCAATAAAAGCAGTCTGGCTTCGTCTTATTGGCGCTATTAATCAGCTATAATTTTAATTATTGGAATAATGCATAATTTAAAAAAATGTCCCATTATTGGCTGATAATTTATCGACTGGATATATCCCTACTGTACATACACTCCCACCTCTGCAAATACCCCAAGTCTTTCTTGTTAGAACTTGATGATGTTGTCAGTAATGGTGTTTTGCCTGTAAAACAGAGATAGTATGAACTTTGCTTACACCTTAGGTTAATACTTTCACCTCTGCACACCTCCTTCCACTCCCATCCTGCTGGAGAGATGCCATCTGAATACTAAAAATCCTACTTTCTGCAGGTGTTTCTGCTGTTTTGATACACTTGGGATAAGGCCCTTATCACATGTTTCCTATCTGCTTTCCTGCATCAGTTGAAGCCGTCGTTGATTTGCAGCTGGAGCTGTGTTTGGCCCTGGGAGCCATCCCGATATCTGTGAAAGTCTGTCATGGTCACGGCTAAGGAATGCTTGTTGACACGGAGGATAGGAAAACCTGCTGAGATATGATTATTAACACAGTCCTGGGTATTATATCAGGTTACACCAGGCCTGATGGAAAAGATAACAAATTTTAATACTTGGTTAAAAGTGTTTTGTTTTTCACCAGCAGCATTCAACCAGGAGGGATTTAGCTTATGGCAAGGTACAACAGATTGAATTTCCACCTCTAAGAGCTACAGATAGAAATCTGACTTGAGCTTTAAATTTCCTGTTTTGTAGATGTTTTACACTGTTACCTTTTTGGTCCTAGTGACCCCCACACTAATATATGAGGGTTTTCTTTACTTTATAACGGCCCACCCCAGTGTAAAATAAAATGTTTCACCTTCCTGTTTGGTTTTAAGGCATTGTCTGTAAGTTAATGTGAATGAACACACAAATATGAGGTTAGTGCTGATGGCCATTAGTCATTAAATTGCAATTTGTCAAGCTCAGCTCACATCGCAGCTACATCAGCTGATCTCAAACAGCCCAATCAACTGATCTAGCAGCTGATTGATGGAGGGGAGTAAGCTGATAGATCACATTCTTTCTATGCAACCAATTGGCAAATCTCATTCAGGGTGCCCTATTTAAATTGCTCTGGTCTGCCTACTGTTGCTGCTTCCTCTGCAAGCCACTTTGCAACTCCTCTCCACCCCAACTCCTCCTTTTCATGCTGCGTCTGACTTATCAATGTCATTTCTGTTTGTCATTGATGCTGCTCTGTTCTGTTCCCGGGGAGTCTTTGCTGCTGCTCTCCATGCCTTAGGCTTTCCATGTAGGTGCATGGAAGGGCAGAGAGGTTTTCTTTCTCTGCCTCAGGCTTTCCTTGTTTGCACTCGGAAGGGCAGAGAGGTGTGCTCTCCTTGCCTCAGGCTGTCCTTGTTTGCATGTGGAAGGGCAGGGAGGTTTGTTCTCCCTGCTCTAGGCTTTCCATGTAGGCACATGGAAGGGCAGGGAGGTGTGCTCTCTCTGCCTCAGGCTTTCCTTGTTGGCACGCGGAAGGGTGGAGAGGTGTGCTCTGTCCGTCTAAGGCTTTCAACTTTGGCCCGAGGAAAGGCAGAGAGGCCCCAGAACAGATATATTACTGCAAATGGAAATAAAGTTTTCTTTGACTTAAGTGTTCCCAACTAAAATCTGAAAATCTTTGACCCGTTTTGCATGCCGGTCTATCTGTAATAGAATAAAATAAAAGGCATTATTATCACAAAACATTAATATTTCACCACCTCTAAACAGACAGCGCTTTGAAATGCAGCACTAAAACTCATTGAGTTAATGAAGTCTTTTTGTGTGTGTTTTTTTCCCCTTAAAAAATAACCAATTAGTTACCATTTATTGGGTGTCAGGGTTTTTGAAGCAAAATGAACTGAAACTAACCTCTCAATCCACAAATCACTTTAAATAAGAATATATTATACAATGTACTTTTAAATATTGGGAGAAAAGAAAATGCCTTTGTATAATTCAGTTAGGTAAACAGCTTCTTTGACTTTGCAAAAGGACTGACACAGCATGAGATCAGATCTGGATTGCCAACGGCACGATAGTAAAAGCAAACTGTTGAGGTATTTTCTAAATAAAACAATGCAGCGATGAATCTGCTCAGCTCATGATTTGTTTGGCTGCTCTATAAACACCAGCAGGAGTTGCTTTTCTCAAACCTCATTCACATTTATCTATCCTCTCATTTTTCTGCCATCCATGTGCTTTTGTGTGATGTGACGGCACTCACCCAGCATGAACTGGTCGGGCCTACGAGGCAACAACATAATGTGGGTTCAATTTCTCCTCGTCCGTTCTTTTATTGGACTTTCTAAAGAAAAACTTAGTCCATGTGCTAACAGCCAGGTCATGTCCTCAGTCACAGGTCCAGTGCCATTTGGCTTATCCTCCGCCCAAGACCAACATCTTGAATCAGCATCTCTGTTGCACTACTTGGCTTTGAACACACACACACACACACACACACACACACACACACACACAGACACACACACACTAGCAGTACCTTCACTGATAGATACCTTGTTACATAACCAACACATGTGCCCCAGCTGTTGAGCTTGTTTTTAATGGTGATACGGCGTTCTCCTCTGGCATCGCTTGTTTGTACCTTTTCATCAGTCAGCATTGACCTTTTTTTAATGGCTCTGTATTTTGTCTAATTTATGTAAAACATCATTACTTACTTCCAGCACATTCCACCACTAATGAAAATAAATTACAAACAGCTTATTTGTATTTTGCTGTGGATTGTGAAGATTTACCAGCTTTGCAAATTAACATGAAGTTCCTCATAAAACTTGACCTTGGCATTAGGCCGTTCTACCATAAAATATGATTTCACATGGATATGATTGCAAAAGTCAGAGCGTTGTGCAATAAACTCAGATCAAATTAATTGACAGAGGATGCCATCGGCACAGTTCAAAGAGTCATGATGCCTTTGAATCTGTTCGGCATCAAGTAATTCCCGGAGCAATCTTGAGCTGTTGCACATGCAGTTTTACCAGGAACCTTTGGATTGTAGGACTGAGAGAGAGTTTTTTTTTTTTTAAGTGTAATGGCCGAAATACATGGGGCAGGGATGTGACATGTCACGTAGGCTGGATGGAGCGGGTTATCATTCAGGCATCGTTTGTAGTGTGTGGTTACAGCCAGCCTCACTGTGTGCATACTGTGTTTTGCCAAGTGATAATACAGTTGGTTATTGGGGATTTGGACATGTAGGCTATATTAACTGGTACTGAATGTATTAATTGGATCATTTCAACTACAGGATGTATTGATAGGATTGACTGATTTTTTTTTTTTTTTTTTTTTTTGAGAAATGTAAAAACACACATAAGGTTGCTCTGCAAATTAGCCGTGGCTAGAAACCCATATGCATTGCATCTACTTTGTATTTTACATATAAACAATGTATTATGCATTTGTTCTTATCAAATAAACAAATAAGTAGGTATTAATTTCTGTCAGGGGGCACGGTGGTGTAGTGGTTAGCACCGCCACCTCACAGCAAGAGGGTCACGATCAGTGTTGGGTAAGGGTTACTTTAAAAGTAATCGTAACTGCGTTACTTTCTAAAAAAAGTAACCAGTTACTTTACTGCGTTACTCCCTGAGTAAAGTAACTCAGTTACTTTAAAAGTACTTCCAACGTTACTCCCTGAGAAAAGTAACTCAAGCACTTTCAAAGTACTTTTGAGTATTCTACATTTCCTATTGGGCAATGGACCACAGGGCGCTAAGCCTACATTTTTTTGTCTCCAAAATTAAAGTTATGGACCACTTGCCCTTCACTGAGATCCAATTCTCCCATCACAGCCGTCACTTTGACCAGTAGAAACACAGAACAATCTGCTGCCATAGACAACTGTACGACAACAACGCCCCAGCGTTTTTAATGTTTCCTCTAGGGATGTTACCACACAGAGTAAAAGGGGGAAATGATGGTGTGAAACAGCAGAGGCACTTTGTCAACCTGCTGAGTTAACGTTACTGTCATTAGCATCAAGCTAGCAAACAATGGTACATCCTCATGGTCGGACATAAAGTAATAACATTAACAATAGCGGCGGGGCTTTTACTCACCACAACTGCAGAGGCTCCCAGCTTCATTTGAAACAAACTACATTATAGACAGTCCGTTATTTATTAATCCCTCTGTGTGTTTATATATTTACTTTTTATCCACTCCGTTGTGTTTATAAAGTTAAATATCGAACCGTCATTTCAAACTCAACACTTGTTTCAAATTAAAAGCCCCTTATAACCTCGGCTGAGAGAATCCCTCCATTTTCTAAATAGACTTTTATTCTGAAACATTTGTCAGAACTTCCTGTGGAAGATACAGTCGCTTGATAGTTTACTTATGGCACTTCAAATGTAGCTCCTGCCATCTGCTGACACTTTTAGGTGACTACAACAACATGTCGGCTGGCATGTGAACAGACACAGTGACTCAAATAATAGTCAAAGTAATAAAAATAGGACAAGAATAACCCGATGACATCACACACGCCGTGAAAGATGACTGGGGATAATAGGTGAGTACCAGCGTGTAGCGTGTACCAGGCATAATGCAAGTCCTGAGTCTGAAATATGTCTGTCAGCGAGTCCTATTTCACCTATTTAGGCTCCACCATAGACAACGGCAGCATTTCTCCGACCACGTAGCGAGCCACAAGCTCCGTGGCTTCTTTCAGACTGATGGGTTTAACGTTATCTCCGTTAATAGAACCAAATGACAGCCGTTGCTGTTCCAGAGCTGAAGGACCAGCGTTCTAAAAGTAACGGAAGTAACTGATGTCTTGTTTGAAAATTTACTTAAGTATTTGATTACTCAAACAGCAAACTATTGTGTTAGGTTACTGCAAAAAGTAGTCATAGTACTCTAACGCGTTACTTTGTAATATTACTTTGTAATGTTACTTTGTAACGCGTTATACCCAACTCTGGTCACAATACTGGAATTTCTAACTTTGATAAAACACCTTGAAAAATACAAATTTTCGACACCACAATGAAAAAATTGTCATTGTGGGCATAAACATGACATATGCAACTTTTCTTTTCTTAACAGAGAAGAGCATAATGACCGTAGTAAACATCAAGAATAGGAGAGAGTGAGAAAGCGCAGGTGTTACTGGTGTATTGCTACTGTAGAAAATGAGTCATGAAACAGTTTCATATATTCAGAATCAATATGTAGTATTTTTGACATTAGTTCTATGTATAGTTTCCATCTGTTGAAGGCTGTGCAGCAGCACATACAGAAAAAACAGACCAGCCTTGTAAAATGGTGTTGAGCAATGTGGTACCCGCGCAGGGAAGCGTGGCTTCTTTGGTCAGTGTAGCAGCTTTAATATAGTGGATGCATTCTGCACACTCACAGACATGTCATGCAGTATCAGTGGCCCATGTGTTTCGGCCTTAATACCAAGCAGGAAGGTGAAACAAAGAGCCAGTTGGCGTCTCATTATGACTGTTGTCACAGCAATAATCAAAGGTGCTTATCATTATCTATGAATTTCAGCGGCCTCTATAGGTCACCAGTGGTAATTGTAACACCAGAATAGGCCTTTTCATGAGCCAACATTCTGACTTGTTATAGTAGGAAAAGCGCTAATGTTAGTAACCACATAAACAATGGCTCTGTTATATTAAAGTGTCCAGCATGCACAACACCAGGACCCTGATACTGAAGCAGTTAAATGGAATTCAGCCATCATTACATTTATTAATTACAGTAGTGCTTCCCTAATGTGCACGTTAGAGCTTTTCTTTCCAAAGTCAGTGGTTCCCATTATCACAGTCTGACTATGTAAGAGTTGTAACCAGGTCAAACAGAGAGAATTGTTTTTCTCCAACTTCTTGTATTTGAATAATTGTTAGAGGCCTGAGGTATATGTAATCGATAAATTAAAAAAGCAAAGATCAGAGAATCAAACTTTGTTTTTCCTGCTTTGCAACCCTGTTAATGATTTTGCAATCTGTCATAGTTATGCTGCAAATAGACTGCCATGGTGGTCTAGTGGTTAAGACATAAACCATATATTGTGATCTCAACCCCCCTGGTTTGTTTTTGGCTGGAGGACCTTTATTGGATGTCATAGCCCTCACTGTTCCTCACCATTTCCTGTCTGTGTATCAAACACAAAAAAATTATGTGCAGGTGTGAAAACTATCCACATCAATGAGTAGTAATTCCAGTCCATTAAGGCACCGAGCAAAACAACATGCTTCTACAAAGCTAATCACAAATGACTTAACTGCTAGCTCTGCTGACCAGGGAGGAGACACTTCTTCTAAGCAGCCAAGGCTTAATTTTACACCCACAAATTTGTCCGTGCAATCTGTAAGTCTGGCAGAACTAAACAGAATGATTGCCAGGTGTGTTGTTGTGTGGGTGTTTGGGTGTTCTTTTCCCACACTGTTCCACAGCAACACAAAAAATATAGGCACCAACTGTGTGTGATTAGTAAGACAGTTGAAGCATATTTAAAGGGAGGGAAGTAACAAGTAGCTTTGTGCCAGTGGAGTTCGTACTGTTGCTGTAAGCAGGAAAGCTGTGCTAAGCCACTGAACTGCAGTGATTATTACAATGCCTTTGGCTCCGTCATTGTATGTGCAGGTAAGCCTGCTTCTCTCCAACCTGCCATATACACCCCAGGTGGATAAGCCCCGCAGGTATGCAGGATATTTGTCACAGTGATGGAGCATGTAAAGACCCAATTTGAGGAATGTGCCGATGTTGAATAGCTTGCATATGGTCTGACTTCTGAAGAATGTTAGGTATGATTGCCTGCATGTACATGGACCAGTGCAAGAGATGGTTCTATGAACAGTGAAAGGCAAATATTTGGGCGACTCCAGTGGTTTTTCACTAGAAGAGTGATTACATAAAATGAGAAGCTGTGGTCAGAAAACAGGCAGAAAAAAAGAGAGGATGATAGAGCAAAAGAATAAAAGTCAGAGTGCATGTGGCTCACATGTGGCTCCCAGCTCCAGCCTCTTGTTGTGTGGATTTGCATACAAAGCGGCACATGAAAGACGCAGCAGCCCAGACAAACAATGGACACATGAGTCATTAGATGCATGAGGCTGCTGTCAGAAAATCAAACACCACTTTGAACACCCAACTGGTGTTTACTGGAAGGAGGCAGGAATGCAAAGAATGTCTGCCGTCTGAGTTTGTCCCTGAATGAAAGGTGCTCATAAAATGTTTCCCAGGGAACCTTTGATACTGTCTTCATTTCAGACGATCAGTTCTGGGAATCCCCATCTGTATATATCCCTTTACAGAATAAATAAAGAAAAATTTCCTTTGCGTGTGTGAGATGGGAATCAAGAAGTCCCACACAGACAGTCTTTAACTGTGTACAGACATTTGCAGCTGAGGCGCAAACCAGGACTCAAAGCTTGTCAACTGTCACTGACTACCATACAAAGACAAGGTTGCCATCAGTCTGCTCCTGTGCTAATTAGCAAATGTTGTAGATCATGAGCTGGGTGTACTACTAGGGTGACGGGTAGGTTACTGAAGAGGAAATGGGTATACTCTCCTATATATTCCAAATGGCTTTTTGGCTGATAGGTGGGTATACTGTAAGCAGTCTGAAAAAGAGGTGGGTATACCCCGTTTACCTGGATATACCCTCTACTAAATCACTGGGTACAAGTGATTCGTACCGTGCCTGAGTATGATTGCCTCCCTCCCAACTTCCCCGCTGTTCAGCTGTCACATTAGTAACACTGTTTCCATTGCACTTGCATTATCATCTACGTTTGTTTATGTTGTCACTACAGCGTAAAAAGATCCCAAGCTCATAAACTGGATTCGATCTTTGCATTTTGCCTAATATGGTTTATATTTAGGAGACAATGTCAAGAACGTTCCTCTTGCCTGTACTCCATCTTGATCACCTATGACTGTGCAGTTTTGACTATGAGATACACTGATTTTGGAGACTGGCAGCGTTGAGAAATACCTTTGCAACTCTACTTACCGATCTCTAAATAGCAGCCCACGTCCCTGTTTTGGTGTAGTAAGTTCCCCACCTCATGCGGACCATACCCAAATATACATCAACTGTACTCAAAAACACCTTTTCAAGTAGACCTGGGCACGGTTCATTGACCCGTGCCTGGGTATGGTACACAGTGTGCACACTAATCAAATGAACTGGACTTTAAGGTCAAGTGCACACGGATCCGGGCCTGGGTCCCTGAAGTGAAAGCCTCCTGAGTTCAACCTCACAGAGGCGCTAGCATGAATAAAGACTCTTATGGGGCTTTTACATCAGGGACCTGGGCCCTGATGGGAATACACTTGACCTCAAAGTCCACTGTGTACTGTGTCCAGGCACTGTGCGACGTTCACTTGTAAAGGTGGTCAAGTGTGAACACCAACTGTACCAAAACACTAAATGCGACTGCTGTTTAACATGACTACAAGCAGTTTTTAACTGGTCATAAAACAGTCTTAATTTTATACTGATACTTCTATACCAGGTGGCAGCGTAGCCCACCGCGGACTGAGATCTGAGATCTGGTTTCACCATCTTCTTCGACCTGTATTAAGAGTTCAAGTGGGAGACTGTATCTTCTCCTTTATTTTGCAGTCACCCTCTTGTCAAGTATCCAGTTTCCAGTCCTCATGTGTGAAATGTAGGTTTAAAACTTCTCCATAACCTGTCTGAGACACAGCTTGACACTTTTAAATATCAAATTGTGTCAGAAAGTGCAAAACCAGTGGTGAGATACTATCGCTGTCAAGGCTGTGGAAGGACTTTGAAAAATATACATGCAGCAATCCACACGTTGGTGCGGATGCTTTGTCCACAGGGGGTGGGATGTCTCTCAGGCCGTTAAATTAAGCTCATATGAAGATGAACTCAGTGAACCCAAACGTAGACTGACTGTCGCTCATTTGTTCAGAGTCAACCTCCCTGAAATACCTGGTGCTAGGAGGATATAATGGTGCCCCCTGATCCTCGCCAAGAATCTGCAGTCCCTCGCTTTCCAAAATAAAGCTGGCCTCATTCACCTCGTTTCTTAGCTTAGCGACTGGCATGCATGGTTTGAATTAAAGGATGCCCTGAAAACTAGTCACCGTTATGGTTGGAGCAGTGGATCAACACGGATATGCTGATGTGAATGTCTAAATGTTTAAAGTCTGGTTCGGTTTAGTTTTCCCTCATAGTTTCCCAAGTACATTGTGTGTGTAAGAAGTACATTTTATCTCAAGAGAATGAGAAATTCCGCCACTTGAAACAATAATCCGAGGCACTTTCGTGTAAATAATTGTCCGTCTCGTCCTTCTACTTGAAAGCTTTTACATAAACAGTATCTGGGACCTCATCTGTTCCTGTATCTGTCTCACAGGAAGTGATGCATTTTGTTTCCAGCAGCAGTAGCAGTGGTTTGAAATAAACAGCAGTGGCTGAACAAAGCAAAGAGCTCCACTTACAGAAACTCACTCTGCATCAACCAGAACAATCCAAAAAAAGAAGACGTCACAGCACTGGACACGATGTTTGACCAACATGCTGGCAGACAAATTTAAGTTTTGTTTTTCATACTTGTGGGATAGAGGAAGTATTGTTTCAAGCAGCGGTTAAAGAAATGGGTTCTGAAGCATTTCCTTGTGAAAAGAAGGGATTAACTTGGATTGACGAAGGGAAATATACTTTGAATTCCCTCGTCATTTAGCACTCATTTCCGCTGGTGGTGAAAGGCAACTAATTCAAAATGCAGGTGCCATTTAAATACCTTGTTTTAATTGGGTGTGATCCCCATAACATTCCTTTTTCACCCTGCCCCTACAGGCACGGCGGTCACGTTGCCGGCCTTGTGACTGAGCATTCGGAGGCACATTTTGAAGCATACAGTGCATTTAACAGGAGTTGGAATGTAAATAGTTTAGCACCCACTTTATTTGAATGACTCATGTTGGTTCTCAGGCTTGTCATAAATTCGGACTTGCATTAAATCCCTGAGAAAGTTTGCTGAAGATGCTCTCACAGATTCTATGCAAATTACTGTGCTGACAACCGGTCATTAATTGGAAAGAGAGAGAGAGAGGGAGAAACACGACTGGAAAGAGAGAGAGCTAGAGGGGGGGAGGGAGGATATAGTGAGTACAGTTGACTTTTGATGACTCCTGTTTGTGATATGCGTGACTGCTGTGAATAGAGTCTGGCAGATAGGATCAGAGATCAGTGATCACCCTAAGACCAGAGCTTTAGCCCTGATATTACCTGCTGGGAATGACTCTCGTGCTCCGTTTTGGGAGGATTTCTGAAGATTCCCAAGCTGATAACATAAAGAGGAGGACTTTATATGATACTGTATGTAGCTACACATTACCAAACACTGCTGTCAACTGTTTGTTCATTCATGGTTTTAATGTTGTTGTAGCTTTACAGTGCTTTCACACCTGCCCTGTTTGGTTAGGTTCAATTGAACTCAAGTTCGGTTGCCCCCTTAGTGTGGTTCGTTTGGGCAGGTGTGAACACAGCAATCGCGCTCAGGTGCACACTATAACGACCAGACAGAGACCTTCTTGAACAGGTGGTCTCGATCCAAACCATGTACAGTCATATTACACATTTTTTGGGTTGGGTCAGGAATTTGATTTTCTCTTCTGCATGTATACTCAGAAAAGACAAAAAGTGATTAGCCGAGCTCGACTACTGCGTGCATGTAAACGTGCTGATTGAGCTGTTAAACGGTCCCAGCAAACTCACACCAACACTGAAACAGCTTGACTCTGTCATTAAATGTGTTATTAATCATTAGGTAACATTAGCCGTGTGATACTAACAGTTAGCCCTGTCACTGTGCAGGATTCCCCACACATTTATTTATTTGTGACAGCCCACCACAATTAAAACAATTTGATTTTCTATTATGGAGCTGGACTGTTCATTAGGTGCGCTGTTGGAATATATATATTGTTCACTTATTCAGTGCTTCTCACTGTTGCAGTGCAGGGTACTCTGGTCACAGATGGGGCAGAAGAACATGAGGCGCATTGAAAGTCAAACTCAACCCTCATCCTGAGACTCAAAACTCTGCTTAGGAAAAAAAAATGAACTCACAAAGAGTTTTGCCTGTGCTTTGTCCATGTCCTGCAAAAACTTCTGAATTTAGAAAGGGGACCCAGGGTGATACAAAGGGCACACAGGCAAGAAAAAACATACAGTACAGGCCAAAAGTTTGGACACACCTTCTCATTCAATGCGTTTTCTTTATTTTCATGACTATTTACATTGTAGATTCTCACTGAAGGCATCAAAACTATGAATGAACACATGTGGAGTTATGTACTTAACAAAAAAAGGTGAAATAACTGAAAACATGTTTTATATTCTAGTTTCTTCAAAATAGCCACCCTTTGCTCTGATTACTGCTTTGCACACTCTTGGCATTCTCTCCATGAGCTTCAAGAGGTAGTCACCTGAAATGGTTTCCACTTCACAGGTGTGCCTTATCAGGGTTAATTAGTGGAATTTCTTGCTTTATCAATGGGGTTGGGACCATCAGTTGTGTTGTGCAGAAGTCAGGTTAATACACAGCCGACAGCCCTATTGGACAACTGTTAAAATTCATATTATGGCAAGAACCAATCAGCTAACTAAAGAAAAACGAGTGGCCATCATTACTTTAAGAAATGAAGGTCAGTCAGTCTGGAAAATTGCAAAAACTTTAAATGTGTCCCCAAGTGGAGTCGCAAAAACCATCAAGCACTACAACCAAACTGGCACACATGAGGACCGACCCAGGAAAGGAAGACCAAGAGTCACCTCTGCTTCTGAGGATAAGTTCATCCGAGTCACCAGCCTCAGAAATCGCAAGTTAACAGCAGCTCAGATCAGAGACCAGATGAATGCCACACAGAGTTCTAGCAGCAGACCCATCTCTAGAACAACTGTTAAGAGGAGACTGCGCCAATCAGGCCTTCATGGTCAAATAGCTGCTAGGAAACCACTGCTAAGGAGAGGCAACAAGCAGAAGAGATTTGTTTGGGCCAAGAAACACAAGGAATGGACATTAGACCAGTGGAAATCTGTGCTTTGGTCTGATGAGTCCAAATTTGAGATCTTTGGTTCCAACCGCCGTGTCTTTGTGAGACACAGAAAAGGTGAACGGATGGATTCCACATGCCTGGTTCCCACTGTGAAGCATGGAGGAGGAGGTGTGATGGTGTGGGGGTGTTTTGCTGGTGACACTGTTGGGGATTTATTCAAAATTGAAGGCACACTGAACCAGCATGGCTACCACAGCATCCTGCAGCGACATGCCATCCCATCCAGTTTGCGTTTAGTTGGACGATCATTTATTTTTCAACAGGACAATGACCCCAAACACACCTCCAGGCTGTGTAAGGGCTATTTGACCAAGAAGGAGAGTGATGGAGTGCTGCGGCAGATGACCTGGCCTCCACAGTCACCGGACCTGAACCCAATCGAGATGGTTTGGGGTGAGCTGGACCGCAGAGTGAAGGCAAAGGGGCCAACAAGTGCTAAACACCTCTGGGAACTCCTTCAAGACTGTTGGAAAACCATTTCAGGTGACTACCTCTTGAAGCTCATGGAGAGAATGCCAAGAGTGTGCAAAGCAGTAATCAGAGCAAAGGGTGGCTATTTTGAAGAAACTAGAATATAAAACATGTTTTCAGTTATTTCACCTTTTTTTGTTAAGTACATAACTCCACATGTGTTCATTCATAGTTTTGATGCCTTCAGTGAGAATCTACAATGTAAATAGTCATGAAAATAAAGAAAACGCATTGAATGAGAAGGTGTGTCCAAACTTTTGGCCTGTACTGTATATATATAGTTGCAGCAGCCTTGACAACATTTGTGCTTGTCTTTGTTGTAGCTGAGGTGTTCTCATTAATTGCTTCTTCCTGTTGATGCTCTGAGATGAGACACAATATTACACTCGGCTCCAATATGTCTTCCCTGCAGCTATCACGCAGTAAAAGTGATGACAGACTAATGTGTATCTGTTGGGTGTGACATTACACTGTGGTCTCTGGTCAGCATGACAGAACGATGCAGCATCTCTCAGTGTGAGGATGAAAAGTGATGATGGAATAATAGACTCTTGAGCAAGTTGTGTGTGACTTGCAGGTTAGTTAGTTCTTTTGGAAATAGCAATTCAGCAATACACCTATAGACGACGTGCATTAGGTCACTTTTCATACACGCAGCTGCAGATGTCTGGGAATAAAACATATTTGCTGAGAAATCTTCACAGACTGAGCACATGTCCTCACTTACCAAGCCACCCAGATACTTTTCTGTCCTGTATGAAATATTTAGCATTTCGTTATGTAATTTTATTGCATCACATTACATTTAATGACTGTTTTCTGCACCAGTCCTAAACCTGCTGCCTCTAATGAGTTCTGGATTAATGATATCCTTGTTTGAGGTTTTCTGTTGCTAGAGCATAAAAATGACAACAATGTGTGTTATGCCTGGAGATGCCACACTTCATCAAGACTTCCTGCACCGCAACCTGAACAAATTTATCAGATGATCACAGGCTGAACTGCACCAACACAAGTGTTTTCTTAAACTTTTGCTACTGAGACTTTATTTAATTTGGCTAGTTTAGGGTTTCAAATTTGTCTTGCATTTTTCTTTAGTTTTCATGCTCATTCTGTCTTTGACTTCCAGGATGTTGGGGATGATTAGCTTACTGAAACCATAGCAGCCCCAAACAGTCTCCAAAGTCTCACATGAGACATCTCTACAACTACAACTCATTCTGGAGCGATGTAATGTCAGCTGCATGCAGGGCTGCGCCCGCTGCTGTCTTTCAGACTCCCACCACTAATGATAGTGGAGGATCCCACTTTTATAATTGTGTTTGCATTAAAATTACAGCTTGCGTGCCGCTACAGTATTGGATCATCGTTTCTAACTTGCTCCAGGCAGCAGTGGGAAACCACAACTTCTGGGGAAATGTTATACACAAACATATCAATTTAGGATTAAATAAAAATATTTGGATACGCATTTTCCTTTCATTTTTCACTTAATTTTTGTGCGGCATGTATCATTTTTTATTTAAGTCGTCAGCCACAGATTACCAGCTGCAGGAAATGTTTGAGTCTGGTTGCATTGTTTGGAGTCCAGTACCACATCATGGTACAGTAGTTTCCATGAAGGAGAGTCCAGGACATTTCTTTAAAGTATTGCCTATAGACTCTGTGACCAGGCATGTCACAAAAACAAAACATCAGAACACAGAAATGTGTTTGAGAGAAAAGTCTCACTGTATACATATAGTTTGACAATTTAGAAAAGAATATCATTTAAAGCCCAAACATGTTTAGTATCATTATACTTTATTTACTGACTTTGTATGATTTTGTTGACTTTAAATGGGGTCTTGAGAAATTTATAAGGTTTCCTCTAAATAACACTGTAGTTTCTTTTCTTTTTCATACCGTTTCTATTCAGTGAAAACCATGAATCTCCAAATTTGGTGATATTTGAAGTTTTCTGATAAACTGAAGGATGATGTGTTCCTTTATGGATTGTGAAAATGATCCTACGTCTTAAGATAAATGAACTAGGGATGTCCCGGGAAAGCGATATTTTGGAACCAAGTAGATGCCAAATTCTGAAAACGGGACAGTACTTGTATGTCTCTACCAGGATGCAATTCTTCCAGACTTGATTTGGCAGCAAACACACCTTCAGGTTTTTTAGTCTGCTGTTAAATGCCACAAGAAAAGATAGAACATCGGGGCGTCGGTGGCTTAGTGGTAGAGCAGGTGCCCCGTGTACAAGGCTGTTGCCGCAGCAGCCCGGGTTCGACTCCAGCCTGTGGCCCTTTGCTGCATGTCACTCCCCCTCTTTCACCCCCCTTCACACTTGTTTGTCCTATCCATTAAAGGCTGAAAATGCCCCCCCAAAATATCTTTAAAAAAAAAAAAAAAAAGGTAGAACGTGTACAAGCTAGGGATGCACGAAAATATCCGCACGTCATCATTATCAGCCGAAATTAAAATGAAATATCGGAATTGGCAAAATGTTTTTTTTTTATTTTGCACAATGAATGAATATTACATACATTGAAAGCATTGTATTTCATGTCTCCATCTGATGGTGGGCCATCACGATAAGAGTATGCATGGTTAAAATGATGTTAATTCTACTACAGAAGAGACTTCATGATCACTAAATTTAGGTGGGACAAAAAGTGGATGTATCAATGTCGGTATCAGTTATTGGTAAATGAATTGTTACATATGGGCATACTGGATATCAACAAAATATCCTTTATTGTGCATCCAAGCACAGAAGGACAACAATTACATGTCGAAGATGGCAACAAGTGCAGCTGCAGCTAAAGCTCCGCCTTGACTTTTTTTCTTGAGGTCAACGTATTTTCTTAAATCTTTGCAATGAGAGCACTGTTTATTTGCATTATACTAGAAAACGCCAGCAGTGTGACGAGGCGCTGCACTGAGCACTGCACGGTTAGTGTTTTTTTTCTTCAGGTCGCTGAGAATTTAAGGTTAAACTTTGGGTGAAATGCTGCACTTGTCACTGTCACTTTTTCAGCAGCAGTCCAGTCACAGTGCAGGGAAGGCGGGAAAAATAGCCCACCACAAAGACCAACCATCTTATCTTGTCTGAACAACAAGGGTATGTTTATATACTGTAGGCTGTATATAAATGTATGTTTCCTCGCCCACAAAATCTCATGAACCCACATAGACTAGAACTTTGTGTTCAAGGCAGATCATCAGGGATTAGGTATAAAATTGTAATTACATTATATCCATATTTTAATTGCAGATTGAATTAAAATGTTCAGTTCAGTTTACGACTAGATGTTACAATCCTTGATGCACATACTTGAGACTTTGAGTGGTGAGTATAGTGCCGTCTGGGGGTTTCCAAAGGGAGCCAAAGGGCTAAGGTTAGATGGATAGAAAAGTAGGCAAACCTTAGGCAGATAGAAAAGTAAGGAGGAGCACAGGGAAGGCAGAGACAAGGAGAGACATCTGTGCGGACTGAACTCTCCCACGCTGGACTGGGCCTTACACTCTACCTCCCCTTACTCTCTTATTTTAATGAGGGAAGAGAGTGGAGAAGACAGAAGAAACTAACAAGAGAAGAACTTAACTCACTTAAATCGAAGTGGAGTTTAACTGGTCGATTGTTGTTGCACATACTTGCGATTGTGAGTGAAAGTTGGAGAGGTGCTTCATTATGGTCATCAGGTGGGTATCCTCCTTCACTGATGTTTTGATAATAGATCCACAACACCTCCAGAGGGCTCATCGGCAACACCTGGAATCCAAGGTGCGCCCCCGTGTGCTTTCACTTCCTTCAACCCTGCCGTTGTTAGTGTTATTTTGGGGCCCAAGTGGTGTCTCTTCTCTTGATCTGTAGCCACTGGCTTGCCTGTTCAGCTGCACCAGAGAGGGCTTTGATGGCCTGATGTTGGGCTTGGCCTCGATTTCCCATTTCTTTAAGCAGCCTGGTTGTTGACTTGCCTACGACCCTTTGCAGCCCACATCAACTGGGCAAACCTTCGCTTTCCAGCTGCGTTGCTCAGTGTTGGCTGCCAGCTCGGCGTAGTTAAGGCCCTTGCGCTCGTAGGCCTCCTCCACAGCATCCTTTTAACCATGGTTTTGAATTGAGTTTTGAGAATCATGGAATTTCATTGGTATTTGTGCCGATTAGTAAATGTTTGGTATCAGGACATGCCTTAAGTCAACTATGTTAAACCCCCCCCTAAAAGAAGGAAAAAATAAAACCCATCACAAAGTTCATGAAAAGCTGACCTGACACAGAATGAGTACTTTTATGTTTGATACCTAAGTATGTGTTGCTGCTAATACTTTAATACCTTCACTTAAGTCAAGTGAATGCAGGACTTTAACTTGCAGTGGAATATTTTCACAATTTGGCATCCCTATTTTTACTTCAGTAAAGGATCTGAATACGTCTTCCACCACAGCTTTTCCTGTTTCACACGTGCATTCTGATCAAAGAAGATAAGATCCGTCAACAGGAAAGTTTACTGTCATTCAGATTTCTTTTTCTCAGGTCAGACTCTCAAGTTAACTAATGACTCTCTTGTGTCTGCATTTCCCTCCCACTCTTTCTTCTCTCTTTCTCACACTTTGCTCTCTACCTCCTTCACTGATATACCCATCTATTTCTCTATCTCTAATTCCTGCAGAAGTGGCAGCATGTGTGACTATTTCTCAGTAGATCAAAGCGGCAGTCACCCAGTCAGAGGAAACATTGTTAATGTCGCTGATACCATGCAGTCAGCCTATTTGCAGCATGTTCTCAATAACAGGAAGCCAGGAGAAATGAGTTCTCCCATAATTACGTCGGGCTTGTTTTCCCCTTCCTCCACATACAGTATTCTCAGGGTAAACTACCGCCGAGATCAAAGGCTGGAATGTCGAATCTCGATCTTCTATCAGAGGGGGCTTCCAGAGCACAGCAGCACCAGTTTAATAAACCCTAATACCACTTCATAAATAGGACCCTTTGCTCTGTATGTATCCAGAGCTGGAATCTGCTAATGGATAGAAGGACAGGGTGAACTGCATGATGTATGACTGGTGTAGGACAAGTCAGAGCAGGATATAGTGATGGATACTCACAAGGATTTTACACATTTGAATACATAAGGGATCCACTGGTCTGGGTCCGTGAGGGGTGATACTCATGCAGATATTTTCGAAAGAGGAATTCGTAATGATGTAATGACTAGCCTAAAATATGAGGTTTCTTCCAGAAAAATATTGTTGTAATCTGATATTATTCATCATTTTAATTTTATCTGCTGCTGGCTGATAAACATTATCAGTATTACCTGCTTGTCCTTCATCCTCCACCACATCAACTTCTTTGGTAACGTTGGTAACCAACAGCAAAAGTTTGCTGAACATGATTTCTGTAATTTTTAGCTATTTAAAGGGGTAAAATCTGACTTCATTGTAAAGCTGCATGCAAAACATTGATTCACTCGGCCTATCCATGCCCCACTCAAACAGCTTATCATGAGACTGCTGAAGGAGTGTGAGCTCCATGTCAGGGATAGTTTCTGACAGTCTGCCCCCCCACACACAGTGACAAAGCTAACCATTAGCAACATGTGGCTAACATTACCTTCTGGTTATTAACAGACTTTAAGACAGAGTCAAGCCGTTTAAGCGTTGATGTGATATTGTTGGGATCTTTTTTTTTTTTTTTTTTTTTTTAAATGTCTGACGTTCAGCTGCCATGACAGTTTGCAATGATATTGTTGCAATATAGCGTACCAATGTAATGGCTAAAGCAAAGAGTTAACCCCTTGGCTAAAGCCAGCAAGACAATGAGGTCACATACATGAGATCAAAGGCAAGACTAGACAGTAACTGATTAAAGCGGAACACCACCCCAAATTAAGAATTCCAATATGTCATTTCCATGAACTAGGTTCAATCAATATTTGTGAACATGTGCTACTCTCTCTCAAAGCCAGAAACAAGAGAAGTAAGTCTCAAACCTGTGATGTCATAGGGTGTATAGTCCTGCTATACCCAAATGAGCTTTATTCTATTGTAGTGTTCTCATTTATGAAACAGAAATTCCCATATACTCAGAACATTCCCCTGGGTGCTCTCAGTGTCATCTAAAACATCTTTTTCAATTCATTGTCAATGGAGCAGCTCCAGACTTTATACCCTATGACATCACAAATTTGAGTTTTGCACTCTAGTTTTAGGATATGAGAGAGAGTTGTTCATTTTTACTAATATTTTTGGACTTTCTCAGACCATAGGGATAACATATCAATTTTTCAAATGGGCATAGTCCCCCTTTCATATGCACACACCCCAAACTGGACAGGGGTTTGAAGTACTTCAATCTATCGTAGACTGCCCTCAGTGTTCTTATTTCTCAAAGTGATGGACAGCCTTCAGATTTTTCAGTCAGTGTTGGAAAATATTCAGTTAACACAGCCTCTGCCTCAGAAGCACTTGGTGCAAGCGTTGCTGGCCACATTACAGCTCACGTAGAGTCTGTACATGGGCTGTTTGGGCCAAGTAAACACCAGTGGTCCAGTAGTGACGTGTGTGTGACTGACACAGCAATTTCATCACCTTTTCTACCCACACTGGCAAAATGCAGCTACTACTACTGTGACAACAACTTGTCTGTGAGTCTGGTGTGTGCAATGGGTGGCATTTGATGTGCAGTAAATGGAGTGCCGCAGATCTCCCAGCATGTGTTGCGGTTTCCAGTGCTGTTATTAACTGTGTTACTGAAGACAACAGAACTTGATGGGTATTTCATTTTCTTACAGCCTGGTCTTGCAGGCTGCTCTATGCATATATTGTACGCACAGGCAACACTGCAGAAATAGTGGATATTCGTGCTCCAACAGCTTTACGGTGGAGACCACTTGTGCCATGGCAATACACTCTTGTTAGGGACTGGAATATGATCTGGACTATCAAATTAAAAGAGCTGTGGAGCTGCAGAGCGATCAGCATCTGATGGTGAGTTGGATCAGACATAAGTAGAGGTTGTCAGGCTCAGCAGACTCAAATGTGTTAATCGCTCCTACTTACGCCTGTGTTCTCACCTCTGAGCGAACTTGGCTCGTGTTTTAAAGGGAGGTTGGGGACAAGACGTCAGAGTGGATCCTGTTCAAAACCTCCATCATGGACACAGCTGCACAGATCTGTGGCCAGAGGGTGGTCATTGCTTGTTGTGGCGGCAACCCAAAAACCTGTAGCAGTGAGAGACGCTGCCATGCTGAAGAAAGAGACGTCCAGGCTGAGTACAGTGGTACAGCTGTGGCACTTACAGAAGTAAAGGCTGTAGAGTAGGAGGAATTTAGAGAGGCTCCTGTATGAAGGATGACTCTGAGCGACTTGTGGACAAAGGTTAATACAGAATATGTTGTTCTCAGCGTGGAGAGGGGCAAACAATGACCTCATGTGCAGATATTGTTGGAATGTGGTGAGCTCCTAAAGTTGACTGACGTGTCTTCCACACAGGAAACACTGCTGAATTTTTGAGGAGATAAGAGCTTTTCATGTCAGAGGCCACTTTCTCAGTGGTGAGACATTGAGGGTGGATGATTCATTGTGATGCAACAAAGGCAAAATGTCCTCTTAGATTTTCAGAGAGAGGTGGTGATACTTATTTTAATAAAGAGGAGAACAAGAGCATGTAATTGCAGCAATTCAAAGATATGTTTCTCTGTGAAGCTGCTAAAATATTTAGTCCGATTGTCAAACCTCGGATTCATCATGAAGATTTCATTCTAGTCATACAAACTTTTTGCACAAACGTACTCCCTGACGTATTGCTTACACCATTGTGGGGCTGTCAAAGTTGGCCCATGGTTTGAAAATTGGGCTTGTGGGGGTTGTTTAGTCTTTAGCAGCAATGGGAGAAAGTTGCTTGTTGTTGTTGGGAGGAGGTCATGCTGGATGGCTGTGGGCGTACAAAGGGTGTGACTTTGACACGGGCAGTTTGCATCTCACCAACAGTCAACGTTGGTTTCTTTTAACCATCATGGTGGTGTTTTTCTCTAACCTTAACTGTGACTTTGATCTTTCCATAACTGTGTCCTTAAATTTTATTAGTTTACTACAGTTTAAACTGAAAGTAAAGAGTAGAAACTGAGTCAGATCGACCACATGCACCACATACACGAGTCATTTGTAGAGACATGGAAGCATTCCCTAAAAAAGGTTAAGAGGTCACGATCATGGTCAAAACCAAAGGCCTCTCTATTACTGTCTCAAGTTGTTGAAACAACTGAAACATCATCTTTATATTCAAGATTTTCTTGTCTCTTCCACGTCTGCTCTCCATTATGCTCGTGTTTTCCCCTCTCTCACATTCAAGTCTTTATACACTGATTACATAAGGCAGGATAAGCGGCTCATTAAGGACCGTGATTACCACGCTTTGAACAGGCATCCTGTGCTGCCAACTTCAGACAGACCACAAAGTGTGAAGCCAACGGGTCTGCTAACAGGCCAGCGTGTCAAACAGGAAGTTGTTTTTCTTCATGGTGTTGATAGTTACTCGTGAAGGATGTGTGGGGCTGATGGTGGACATGATTAAAAATTGGACATCAGAAAGTGAGATTATCGACTGTAACTTGATTCAGTTTAACTGATGTGATAATCACTGTGTTGCTGATACCAATTGTATCAGATCTTACTTTTATGAACAGTGTTTAGTTTTCTTCTTCTACTCCTCCTTCTTATTCAATAAAAAGGTTTGGTTTTGGTCTTTTTTTTGTGTGTGTAAATTTAGCAAAAGTTACATATATGTGTATGAGTTTGCATAAAAGGCACTCTTGCCTTTGTGTGTTTTATTATTTCCAAAAAATAGAAAGGGAATTTATTGATTTTGTTTGTAATTTCCTTTATATCTTAAAATTGTTTGAGCCGTCAGAGTCACCTATTTACTATAAAACAATCAGTGTCTTCCTGCACCTTAAAACACAACAGCTTTCAAGTGCATAGAACCAAAAAAGTCAGTATGAAAGTTGGTATTCATTAATTTGCTCCTTAAAAATGTGTATGTCTCAATACAGTTGTTAAATAACTACATCAGTAATGTGTATATGCATGTCTACCACATGTTACAGCATGAAAACAACCCGCTGTGTCCATATGTCTGCCTCAGTGTGCTGCTGGAATATCTGTGCACCACATGTGTGCTTGCATGTTAATGTGTTTCCAGATGAGTGGAGGGTTATTGGGAGCTCCTGTAGGAAGTTATTAACAGGTGCCACAGGCCTGACAAGTGCTACAGGCTGAGTGCTTGACTGTGTGGAGACAGATTAGTCCCGTCTGTCTCTGGCTGTGAGGTGTTTGTCTCAGGGGTGCACTTGCTGTGTCGGTGCTTAGAGAGAAGAGGGGAGCTGACAGGCCAATCACTGCCTCTTCACCTCCTGACCTCCAACTGAGAGGCTCCTCTGATGGCTCAGTGTGTGTGTGTGGATCCTCGGGCCTACAGTGTGGAGATAAGGTTAATCCAAAAATGTCAACTGTAAGACAGTAGAGGTCCTCCACTGACAGCAGCTGACCTGACCTTGTTCCCACTCTGCTCTGAGACACTCAACATGCAGTTTCTATCAGCAGAAACTGAACAGTTCCTTAAGACCTCTCTCATGTCAACATGCTGTCCCATACGACTCATTTGTAATGGCCGCCCTTAGCCATCCCTCCATAAATAACCCTGACTGATTTGTTATCTCCGCCAAGCGTAAGCCTGGAAGGGATCATGCATTTGGTTGCGTGTATGTGTGTGAGTGTGTGTGTCAATCTGCAGCTAATCTTGCAAAGTACTAGACCAATCCGTCTAATATTTCGTGTACACATTTGTGACTGTAATGCTCAGTTATTTCTTTTGGTGGCTGTGATTCACAATCGTTGAGAATCCTGTTGTACTGACTGTTTTAAATCGTCACGGACTGCTGGCTGTAAGTTTTCTGAAAATCGGCTTGACTGGAAACAACAAATCTTACCTTGTAGGTTGCAGGCCACGTTTTGCCATTTGTCGTGGCTCATAAACTGACGTCCATAGAAAAGTTTGATCTCATTTTGAACTGGAGCATCCACAGATTAATTCCATAGCCCATATGTTAAGATCTGCGAAAGTTAGGCACAATACAAGCTGAATAAATCACCACTTTTGTTATCTTTGCCACCATCTTGACTGCAACACCCATCCCTAACTGGACGCAATGGAAACAAGTGAACAAGCGCACATCAGATTGTTTCAGTGTTCCCCAAAGAAGATGTCCTAACCTGCTGAGAGACTAATCGCCTTCGCTCTATCTTGATGAAGCTTTGCACACCACCAACCTATTTTCAAAGGAACAACAAGCTGTTTGTACGCTTACTCAGGGTTTGAAAGGCTCCCGGAATGTTGTTGTCACTCTGGATACCTTTTCTCTTTCCCTGACACATGGTGTCATACCCCACTAGGTGCGTTTTGCCTGCCCGATTTTGTAGACTTGATACTTGTGCTTCTACCAAAAGTAAGTGAGTAGGCGACCCCATTGAAATGTTTTTTTGTGTCTGTTTTAGGCAAGGCAAGTTTATTTATTAAAGGGCATTTGAGAAGACAATTCAAGGCAACTCTGTTTATTGTCGTTAATCCCTACTTTGTTGTGCTGAAGCATACAGATTAAGTTAGTACCATTAAAAATCCAGTTATGACCGACATGGCTCAAAGATTTACCTTGCATCTTCTGAAACAGCCCATTTCAGAAGATGCAAGGTAATTATGAGGATGAATTTATCTTTAATAATTAAAACACGGCCACAAATCTTTGAGCCATGTCGGTCATAACTGGATTTTTAATGGTATCAACCAGTGGGTCTGCTGGAATTACAGGAATTGTCTGGGAGTGTAGCTCGGGTGCCCGAATTGCAGCCGTAACGTGGCTGCCTGGTGAAGATTTGCACCCTGCTGAGTGCACTTTTCTAGTTTATTGCGTGTTTCCTCATTAACATGTCAACCTTTACAGCATCAGCTCAGGTTTCAGCCAATCGAGTGCATGGAAATAATAAACGTTTTTTCTTAAATGCTTTCTCCCCTCTTCCGAAAATGGAGAAGGATGGCTGGTATTGTTTTCACCTTGTGAGTCTTTATGTGTGTGTCAACATGGAAAAATCCAGTCTAGGTGACATCATTTGTAGTGGGAACTATCACCAAAGCTGTTTGGAGTATTCTTCCAGGTGTTTATATGTCTGCCTGTGGACAGATTTTGTCAACGCGATAGTGTCATATCCATAGAGGATGCAGTCACAAGTCTTTACAGGTACATAGTTGAGACCAAAATGAAGGTCTAATTCAAAGATGGGTGTGGTCCAAGCAAGGGGGACAGAAGTTGGTGGGTAGGAAGTAGGGAAGGAGCCATTGGCTCCCCCACTTTACGCCCCTGACCCACAGTAGTTTAACGTCTTGAATTGCTGTGTCCCAGCTAGAGTGATCCCATCACAAATTGGTCTGTAGTTTGTACATGCATGCTGCTGATCCACTCGGTTCCCATGCGTTAGTTATCACGTAACTCGTGTCCTCTATTTGCTGGTCATGCTTTACAAGATTTCGGTATTATGTTTGTTTTCCATGTCTCGTGGCATTGTAATCACAGACACAGAAGCCCTGGAAGGAGATCAGAGCTTTGATAATACATTATTTTTGCTCCCACGGCCACACGCTTTTGATCCCACTAAGAGTTTTATGTAAGAATACAGTTTACCTTTGATTCAACTTTAATATTGTCATCAGAGGGGTTTTAAGACCTTAAATCTGTGATTAAACACATTCACACGTCTCAGAGGTGACATTGCTTCCCTTTGAAATCATTCATGCCTCCGTGCGTCATTAAAGCACTTAATGGCCTATCCGAGCATTTAACTGGGAGAGGGACAGGGAGGTGAATGGACCTGTTGTGCAGCTGACCGGCATGGGAGAGAGAACAGACAGAAATAAAAGAAAGTGAGGAGAAGTGACAGGACTGATGGGTGGTGAGAAGATCCACTGAGCTGTCTCTCTCTCAGATATGAGAATAGGGATTAGAAAGTGAATAGCGATTACCTCCACGTTGACCTGCCAGCCACTGTAATCAAGGACAGTGTGAGTGATGCCATGATTGGCCAAGAGGAAGAGGCCAGTGACAGTAATCCTTGGGAAAATGTGGACCACAATGACAGGTTGTGCTTAGAGACGACGGCAGCGGCTCCATCACTTGTCAGAGCTGAGGAAAAAAACGAGTAGATGTCGGAGAGCAACTTCCTGTTTCTTTCAACACTTTGAGACCTTTTTGGGAATCTTCAAAAGAGGCCACAAGGCCCAACGGCCACTGCGATGCAGGAAGAGAGAGAGAGAACTCACAAGTAACATTCCTACAAAGGTCACTTCATTACAGGCTGCATGATGAAATACCTCCGTATAATATTATCATAATGGGATCAGGCAATGCAGCTGACCAGCTTCCTCTGACCACCCACATGATCAACTCATTTCTATTGTGGTATTGCCAAGACGACCACCTGCCGCCATACACTTTTCTGCTCAGACCGGTCTTTGCAAAAACTTTCTTTGCATCAGCTGAAGATGAAGACTTCCGAAGTGTATTCAACTTCGCAATACTGAATACTTGTGTTGGGACTCATTAGTTTCACAGTCTCCTGCCTGTATGACGATAACAAAATGAGGGGGAGGCAGCATGCTCTGCTCCAGTGGTAAAGAGGTGAAACCGAATGAGCATAGAGTTATTTTCTTCATTACAGCGCTGCTTTAAGTTGCTTAATTCTGCATTGAGTTTTGGTCAGACGGTGTCGTTCATTTACATTACTGTTAATTGCTGCTCTGCTCCATTAACGTTTGCCTGAAGGTGATGGCATAGAAAATATTAACTATATACTTAACATTTGTCTCACAAAAGTCATTATTTAGACATTACATTAAACATTCTTGCAACCACTGCCTGCCTTGTCTGGGTGTTGCACTGCCCTCATGGTTGAGCTCCGCAATTTTTTGTTCCATTAACATCATGTTATTAACTAACATTTATATAATCGATTATCGATTGTTAATGAAGAGACGCTGGATTGTCCATGTCTGCATTGCGATGCATCGAAAGCCCATTTCCCACTGCACAGAAAACCCACTAACACCCGCTAACATCTGGCTTTTGTATGTGATGGGAAAGGCTTTCCTACCCACGTCAAATGACTCTGCAGTACATACAGGTATTTATCAGCTCCAGCTCTGATTGGCATTGATGGAAAAACAACACCCCACTGAACAAACAAATTTTAGTCCCTCTACTGGCGAGATGCAATGATATGCCGCCATAAAATACTGTATGTCTCAGCCCCAGTAGCTCTCAAACATTGGCTGAGTTTGAAAAACAGACTCAAGTTTGAGAGATGTAAAGACAGATAGAGATATATAAAAAAGAAATAACCACCATCACATTTTCATTGGCCTCCATGTTGCTCTGTACTGTTTACTAACCTGTTTTCTGACCGGCTGCAATGTTGAACATGACACACCACTCTAAAAACAACCCAAAAATCAGAAAGGCATGCTTCCCTCCTTCGGCCTTCTACAAGGCTCTAGTCTACTGGCAATGGGAAAATACTCTATAGCCTATTTGAAGCAGGTTTTCCTCTCTTTAAAAATCTGCATATACGTGCTAATTCTTGTGGAAAATAGGCATGAGAGTCCATTCCCACCCCTACATTCTTCTAGTACCCTGTATTTTATGAGGTCATGCAGAAGAGCCCATTATTCCGACATCCCATTGTTCCGACCATATTAAACCCATTGTTCCGAAGTCCCGTTGTTCCGAAATCATCATGATGCCCTGTGGTTAAGGTCTGGTTAGGTTTAGGCACAAAAACCACTTGGTTAGGGTCAGGAAAAGATCATGGTGTGGGTTAAAATGAAAAAGAAAGTGGCAAACACATAAGCCGTGAGCCTGCTTCGCCTCAAGCCTTTCCCAGCTGACCCAGAGCCGGTCGCGGAGCTGCCAGGAGCCGTTCAGCACTGTGGAGAGCTCCCCACACAACCCGGACCCCAGAGTTAATAACAGGAGGTTATGGTGTTTCACTCTCTTCTCTCTATGACACTTGTATCTCGACCAGCAGCCTACTTTTGTTGCGTTTGCTGATCCTCTATGGTACACAAATACAGTATAGCCTAGTATAATCACATATCAGAACAACGGGACGTCGGACTCATGGGATGTCGGACCAATGACATGGAGCCAGAAAATATCCAGCTCTTTGGCTGCTAGATGCCCCACTATTATCTAGTTTGGAGCAGAATATATGGGCAGTACAACTAAAACATCAAGCTTAAAGAGGCTATAAAGCACCTCAAAGCTGCAGAGTTGGGTAGCAGTACTGGGAGTTTACTGTGAGCACACTGCGTTCAGTCATTTGATCCAATATTAATCTAAAAAAAGCTTTTGTGTTTTTTATCCAAATAAATCTTCAAAAATGCATTTTAAGCGTATCAAGATCCAGTTTGTCAAAAACATGTTCACTTCCTGCTGTGGATTCCAGTTACAAGAATGTCTTTGCTGGAACCACTGATGGTGATTTAGCTTTTAACATGAGTTGCAACGAAAAAACAAAGGAAATCTAAGTCATCACACGACCATCCAATCCATCTGATTGAAGTCTTTTTTGGTGCAGAAAAACAGTTAAGGAGCAAGGATCACTGCAGGGGTTCAAAAACAACCGTGGCAGCCAAGTGAACTTTGTCACAAAATGTTGTGGCAGCAGGAGCACTGTTGCATAACCATAAGCGTTTAAAGAATTAGAGTCTTTGTGGGGGGTGAAGTTATCAATTAACAAACCCACACCGATACCCAGCCACCCACACACTCATCCACAATCCCTCTACACCTCTCACTCACTCTCACTCTCAACCCTACGGGCTCTTCTGTCGTTCAGGGGCTTTGATAGAGAGATTATAAGCTACCAGCTTTTATGCTTGATGTCCACTGGGTTACACAAAGAACACGGCTTTATCCATTTAAATGGACTAAAGAGGGACATTGTTCTCCTGTAATCCAGCTTCGAGATAAAATCATAAGCAAGCACAAAGAAAGAGAGTTTTGTTTGCTCAAAATCCCCACGTAATTATTTGTCCTGCCAATTTATTGTCTTAGATCCATCATATATTTGAGACGTCACACAGCTGGCGAAGCAAACTTTATACCCTCTGTGCTCTGGAAGTCTGTGGTACTTCAGCTGTAATCTTAGATCTCCAAGCTGAAAGGGAAGAGACTGGGCCAGACATCCAGATTCCTGTGAAGAATGAGCAACAAAGAAGAAGAGGAAGAGAGATGCGGGGAGTGATGGAGTGATGTGTTTTATGTATGTATGTGTGTCCATGTTTTTCTGTGGTCGCTCAGCCATTTCCTTCCCTGTTATTACGAGCATTAGCCCACCACAGAAGCCACATATTGAAAGGAAGGCCCCTGCAGTTTACAGTAGAGCTCGACAGAAGACAAACATTTGTTGTTTAATTGTTGTTCAGTGACATCATGGTGTGGTTCAGAGATTTAGTCTGCAGAGGCCGTTACATTTCTGTGTAGAATCAAAGGACAAATGTAACCATTCAGACGTTTGTGAACAATGGGATTCTCGTACATGTTTACAAGGGATTTTTAATTTCCCGCTACGTTATCTGTGAGGTTCATCGCCACGGCAAAGGCAATAAACAAGAAACAGCTTCTTTCTCATCACACATCATAAGAGGCTCTGGATAACTGAAGGAGCATTAGCCATCATTCAGCATAAGCCACAGGGATGAAGGAATAAAGGAAAAGCACACTCACAATAAAATTGTCTGTATTCTCTATATTTTACCACACATTTTTTTGACTAACAGCAGCTTTTGTTCATTTTCTTTTATCAACACTGTTGCAAATACAAAATACAAAAAATATTTAAGAAATTGTGGAGAAACAATACTCATAAAGTGTTAAATAGCTCCCAGTAAATTACATGCAAAAAAACTTCAGATAGGCCTCATCAAGCTTTAAACTGTTTTCTTTGAGCCCATTTATTTACCCAGTCAGACAGCAGTTACAGCATTCTTTGAACTATTACAGTCTCTTGAATTGCTGATATTTATTGATTATTTATCACTCTCCATTTACATGTAATTAAGTAACTAGGTTAATAAGATGATTTCTAAAACCTCATGAAAACCTATTTTCCATACTGGGGGGTAGGGGATCAGTAAAAGCTGATTTCCTTAGCTAGATTTCTCCTGGTGAACACCAACTTCTTGGCCATGTATACATTTGTGCGAAATCATGTTTCTAATCGACTTTTTACATATGAGCATGCAGAGCAAAAACTTAAAGATGGATGTTGCGATGCTGGGAAAAATTGCCCCCAAAATATCAGAAAATACCAAAAAATAGTAGGTATATGTCTGAAAATTTTCCAAAAAATATGAGTTTTCTGTCCAAAGAAATATTACTAAAATGTCCCAAAAACTTTGGTAAAATGTGTGAAAAATGTGCCAAAAAATCTTAGTAAAAGTTCTTAAAACTGTTGTTCATATGTCAAAAACTAATGTTAAAATGCCTGGTAAATACTGGTAAAATATCTGAAAAATATGTCAAAAATATAAGTAAAATGTCAAAAAAATACACATATTAAAATTTCTAAAAAAAATAAATAAATAATAATGTTCAGTGTTAGAAAATTATTATTTTATTGTCAGAAAATGTCTGAAAAATCAGACACATACATATCACCTCTTAACCGTAAAGGCTAAAAGTTAAGGATTTATTTTAAGGTACTTGTTGTACTTGTACATCTCTGACCTTCTGCATCTCTGTGTCACCAGTAGGTCTCGTAGGTCTTCTGATCAGGGTCTACTGGCGACAAAAGGTGATCATGTTTTTGAAGTAGTTGCTCCAACACTGTGGAACTCTCTTCCATTAGGTATATGGTCTACAGTCTCTAAAGAAACCTTTAAAAGAACACCTTAAGACTTGTCTTTTCAAAATGGCTTTTGTCCTACCTTTATATGTCGAGTGCTTGTTCCTTGGTGTGTCTCTGATGGGGTCTTCAGTGGCCTCTAGTCTATGTTTTATGGCCTTTTCTTAGCTTTCCTTTTGTGACATCTGTTTTTATTGATTGCATGTTTTTATTGTCTTTTGTGAAGTACTTGGGGTGGAGAATTAATCTGACCAGGTGCATTTATACACAGATTTATGGTAACTAGATGTTTTTTTCCTTTTTTTAAATGATTGACGATAAGGTAAATAATTATTCATCTTTAAACACAAGAGCAAAAATGCCAGTAAAATACTGTTTTCACATATGTGCTCTAATAAAACTTGAAAACAATTTAACTGTTTGCAGTTCACAGGGCCTATACAGTAATCTCCAGTAAAATCCCCAATTCCTACAGATTTATAGACCGTTTTATTTGGTCTCGTATGAAAAAAATCACCATTCTCTACTCAGAGTGTGAACACTGGCTGAATTGTAAAACCCTAAGTCAACAGAGCCAGTCTGAGACCATTTTCAGGATACTAAAGTGAAGACAGTTTAGTAAAGCCAGATAACCAAAAACAGCCTGCCTCAGTTAAACTTGCTTCGTCATACAGGCCTGACTATTTTAACAGCTTGAATGAGGCGGTGCCCTCACAGCACCTGATCACAAACTGCATTTCTTGCATGCTTCAAGGATCCCAGGTGCTGCCTTACATAAGACCAGGCACTGACACTGCCCATTCACCAAACCCAGTTATGCCTGGAATGGACTTTTTAATTAACTTGTACAGTCTGTCTTTATCTCAGTTCCTCTGCCTCCCTCTATCTGTCACTGTCTCAGATGTACAGTGTGGCACATGTCTATAGATGAGGAGAGAGATGAAGGATGAAATAAGTCTCCTTTTGGGTTTTCTCATTTATCTACTGCATGTGGTTATCTTCTGGATAGATGGATGTTAATTCCACTGCTCTACAGGTCAATTGAAGATGTGACAAATGAGACAAACTCCCTAAAAAGCTGTGAGAACTTTAATTAGTAAAATGTCTGAAAAGTATGAGAAAAATGTACAACAAATATCAGGTAATTGTCTAAAAAAAATAAGTAATATGTCCAAAAATGAAGGTAAAATAACTGAAAATATGACAAAAATGTCAGTAAAATGTCTAAAAAATGTCCCCCAAAACTACTAGAAATTTGTCCAAAAAATACTATGAAAATTTCTGAAAAATGGTCAACAAATATCATTTAAGTGTCCAAAAAATATTAGTGAAATGTCTGGAAAAATATTGGTAAAATGTCTGAAATTTTCCCCCCAAATTATCAGAATGATTTTTTAAAATATATTAGTAATATGTCTGAAAAATGTAGGTAAAATTTCTTTAAAAATTTTGCCAAAAAATCTACTAATAGTAGTCATAGTAGTAGTATCAGTTAAGTGTCTAAAAATATTAGTAGTATGTCCAAAAAATAATGGTAAAATTAAAAAATAATCATTTCTACTAAACTGTAAGAATGATTGGTAAAATATCTGAAAAAACTGCCAAAACAGATTTGTAAAATGTCTGAAAAATATTAGTGAAATTTAAGAAAAAGTTTGGTAAAATGTCTGAAAAATGTGCCAAAAAATGTTAGTAAAAGTTCTAAAAAATATTACTCAAAAGTCAAAACAAGAGATTGTAAAATAAATATTTGTAAAATATCTGAAAAATATGCCAGAAAATATTCCTGAAATACCCCCCAAAAATAGTAGACAGTTGTTCAAAAATATTGGTAAAATGTCAAAAAATGTATGAAAGAATTTCTACAAAATGTTGCCAGAGATATTTGTAAAATGACAGAAAAATGTTGGTTTATTTATGGAAAAATGTCTGAAAAATGAGACACATATCTAATAGTTCTGGTTTTCAGCATACAAATAAATTGAATGCTCACATGTCGCCACACATATTAACATAAACTAAAATGTAAGCAACTGTTTCTCATAAACGTACTCACAAAAGCTGGCTGTATGTTATCTCCCCACACAAAATGCAGAAGTGAACAAGTGAGTGGTAAGGAAAATTAGTTATCTAACACGGTAAAGTCTCAGATCACCCAGATTATTTTAGGAGTAGATGATCATATCTGTAGAGAGAAAACACCTCCAGTGGGATGCTGGTGTCACTCTGTGTCTGCTGGATGTGTATATAAGCTTGTGAACATAACTTGATTAGAAAGTGTTATATCAGGGCTGTGTTTCAGTAAGTCTTGTGATCTCAGTGTGCGGCAAATGAGCACGGGTACCAGTAACTCAATCCGGCTTTTTTCCTGCCAAAATTTTAAGTTCTTCTTGTCCGTGCATGAAAACCAAGAAATGCTTCACCTACAAGCCAGCTATAAAAAGACACTGAGCCAATGGTGGCACACTAACGTGACCATAAACTTCATACTTGACATAGCCTAAGTAGGCAGGAGTAGAACAGTAAAATATGAGAGATGATTATTTTCCTCTGTGTTGGGCTGCAGGCTGTGTTTTGATGGTCCAAGTCATTTAAATCAGTGTTTTTGTGAGACAGTTTTATCTCTGAGACTGTACCCTGGGCACCTCCTGCCTCAGCGAGCCTCCCTCCACGTTGTCTTAGTCTCAGTCACTGTGGTGGGTCCCACAGCAGAGGGAAGCAGTTTTTTAAACTGCACACAGTTCTTTTAAATTTATACTCACACTAAATGGGGAATGGTGCTGTTTAAAAGCAACTTCAAAGCCATGTTTGGCTGCTCCCTAATTTGCTTGTCGTTAGCTTAAATATAGCTGGTGTTGTGAAACCCAAAACAGAAGCCCCTATTTTTCTACCTCCACCAAGGGAAAGTGTCACACTCCTGAATTAAACATGTGTTATCTCACTTTTGTTTGATTTATTACATGTAAAGGATTTCGCTCCATCTATTTTCCCCAGCTGACAGGTTGAATTACATAATATACAAAACAGCAGAGGACCTGTGACCCCCGCTCGCATGAAGATTTGTTTGGCTTCCCCGAACTACGTCGATTCCAGTGGAAACATCCACACATCAAAGAATTGCTTTGCCAGAAAAAAAAATGTAGATTGACTTCTCAAGAAAGGGACTTTGGTGGACAAAGGTGGGTTTTGTGTGATGAAAATGGCCCATAAAGGCCCATTGAGGAGCAGAGGAGGGAAATAAATGTGAGCTGATTGAAGAAGGCGTGTTGTGACGGGGTGGAGGATGTGTTTGGAACAGGAGCTCAGCTGTGAGATGGTCATATGAAAGTGTTTGCCATCCCAACAGACCTGCGACAGGAGACGGAGTTATGCCAAAAATGTGCAAAGAGGTGTGTGTCTGCGTGTGCACCAGAGCTGTGTGTGTGTGTGTGTGTGTGTGTGTACACTGTATGTTAACATTTTTTGTCCAAACAGCTCGTTCCATAACTGAGACTGTGTAGTCTATGGTAAAGTAAACTGCTGGTTTGAACACACTAACACTCAGTAGATTAAATGTGTGAGTGTGTGTTTGAAGTTGTTTTTTTAGGGATATTTTGGAACCAGTGTTGTTCACATACACGTTTGCTTGCTGATAGTTGTCTTGGTCATTGCCTTTTTTGGCACATCTTATGGTCTGTAGCGGTCACCAACTGTCAATCAGCCAAATAGTGTGAAATCTTTGGAAGGAATGTGTGTAGCAATGCCTTTGGAAAATATCATACTAACATAACATAGCTGTAATCAGTGTTGGGTAGTGATGCGATGCAGTAATAATATTTCTTTCCCCAGTAAATAACATAAACTGTATAAGATAATGGACGTAGCCACCACAACATCACCCAATGGCTTGTTGACTCCTGTTTTGAAGCTTTAAGTTCGGCATTTCGGCTGTTGCCATCTAGGTTTTTTTGAGCCAGAGGTGACCATAGTTGGACAAGAGGTTGGAGTTGTGGAGGAGTGCATGGACGTCGGAACTATTTTCTGAGAGGGTGGGTGGGATTTTTGTTGGGAGGGGCGGGGGAAGTACGCACACTTATCAATGATTAAGGATTTGATTTGAAGTTATTTTATAATAACATGCAGTTATAAGAGAACTAGAATGGATGAACACGGCATCTTAATTGTTAAGAAAATGAAACTTTGATAACTAAATCAAGCCATTTAAGGAACATAACATTATTTGTAACCTTGAATGAAAAAAAGAAAAGTCTGCTCTCCTGACTCAGGGCTTTCATGCATTTCCAAAAGTGGACCTTCTCTCAGTTGACCTACTGATGAAGATTTTAAGCAGGGTCGAGACATCGCTTTCATCCATAAGGTCACTGTGAGCGTTCATAATGGCCAAATGTGTTAGTCTCTCCTGCGTCATGGTGTTGCGCAGCCAGGTTTTCAGCCTGCGCAAGGCTGAGAAAGAGCGCTCGGATGCCGCGACAGACATGGGCGACAGGGCCAGACAGAGCTTAACAAACTTCTCCACCTCCGACAGCATGGAGCGGGTTTGGGTTTGGGGCTGCAAGGTTTGCAGGATGGACACAACATCCTGGATGCCAAGGCTACTGTATGTAGTCAGGCAGGCTGCATATCACATCAAAAGCATAGATCTATGCATTAATGATATGAAAGAGATAAATGTAAGTCAGACAAATTGAGTTTAAATTCAGATTCTTTATTTTTTAAAGCGTAATGTTGTGGGTAGGGAGGCTGGGGCGCGGGTTCCGACGTCTATGGAGGAGTGAGGGGTGGATCTGACTCAAAGACATTAGTGACACCTTGCAGACAGTCTGTCAATGAAGTGGCCTTGCCCTTAAATATGTGTAACTTCAAACCTTAATAAAATGTAGGCAGTGAGTTGTATAAAAATTTACCTTCATGCAGTTGTCATGAATGTTGAATTTAGCTATACAGACCAAAACTTTTTTCTTTTTTTTTTTTTTGCTGTAAAGTTGGGCATTTTAACATGGATGTCCATAGGGATTAACTCTCTTCTGGAGCCAGCCTCAAGTGGCCATTCAAGGAACTGCAGTTTTTGGCACTTCGGCTTCAGCTTAACTTTTTAGCTTCGGAGGTTACCGCTTGGTAACAAGTGGTTACCCACAAACAAATAACTCATTACAACCTTACTTTTGTTGTCACCCCCCAACTGATTTGAAATCCAACAATCAGTCACATCCCCGGAATTACTTTCGTATTCACTGACCTGCATGTCACTATGCAAGCATGCTAGCTTGGAAGATGGAAATACTAACCCTCATCGGCTGGAAATATTCCCATTACTTTGATTTTAGTGGTGCTAAGACTCCTACAAAACACTTTCAAAAACATGTTCCCAAACCTACAAGGCTACAAGCGATAAGGAACTAATGTAGCTGGTGGCAAGATATGTGGGGGATGAAATGTTGCCTATATCCACTGTTCAGACAGATCCTTTGGAAAATAATGGCCAATCATTTGGAAGCTGTTGACCCTTAGCTTCTAAGATTAGCTTGACATTCACACAGAGGTACATATGGGGAGTCTGAATTTTTAAAGGTGCTTTCAGACCTAGAGTTGTCTTACTTTGGTCTGAATCTGTCACAAAGTTGTATAATTGCCTAGAGTTGGTTCATGTTCTCACGGCAGCATTTACAAGCGGACCACATCAAATGCCTTGTGTGAGAAAATTGCTCTTGATTGGTCAGAATTTCCATGCGGAAAAAATCAGGAAGTAAACAAAACATTGAAGAAGAGTACACTTGCAAGATAAATGTGACACTTTCTAATGTCACAATGGAGGGACAACTACGCAGGTTGATTTTAGCGCTGCTCATCGTGGACTACATTGCTGTCATTGTTCATTTTAGTCAAACCATACAGTTTGAAAACGAGGCGCAGCTCCTACTAGAAAACAATGTTTTGATGCATTGGATGTGCTGAATGTGCATATTAAGGCAGTACAGGAGGAGGTGCACATTAATAATCCTCCAGGACTGTAACATGCTCATGTTTAACCCAAACAATGTGTCATGTGACTGCAGTTGGTTCAGATCGAGGTCGGAACACGTTCTCACCACAAATGAACCGCACCAGAGTTCGTTTGTAACCGAACCGAGACCACCTCTTCGGGAAGGTCTTGGTCTGGTTGTTTTGGTGCACACCTGAGTGTAATTGCTGTGTTCATACCTGCCCAAACAAACTGCACTTAGGTGGCAAACAAACTTGAGTTCAATTGAACCGAACCAAACAGGGCAGGTGTGAAAGCACCCTCAGAGAAATGACGCAGTTACCAAAAAGTAAGATAACGGTTGGTATAATGACTTAGGTGGGAGTAATAAGTAAAGTAGTAATATTACTTTTGAAAAGAGTAAATTACATTTTTTGAGTGACATGTCCAACACTGGTTGTTCTTGTAAAACAGCCAAAGTGATGAAGATGAGTTTACTGTGAATATCTCAACATACCAGGTATGACATAATGCTATGATAATATTGCAACATTAATTTTATCCACACTGCCCACCCAGAGTTTCACTACAGCATTTTTATCTTGGTTGCTCTCACCCCTTATCTTTCTCCTTGCTCTTCAAAAATGTGTAAGTGAGGAGGAGTAACATCCTCTCTGCAAGCAAGGGCCAACAAGAAGGGATTTTGAGCATGAGGTCAGTACGGTATGTTTTCCCTTAGAAGTTGTCGACATATACAGCACTTAACTACGTACATAAATGCTGCATGGTCAGAAAAATACATCCTCTGATTGCTGTCTGATATAACAATATTTCTAAGTCCTATTCCTGTCAGCCTGAGGCACCGCAGACCAAACAGTTCAACGCCTCAGTCGGATCCCTCCATTCACAAGAACCAGTAGCAGGAAATAAAGTGCTTTCCAACAGTTTTATTAGCCATGTGAGAGTATCTGTCATCCTCCCGCTGCTGCTCTCTGATGAGAAATAAGAGACGTTGAGGCGAGCGGCTGCCCTCCATCATCTCAGCGGGCTCCTGCCAAATTATACAGAGCAGAAATCTGACCGAGTCCGACAACACCGACAGGAAATTAATGACATTCCCAAACCCTAAGTGGCTGCTTTTTACTCAGATTGAAACGTATACAATTGGCTTGCTCCTTCACTCAATCCATGGATGTAAAATATTGTTTTACATTTATTCACAATTCAATTAAACACTGCACATATCCAATGACAAAGATGGATAAAAGCAGACTACATTCTTGCATGCGCGCCCAAACAAGATATGTCCATGTGCAGGTATTATCAACCGATCGCATGACCAGCGGTGAAGATGAAATGAGGAGAGGGGGAGAGAGAAAACCACGGCCATGTTTGAGGTCAAGAGGCTGAGGCATGCAGAGGGCCAGCAGACAGAGCATGACCTTCTTGGCTGGAAGGGGAAACATTTGACAGGAGACACAACTCGGGGCTGAAGATGGATCACATCAGGAATAGCACCGACACTGTTCCAAAAAGCCGATGCATGACGGACTATTTATCTTCTATCTGCAAAACAGCTCAGTGTTACATTTTTGGAATTGTGGACGTTGCCTATGCAGCTGGACGAATCGTCTTAAAATCACAACCAACACAAAATGCATGTGAAAGGTTTTTAGCCATGCTGCGCAATGTCCGTCTTTTTGTTGGTTGATTAGTCCACCACTTTGGACTAGAGAATTGCTGATATGGAATTTCAGGCCCATCCAGTCCTGTTTGTTGTGAATGGACCTGATATTACCACCAATTATATGAATCTTGCAAATGCAATCATGTAAAAGGAGAACACAGTTTTAGATTTACTTTTCTTATACAACAACTTCTGGTTCGAACCCAGGGTGGGGGAGCCCTTCTGTGCAGAGTTTGCATGTTCTCCCCATGTCACTGTGGGTTTTCTCAGGGTACTCCAGCTTCCTCCCACAGTTCAAAGACATGCAGGTTAAGTGGTGACTCTAAATTGGCTGTAGGCATGAATGTGAGCGTGAATGGTTGTCTGTCTCTATGTGTCAGCCCTGTGATAGTCTGGTGACCTGTCCAGGGTGTACCCTGCCTCTCACCCAATGACAGCAGGGATAGGCTGCAGCAACCCCCAACAGGATAAGCAGTTACAGAAAATGAATGAAGGAATGTTTATGATAAACTTAATCTATTCTAGTTTGTCTATATTATAGACTAATTAATGCCAAACCCTTTCTGAATGTTTTGACGAGTAGTTTCCCTCTCATCTACCTCAGTTACAGTCCTCTTAGCTTGGACAGTAAGGAGCCCTTTATGAAAGTTTTCTGTCTCTATTTTGCTGTTTCTTTTCATTGAGATTGATCCAACCACCACATATCCAAACCTACGATAGTCTTGCTAGATGTGCTGTAACAGTCCTTTATTATCAGCATTTTATTCATGTTGTCAAGCTGAACAGACCGTCTCTGTTACATTGCCGTGCTTCAACAGATTTGCTGCTGTTCAGTATCAAATCATTTTGCCCTTTAGCCAAAAAGCTTGGCTATCATTGCCCATTCTTTATGAGTTCCACAGTTGCGAAGCAAAGGCTCTTTTGTTCTCTCCCGGCATTGCTGTAACTAAAATATCCACCATCCAAATAATATTTTTTGTCTTGCATAGATTAACCATAGCAGACTATGACTCATCATCTTTGGAGCAGTAATGAAAAACACTTCCCATGGAGCCAAGTAATCAGCAAAGTCATCAAATCTGAAATTCCTGTGGTGGCTACTTTAATGTGGTTAAAATAAGGAAAGAACTTGTTGATGTTAGTGTTGCATGTTGCACCTGTGTAGGAAAGCCTACCTGAGCTGTTGAGCTTGTTCAGGTGCGTCCAATTTTATGCTAACTGCAGGCCATCAAAGACAGCTCTCCTGCTCATACTTTGTGTCTCATATTTACTGTAATAGAAAGCACTTTGCTGTGACAACCTCCCATGATTCTCCAGCGGTTGCACCAACACAGAACACAAATATTTCTAGCCACATCAGAATAATTCTCCCCGCCATTCTTGTAACGCTTTCATCCTCCTTTAAACAACGGCTCATCAAAGGCGGCAAGCTGAACATACTGTAGGCTTGAGGTTTGGGGTTTGCATGCGACACAAAATGTGATTCATGGTGTCAAAAGCAAAAACACAAGATCATTAAAACATTTTCCCCCCAAATAAACATCTGTTAACCAGACAAGTGTTTTGCGAGTTTCACTTAATCCGCAGTGAAGTAGCTTGAAAAGATTATCTGGACTGGGAGGTCAAAGTGCAGCTGGAGGGTTGTTGTGCAACAGTCTCTTTGGCCTAAACGGCATCTCTAGCAGTTTAGTAAATTCTCTTGGAGCTGCTGTTTGTGTGTGTGGAAGTAAATAGGCCGGAGAGGAGAGCAGTCCAGCAAGCAAACCAGCTGTTAGAGCATTTAAATAAACCACCTGTAACTTTATTACACCATAAATGTATTCATAGTCCTTCATTTCACACCATTATACACTTTACTGACGGATTTGTCTCTGCTGCTACTGTAGAAGAAATCCACCACACCTTATAAAAGGCTTTACGACGGCCTGTGGGCTCTTACGTAATTGTCCGGCAGTGAAATGACCCCGTCCACAGTAGCCTACTCGAGTTCTCAATTTGGACGTCAGTATTCATTTAACGTAAAGAGTAACTGCTGCCTAACCTCCCCCATGTGAATGTGACTTTTTTTTTTTTGGAATGGGTAAATATTACTTGACTGTAGAGCTGCATGCAGTGCATTGCTTTGCTCAGTGCCTCCTTGCTCCGCGGTCAGTCTCTCTCTGTTTTTAGGAGACCTCTGTTGTGAGAGTGTGATGGTGTGCTCCATCTCATCTCCATCCCATCGACTGGGATGTCGTAATTTCCGAGTACTCAGTCCGAGTCCCAGGCTCAGTTGGAAATTCTAACTAGAAAGTCCCTTGAAAATGGTTTAACAACTCAGAAATTTGAAGGCACATCACCAACCCCGACCTCAAAATCCAAGATGGCCGCTCTGTATGTCAACACAAGTGACAGCTGTAGTAATATACTGTTTGTTAGCACTTCTGTCTTACTTGTGTCTCATTAAATTAGTCGTACACACAGTTTTGTCCAACTCCATTTGTGCATATGTTGCTATGGTGTTTGTACGCGCAAAATACAGCGTAATTCTTATCATTTGGTATTGCTAACATTGCTAATCTTGCTTGAACTGGTATTGCTAACAGTGTCTTGGTTCTGCTACTTGTTGCAACGGAACACATTCAGCTCAGGTGTGATGTCATTCCCAGCTCCGACCTCCAACTTCCAAGGTAAATAGAACACAGCATGGGCTCTGCCCTGGGGGAACAGTTAGTGAGATGCAGGCAGTGACAGGGCTAACTGTTAGCATCACATGGCTAACATCACCTAATGGTTGTTGATGGGTCTGATGAAAGACTTGAGCCGTTTTGTCGTTGGTATGTGTTTGTTGGGACAGCCCTGTGTTGTATGTTAGCCGCTGTTGCTGTGTTAGCTCATGCTAACCGGACAGACATTGAACTGACCAAAAGAGAGCAGCTCTAGATTCCATTGCGTGTAAGCTATGTAATGGCAGCGTCAGACAATTGTGGTTACGCATTGCTCCAGTCAAGTGATTATATGCCAGTTTTTTCTGACACAGCCTACATTCTACCTTGTTTTCATTTTCTAGATCAAAGTACTGCCAAACCCTGCTGGTTTTGCGAGAGGACATCTCTCTTATTTCCCACCTTGCTGTTTTTAAAACTCCAGTCTACTCGAGCATTACCACGGGGAGGGGGACTGCTATCTGATGGCTCTGTAGCACCCACTAGTGGTGGGCGGCTGCATGACAGTTAAGCAGCTTGTACATGAATAAAACACTAATTGGTTTACCCGACTTATATTTCTGGTGCCGACTAGCGAGGGGGCGGACATTTAATCGTTTAGACAACTAATCGTGAGCATCCCTAGTTCAAAGACGAACTCCATTACATTAAAAATAGTGCCATTCGCTATAGACTATATGCCCTCAAAAATGGGTTAAGTTCATATGTATGAAACTATTCAATTAAATTAGTAACTTATTATTTTCTTTGATATTTTGTCATATACAGGTATGCAATGATGATTGTTGGGTAACATGTATGTTGATGTTGCCTAATGTCAAGTCCTTATTTGATCATGTGACATGACGATACAATATGGTAGCTAGTTTAGGTGCAGACCTGTCAAGACTGACAAGCTGAGCACAAAGAACAAGAGAGAAACTGACTTGGATACTCTGTAATGATTGAATGCAAAAAAATGAATACTTGGACACTCAGAATGCCCATCCCTGGTCCCCAGCCAGCCTGGCATTAGCCCCAGATGCCCTGTTGTTGGTATGACATTCAGGCCAAAGATACAGGGTTAAGTTAGTCTCGATCGTATCTCCAAATGAGGTCTCGGAAGCACCGAGGAGCAGCATACTTCAGTGGCAGGCCCACTGCAGATAAAGCTAATAACACCAGGCACAGAACAAATCACAGCAGCCCCCTGATTAGGCTTCAGACGAGGAAATGTGATGGAATGTGTGCTTTTCAACACTCCCAGTGTGATTCCATCAAAACCAAAACAGCTACCGGCATTGGAGCCGTTACCGGGCAGCGTTTGCTCTACCTTGTTCTCTGCCTCCAAGTTCACGGCGCAGTTTAAAAAAAAATCTGATGATTAATTTAGATGAGAGGATAATGGGAGAAACAAGAAGGAATGATAAGACTTCCAAGAATCCTCACGAACACCATTCAGGAGGTGCTTTTTTTTGTAATCAAGTATGCAGTTTTAAAGAAAGAAGTCTGTTGGGCTTTAAATCTGTCAGCCTTCGCTTCTCTATCTGCTGAATTGCAGCTGGTCTCCTGAGGGATTTACGCTCAGTAGCTAAAGAATTTTCTTACAGTCACGCCAAGTTCAAGTTAGGGATTTTATGTATATTTTTCGCGATGCAGATTCAAAGGAGAATGTAACAGAAAACTACAGACTGACAGATACTGAACTGATCATATATTTAGTTGAATCATAAAACATGTTGTGGCAGTCACTGAGGTCAGCTCCAGTTTCAGGTGTTCAGACTCATTTCCTATGAGGAAAGACAGAAGTTAAATAACTTCCTTTCTTTTAAATACTGTAAATGTAGCCAGGTCTTTATTAAGGCTAGCTCTGGACATGCAGTTAGACTAAAACATTACTAGTTAGAGCACCCTATGCAGAGTAATAGATGTAAAATGCTATCTTCTCTAAATAGAAACTGTTTGTTTTTACATGAGCTCATCTGTCTAAAAACCACTGCCCTATCACAGTTTTGCCTCAAGGAAACTTCATCAGTTCCTCAAGATGATTATCCAGGATAATCTTCAATGTGGAAGTCACTGTGTACAACTTGAGCTGCAGCTTCACAGTAATACACCCACTCAGGGAGAGTCAGAGAGATGGACTCCTCATAGTAACAAAAGTATTAAAATGTCAGAGTGTTGGGTTTACAGTTTGCTGCAATTAAAACATGCAATTTTTATATGGTAATATATTCTCAAATTCTTTCTATCCTATATGAAAATCCATGTACAAGAATTGCACTTGCCTTTAAAGCTACAGTTGATAACTTATACAACTGTTTGCCATATTTGGTGAACTGTATTCTGAAAGATGTACGATACAGATAATGTGTGACAAAAATCATGCCCTTCCTCCTCTTCCTGCTGCCTCTAGTGGCATTTCCATTCCCTCCTCTGACTGGCTTTCGCTGACATTCTTACTCTAACCCCTAACCAATCCCACTCCTCTTGGCTAAACCTAACTAACCCAAACAACAAAGGCAGCCAGTACTAGCTAATCAAAGGGAGAGTAGTGCGGGTCATGCCTTTGCTATGTTCACCAAAGACAACAACTCAGAGCTGAGGAGTTTCTAAAGGTGCTGACAATCGCTGCACGTAAGCTGCGGTCAAACTAGGCAGCGCTGATCAAATCAAGAATCAAGATTCTGTTACTGCATTGCCTGTTTCTTTCCTCATATGTTTTCAGAATCTTTGGTTGATTGTATCCAACATGGTGGCCGGGTGTCAAATGTTCTCATTTTACAGCAAAACAGTACACTTAAATATGTTTCTAAAAACATTTGAGGAGAGAAAAAAAGCAGTGCAATAACAGAATCTTGATTCATATTTGATCAGTGCTGCCTTGTTTGACAGTTTAACCACAGTTCACGGGCAGTGGTTGACATGATGACAGCTGTGTTAGGAGCCGTTCTGTACCGTCCCAATTTTTGGTCCCCCCTCTGTTGGGGTAGCTAGCACACAGATCTGGTACTAAAAGGTGGAGCTGTGAACACTGCAGTCCGTTGATTGGTCAATAGAGGACAGTCACTCTGCTCAGGGCTGAGCTGTGGCTGGTTTTGAGGTTCCTGTAACCAAAAATTGTCGAATACTTGCCACGATTTTCGAATAGTGTTTTTGCTTGTGTTGCCCATCCCTAGAACAGGGCTATAGAGCCTCCTCTGCTCTGATTGGTTGTTTTCATTCATATGCAGTAAGGCTGTTGGAAGTGCTACAAGGCTATAAATTAGGCAAAGGTATGTGATTTTCTTTCACAGATTATCTGTCTCAGTAGTGCTGTGTGAATATAGACAGTGTCAGCAAATATGACTACACGTTCTTTATAAAAGTTATTAACAACAGCTTTAACAGCAAAAGGATCCAGTCTCACTGTCTGTACTGAGTCTCCAAAGGCCAACTTTTACTTTCAGCGATGACCTGATGAGTTTTCCACACGTCTTTCTCCATGAGCATTAGCCTAACAGTGGTCTTTGCATCTTCTCAGCATGTTTTTGTTTTGTTTATTGTATTTTTGTAAATTTGCCACAGTTTTTATAAACTGGCAGAAGATTCCTCATAGGAAGCTCCTCTCTGTAAATTAACTGGCGCATTTATTTTTCATTCTCAGAGTTTCCATAGGCGTTGCAGCCACAGGTTAGTGTCTAATTTTATTATTGTACCATTAGGCATCACAGAATAACTGTTCAGCTCTCATTTTCATGCTGGCAGAAACAGAACCCAAAGATAACTTTAAACAGCCTAGAAATGCCAGCGATTGAAAAAATAGATAAAAACAGATTTCACTTCTTAATGAATGACTTGCATAACCATGTCCGTATTATATCATCCTCCTGGAGTACCCATGATCCCCTGAACTGCAGCTTCAGACGAGACCTACAGCTTGCATAACGTTTGGCCTGTTTTGAATTTTAAAGCGGCATTTGTGCCATCTTATAACATCATTAAATCTCTTCTTCCATATCTGTCGACAGGGTGCAAGTCATTTCCAAACCAGCTTGCAAATTGCTTAAATCCTGATGTTGGAGAATCGACTTACACATTCGTTCATGATATAAACCGGGCCCACACTTTAAAAGCCTCCCAATGAGTAAGATTAATTTGTCCAGCATCTATAAGGAATGATCCAGTGCCAGGTGTAACAACTTAGCCAAGTCATCCATTAAATGATTTACTTAATCCTCTGCCAGTAATTTAAAGGGTTCAAGGCGTCGTATAAATAAGGTATAGAGTGTCCACACGCTACCGTATGCATACATTTGCACATGGATAATAAACAAACTATTTAGTAAAAAAAAAAACACGTTCAGTCATTTGCGGTATGAAGGTGATTGTTATGTAATCTATCATAGTGTGTAAATATTACGTAAGGAGGAATGGGTCGAAGTTTGGTGGACACACCTCTGAGATGAACCAGATGCCATCTCATTTAGTTTTGGGAACACACTGAATTCATTGAGCGCCGGGGAGGTTCCACATATCCTGTCCAGTGTGTGTGTGTGTGTGTGTGTGTGTGTGTGTGGTTTACATCTCCACAGAGTGCTAAAGAGATCTCTCAAATCTACCAACTGAGTGCACTTTGTAGTGTGGCTTTCTGTGATTATCTCTCACCACGATGTTGTTTGGAATCAACCGCTCCTGGATCATATCAAGTACAAACCTGATACTGTGTAGACTCATAATGTAAAAGCTGTTGCTCCCTTGCATGATAAACCCCAAATAATCCTACTAATTTGAGATTAGAGTTTCATATTTGCAGGTGTCTCACTCTGTGAGTGATAGTGAGAGGTCTGACTGTATGGCCTGCAGTTGTGCGCAAATGAAGTCGTTTGTGTTTTTTTTTTTTTCCGGGAAATCAGTCCCAATTTTAGTATCACTTGCAAAAGACCCTGCAAACAAATTTATGCTAATATAGTAATCAGCCTGTATGTGTATATATTTAAAGAATAGAGCGTTCGAGGGATGATTTTCTGTAGGCCGATATGAAAGGTAGCATCGTCCTGGTTCCCTTGTCAAAAAGTTTGTGGGATTTTTCCATTGGATTTTAGATTACTGCAAAAAATAAGCTCTGTGGCAAACAAACATTTATGACACTCACATGTTTTGTTCAGTAAGAACACCACTTTAATGATTATTGAAGCCTAAATGTAATCGCCAGAAGGAAAAAGCTGACTTTAGGCTGTAAACAAACTACAGTATGGTCACATGACTTAACGTCGACACCACAACAAGGTTGTAGCTGTGTTTGGCGTGATGATGTTCGTAGTCTAGGTTACAAACCCTGGTCTCCTGGATGAAAGTCCTTTGTTTGTTTGACTCATCCACCACCCTGCCCTCCTCTACACACAGACTTTCTCGCTCCTTACATGAAGGTTACGTCACCTGACTTCCTCCTTTCCTCCAGCCGTAATTACTATGGCCACTTGAGGTCACCACCAAACAGTAACATAGGTATTTAATGGACTGGTGACAACCTTCTGATGCCACTAGTCAGTGTAGCAGACCGCTTTCAGCCCAAATCTATGAGGCTGACAACCACTGATAACATCCATTCAATGGAGTGATAACATTAAAAGCAGGTCATATCAATTCAAACTGTATGGTGCAGTGTTTAAAAATGACTTAATAAGCCCTCCACCTGAACATTAACAAGCAGTAGCCACAAATCCACTGTGGGTAACACAGTAGACTACACAATGAAACGTGATGAATGTAGGTCTGTGCGTGCTGGCAAAGTTGCATAACTGCAGAATGAACTGTTGCCTCTGCATTGGTTGTCCAAAGAGGTAATGTTCCTCCAGCAGTTCCCAGGTTGTTTCCCAGCAGCCTCTGGTGCACGTGCAGGGCAGGCAGCCCACAAGGAGAGTTAATTGCAGGTATAAACACAAGTCAGCTGATGGTGATGGCTAACACATGGAGAAACACACTCTGAGCAAAGCAACGCTGTGTGGTAATAGTCACGGATGTACTGTTTAATGCCTGGTCACTAGAATGAAAACCGTCAAACACGCTTTCTAGCTTCAGGGTTTTCTTCGTTGACTGAGGTCATGCAAATATAAATAGCTGTACTCAGCCCTGGGAATTTTTTACAGATATAAAGTCTTTGTGATACAGAGAGTAGTAAATGACCTTGTTTTAAGCTCCATGTATCCTGTCAGCAGTTTCACAGCCCTCTTTTATAATTGTGGTCTATGGGGAAATGCTTTTTTTGTTCTGCAAGGCATTTTCTTTCCATTGCAATGCCACAAGTGTGAACAGAGTTAGACAGTGTGACAAAAGGCCTCTTTGAATGTTTAATATTGTTTTCGCATGTGCAGTTTTTTGGTAAAGTACATGTTATGTTTGTTGATAATTTTGGTACCCAGCATGATGCATATTCGTCTAACTTTTTACACTTTCATCTCCTTGATCTCGTTGTTATGTTGCAGCTTACTTCGACCAGAGCAGCACAGAAATATGAGACATACCAATGCCAAGCACAAAGGCAATACTACAATATACTTCCTGGTAAATCCTCCTGTTCCTTCATGATTTATCCTCAGTCTGGCACAAAGCCGTCTTCAAACTAGAAGCTTTCACATTTTCTTCCTCTGGGCAGAATATCATCTGTTTCAGTCTGCTTCAGGACCAGCATCAGTAATCACCATAAATCTGCTGAGCTTCCCTCAGTTCTGTTTTCTGCTCCGTTTCAAAGTTATATCTCTGTAAAGCTTTTTGCTCGCAGTCAGGCTCACATATAACGTGACTTTCCCTCCCACTGAGAGGCCCTGTGCTTTGGGGCGTTGGGAATGGGGAGCAGATGCTGGAGGAAAAGTCAGGTACTAGACAACCTGAGGGTGGAGGAGCAGATGTCTCCTCACAGCCTTCAGACTGCTCTGCTGCAGTCTACGCCGAAATGTTTATTTTTGAGCGACAAAGTTACGTAATAATTATTTTGTCATACATAAACAAACAAATGGTCCCTGTGGAGCATTTTAGCTTTTATTAGCTCACCATCTCTCTCATCAAACTCATCAACCCCAAGTCAAGCAGCAGCAGGCAGCAGTTTTTGGCAAACTAGCGCTGATAAACCCACTGCCCCTTATCTCCTCAGCACCAGACAGCAGAGAGACGAAGCTATCGACTAGTGAGCAAGCTAAAGACTAAAATATTTCTTTCAGGGAGACCAGAGAAAGTTAACACTGGGCTTCTGTCAGTCTAGTGGGCCGGAAATACAACCTAAAAGAATGCTAAGGTTGCCCGAAATGTGCAGGATGTTTAATCTGACGCCTTAGAGCAGGTGATAAAAGTACATCTGGATTTTAGGTTATTGTGGAGTTCTTCTGCCCCGAAGCAGCCACAGTCTTCTTCACTGCCTTTGTAGATGCATTGATACAAACAAAATATTTTATACAAAATGTTTCATACAGTAGCTCTATAGTCTAAAACTCACAAGTAGCTACCTTTAACTATTTCTGTTATATGGTGTCTACGTTTGGTGTGTGCAATGGGTTTCTAATGACCTCAGTCAACCTGGTCTCACTCCGAAAGTCGTCGACTACCAGTGCTTGGGCAGTAGCTTCCAGCATCAGACACTGACAAAAAAGCTCTCCTTTCACGTTGGCATGATACGTAGCTGGCCCAGTGGCATCAGGGGAAACATGGCTGGACAACAACATAGGTTAAGGAGACAAAAGTCCAAGTAGGGTGAGCGGGAGGGGTAGTGGATGAGTTCAACAACCACTGACTTTCACCCAGGAAGCCAGTGTTTGCTTCTGGTATGATTATAAAGCCAAACTTTGTTCTTTTTTCTAAACCTAACCATGTGCTTTTGTTGGCCAAACATAACAAAGTGTGTTTATTGTTGATGATAAAAAACATCAGTCGTTCTAAAAGTTGTACCGATGTAATGCATTTATTTTGATAGAGACTGTATGCAAATGGTACATTTCCTCTGAAAACGGAAGTGTATTTTGAACCAGACAATGCATGTAACGGGCTGAAGTTGACATTGCATCCCAGAACGTCAATATCCAACACACCCAGGGTGCATTGCACGTCATATGTCAACGTAGAAAATCAGTCACCAAACATCATTATGTAACAAGGTTGTAAGGAGAATGTGTTGCCTCAGCATGTGTAGGACTTACGTAACACAGTGTCATCAGTGTCAGCAGTGTTTTTGTTACATTAGAATGAACCGTTTATATCTGCATATCGAGTAAATCCTCTTCATAGGTGTATAATACTATCTCAATACCATACCCCAAGATGGTGCCTATTCAGTTCAGTGGAACTATTCAGGTGGTGCATATGCCAAAATACGTTTTTAGTTTCCAGGTTTACTTCCACGGTATGCAACCGACTGAATATGTGTAGTAGTGTTTTCTCCTGCTGGCCATGCTCGCTAGTCTTTGCTCAGCTCATAGACTTTACATTGTAATGATGTCACAGATTCTTAAATCGCTTTTCTCATCTCAAAGAAAGTTTGACAAACATGAAGAAAGAATCATAATTGACCTTGTTTGCAATTCAAGGTGTCCCGTCAAGGGTTTTCAGGTGCCTCTTTTATACTAGTGGTCTATGGGAAATATGCTTTTTGGGCTTCAGGGGATTTTCTCACTGCAACACTGCGAGTGACCATTCAGAGTAATTGGAAGGAAGGCTGAGCTGCTTTCCTGGAGGCCGGGTCCTCTCCCATGTTGTTTCTATATAGCCCCGAATGGACATATCAGATGCTGTCAATAACTTTTTTTGCATTGGCCACTGTAGTTTCCTACACAGTTGGCACATGGGAGAAAATTCAGTTGATTGTAGTCTTGAACCTTATCACTAGATGCCACTAAATCCCACACACCTGACCTTTAATGCTAGCTGAGTTACTTTTTAACCACCAAGCCACTTAAGAGCATGGCATACATTTTCCAAGGAGAATTGCAGTATAGTGTAGAATATCTTCCCCTGAAAAGTAGGTTTGAAATGACTGAACTTTGACCACCAATGGCTCTTCTGTACTTTGACAGAAAATCTAGTCGTCAAACCAAAAAAAAATAAACCCTGGCAGTGAGAGAGGCCTTGTAAGCCACTTGAGGTAACTTGATCCATGTTTGTATTTGCATTGTTGGCATACCACTGTTACTTTCATTTATGTTTCACCCCACTGTTCACATTGTAACCCACCCCGGTCTGAAGCAGGCCCAGCTTCTGTGCATGTCAACACTGATGTGATTTATATTTTGCCGCAGCTGAGGTGGATGGAGAGTTTGTTTTAGCTGTTGGAGCTTTCAGGAATTGAGTGAATGGGTCAGTCCATTTTTGTCTTGTTTTGGAAGAAGCCACTCCTTAAGTTTCTTCTGCTGAAATTCAGCTATCCAAACATTTGTGTGTCAATGTGTTTTTCAAGCATTTGAGATGAGATACACTCCGATCTGCTGCTCATCTGCACTGTTTTTCCTGACTCAACTGCCAAGATGTTACACAATTGCTTTCCTGCAGAGAGTGACACACTTTAAGGGCTTGCTCAAATATTCCATTGAAACAGCGAGCAATCTGCACATCCACAGGCACCTGCAGTATGATTACATGCGTTGCAGTGAGTGAATTTAAAGGCAGATTTAAAGAAAAACAGAAGTAAACCTTGGCTTATGTTTTACCTTGTGTTTTCCATGGCCTGCTGTGATAAGCCACTGGGGCTGCAGTGACTGATCTGGACCCAGAAAGCTGAGAGCAGTGAGGTCATTATTAAACCTGCAGAGCAGCCAAAAGGCCAATTCATCCACCATCCAGCAGCCTCAGTCAAACCAGAAGCACGACTAAAGCAAGCCAGAGGACAATCTGAGGTCCCATCCTCTATGTATTTAAAATAGATCTTCTTCCCCGTCGTTATACAAGACCGTGATCTGGTACTACACTTGTTTTGGTCAAATTCAAAGTGCAGCTGTTTTACTAGCAGAGAGCAACAAGAACTTAAAAAGGCTGAGGGGAGAATGACATCACTCTGATTATTATGCAACTCAAGAGTTTGGCACCAGCTTACAAGCTAGCTAATTAGCATCAGCTTGATAACAGGAATAACAGATGCAACAACATTATTGAGAAGAACCACTGGAAGAAAATATTACTCAGTGTCTTATGATCAATTCCACAAGTTTCCCATTTAAGATAAGCTTTATTGAGCCTATGCAGAGAGGTTAAAGTACAAGGTCAGATGCATTGATGAGTAACTTCTGGCAAAACATTTAGAGAAATATACCTATTTGCTTTCTTGACATGATTTATGAAAAGATCGATACCATTTTCATATCTGTCATTAGAGGCTTCAGCTAGCAGTCTGTTTTTTAGCTTTAGCATAAAGACTAGAAACAGATGGAAACAGACTCCATCCAAAGGAAATGAAGGGCACAAATGACAAGTTGTGGTTTTACAAGACGTTATGTGCAGGACTATATCTAGGCCAGGAGCTGTGACTTGTCATCTTTATTCTTCACTTATGCACCAATTAAAGGAGCAAGATATAACATTCTAATTGACCTTTCGCTAAGCCCCGCCCCTTTGTGATTGTCCGACAAGCTGTCGGAAAGCTGTTGGCAAAATGAAACAGTGATTCCAGAGAGAAGCAGACAGAGGGGTCTACAGTCTGTGTTTGAAGGATATATCCAGGATGTCAAACTGACTCAGCAGCAACAACAGGTTAAAAAGACAAAGATAGTTAGAAGCTAAAGCCGAACTATAGGCTACAGATCACAGTGTAAAAGTGAACCACCACATCACTGCTGATCGACACAGAAGACAATGAATATGAAGGGAAACTTTGCTGATATTGAACCAGCTGTGTGGCATCGCAGTGTGTGCAGATGAACGGTGTTTGGCTAACCCTACACTTTTCAGGCTTTGATTTTGGTTTTGGAACAGGGAAGAAGCATATATCTTTTTCCAACCTCTCCACGTAACGAGTATCATTAATAATCGACGTGCCCCAGGCACAACATTTAGCTCCAAATCCACAAAACCAGCCTGAAAATGAAGGAAATCTGAAACGACTGCATTAGAGTCAATGGAGCACAGCTGTGCTGTTGTCGGACCCTGGTCTGAGCCAGCCTGATGCTACGTTATTATTGGCCAGTCTGCGTCCAGGGGCGGGACTTAGGGAAGGATTAGTTAGCAGAGGAGTGGATTTGAGCTATAAGACTTGGACTTGAGTCACAACTCTGATTACTTTAATCTTGACAAAATCAAAAAAGACTTGCAACTCGACTTGGACTTAAACATCAATAGCTCTTGACTTCACTTTGACTTGAAAATACGTGATAAAAAACCCAAACCCAAAAATCACAAAGTATGCTCTCTACAAATGGTGCAATGAGTTAATAAATTATCTGAATCAACCAACTATATACTGCTATACAGCTTACAGAATCAATGGTCCATGTTACTAGGTGGCTCACAGACACATGTTTAAATCTTAATGTGGAAAAAGAAAATAAAAAAAAGGGTGAGTGCTTTTCCAGAACATTCTGTCCATGTGTCAGATGAGAAGCTTCAAGTGATCCCCAACTTCAAATACCGTGGTATTATACTAGATTAATGTCTCTCATTTAAAACACAAGCAAAGAATGTTTTGGCAAAAGACAAATTCAATGTGTAAAGCTTCAGATACATACAAAACAACCTTAATAATGAAGCTGCTAAAATGTTTTTCCATGCCATGATTTTTCTACATATTACATACTGTTTAATTACTTGATCTCACATCAGATAAAACCCTGTAGCACCACATACCGCTCCTTGGTAGACAATCTAAGTACTGACAGATCTTGTTACCTTAGCTGTTTCCAGTCTTCATGCAAAGATATACCAAACTGTTGTTATCTGTAGACAGGGGCGTAGCACCAAATTCTGGGCCCTGTACACTCTCAATGTCAGTGGGCCCCTATCCATGCCAGTGCACGAGGCGCGTGAGCAAAAAAAAAAGAAAAAAAAGGGATATTTATTTAAAATAAAAAAGCATAAAAAGGGTTTTAAGCTACACCATTCCTTGCCTTCAGCATCTGATGCAGAACTCTCTACATCTACAAGAATAAAGAATTGGTATTAGCCTCTTAACATACAAATAACCCAACCTACTTTTTAAAGCAAGCTCACTTTGTATTTCTAGAGCCATTTCAGTGCAAGATAAACTGCTAAAAATAGTGAAACATATGGCCAAGCATTGCTTATTATGTTGACGGATTGTCTTTTAAATGGGGCTCATTTTTGTGTTGCTATGGGCTGAGCTCTAAGGCTGTCAACCAAACAGTCATAACTGGTAATAATCCACAAGAGGCATCTACCATTTAGAACAAGTACAAAGATAATGTGAAAGGTTGCAAATATGTTCATTAAAAGTCAAACGTGTAAGTAAACATCAGATATGCTTTCCTACAACTGATGCTTAGACTAGCCTAATTATTTGCTATAACACACAGTATTCACCATGGTCAGCAAGTTGCAGAGGCAAAAATGTTTTAAGCCATTTTTCAGCCAGATTGAGAGGAATAGCTAATTGTTTTTCTATGTTCTTCTCACCACCTACACCTCTCTCTCTCTCTCTCTCTCTCTCTCTCTCTCTCTCTCTCTCTCTCTCTGTCTCTCTCTATCTATGGCACAAAATGTATGGCAAAAATCATAATCACAATTATTTTTGATTGATATTGAGATCACAGTTATTTAACATGATTATTCATTGGCTTTGGTAACATCATGAATTTATTGAGCATTGACAATAGCTTTTAAGCACAGCACTGCACTGCAATGCTAAGGCTTTTTACCAGACAAAAAAAAATAAATTGCTTTATTGCTCAATTAATATATTACTAGTGTGCACTTGAGCCTACAGTGATATTAGTAGGCTATTTACATGTTGATATATGCAGCAGAAATATTGCTAGGTGGATCATTTATTAAGTCTCAGCATGGAGTTTCACTTTCAGCTCTGCTGTGTTAGTAGACAATAGGCTATAGCACACGCACAGAACCAAAAGGCTAACTTACTTTAAACTTAAGGTAAACAACTCGCATTTAGGCAGCAATTCTACCAGTCAGCAGCTCTCGCTCTCTCGCTCTCTCTCTCTCTCTCTCTCTCCGTGCGTGAACCAACACTCATGTCGGGAAGCGCTCGCTCTCTCTCTCTCTCTCTCGCTACTCTCTCTCTCTCTCTCTCTCTCTCTCGCGAACCAACATACCAACGTTAGGGGGGGTCGGAGGGGGGAGCTCGCCCTTGAATACTTGAACAACGATCTCACCTTGTCTTTGCTCATCTCTAATCTCAGCCTCATCTTCAGAAGAGCCGCCAGGACTGGCCACTGCTGCTCCTGCTGCTCCAGCTGCTGCGGCTGCGCCAGCGCCACTGTTTGTTTCTGAAAATGGTTAATGTTGACAACTAACGTTAGCTGGCCCATAATTGTCTTTATACTTACAGCCGCAAGCAGCCTGGTTGGCAACTAGCTAAGCTAAAGACTTCACGTGAGCATACAAACATCAGCAGCAGCTGTCTGGAGTGGACTATGTTAACTTTAATTGGACTTTGCATAACAAGCAAACTCGGTTCACCTTTGGGAAAGAAAGCAGTCAACAGCTGCCTCCCCTCATTCTGCCTTCTTTCTTTTTCTTTCCTCTCTTGCTTCTTTTGATACCCTTATTTATGCTTTTTGGGCAGCATGATGTCTAGCCCCCAGGTCATTCAATCTGGGCTCACTGACGTTACACTTGTCGCCGGTCGCTGACGGGCGGACTAAACCATTTTGCACCTCCAAGAGGGGGCCCCCAGAATGTCCAATATGTGGGAGGACTGTGACATAAAGTTCATTCTCTCAGTTGATGTTATCAATATATTTGAAATAAATTATGACACCAATTAATTGGAGGGCCCAATTCATTCGAAATAAAAACATCACCAAAAAAAAAAAAAATCAGGATTTTCATGGGCCCCTCTCCCTACTCGGGCCCTGGGTAGTCAGGTCCACTTTTCCCCCCACTACCACGCCCATGTCTGTAGACGTATATTTGTCACAGATATGAGAATGGTATCAATCTAATTCTTGGCAAGAAAGCAAATAAGTGTATTTCCCAAAGTGTAAAAATATTCCTTGCGTCTACTGAGAATAAAAAAAAGACACAAATAACACGAAGAAAACAGGAAGTCGCTATGAAAATGATATCCAAAAATATCACACTTGAGGTAACTAAATTAGGGTGATATGTGACAAGGTCTCAAAGCACAGCTGGGGGGAGAAGAGTGTCCAGTTCAGGGACCTCAGAATTGCATCTCTGTTCTTTGCAGATGATGTGGTTCTATTGGCTTCATCACACCGTGACCTCCACAGCATGCACCCGGGCAGTTTGCAGATGAGCATGACAAAGTCAGGGTGAGATTCAGCAACTCCAAGTCAAAGGCCATGGTTCTCTGTCAGAAAATGGGTTGGGATAGTTACTGCCCCAAGCGAAAGAGGTCAAGTATTATGGGTTTTTGTTCACAAGTGAAGAAAAAATGGAATGTGAGATGGATAGGTGGTTTGGTGCGATGTCTGCAGTGATGTGGGCACTGCACCAGACTATCATAGCAAAGAGGGAGCTGAGCCAGAAGACAAAGCTTCAGATTTACCGAACTATCTACGTCCCAACCCTCACCTATGGTCATGAGCTCTGGGTAGAATGGATCTAGAAAGAAAGAGATTGTGGATACAAGCGGCTGAAATTAGTTTTCTCCATAGGGTAGCTGGATTTAGCCTTAGGGATAGGGTGAAGAGCTCAGACATCCGGAGGGAGCTCAGAGTAGAGCTGCTGTTCCTTCATGTCGAAAGGGGCCAGTTGAGGTAATTCAGGCATCTGATCAGGATGCCTCCTGGGCGCCTCCTGTTAGAGGTGTTCTGGGCACGTCTCAATGGTAGGAGGCCCCGGGGCAGACCCAGAACACGCTAGAGGGATTATATATCTCGTCTGGCCAGGGAACACCTCAGGGTCCCCCAGGAGGAACTGGGAAGCATTGCTGGGGAGAGGGACGTCTGGGGTGCTTTGCTCAACCTGCTGGCCCCATGACCCACCCTGGGTGAAAATGGATGGATGGATGGTGTGTGGTGTCTGCAGAAAGCAATGTCAGCAACATAAAATACAGTTATTGCTCTTTTTTTTGAAATTTTTTTTTATTTTTTTATTACGTAACAAGCAAACTGCAAATTCTGACTACTTGGCCTGAAATGCTGCAGATTCAAAATACAGCTGTGTTGCACAGTTTGAAGGAGATAAAAAGTATATGCTGTGATCATACCATTGAAAATAACAAACGAAACAGGTGCATGCATGTTTAAAAAAAGACCCAGTAGGGCCCAAGTTGGATAATCGGTGGAAAAGAATTTATGAGATGTTGTGACAGATTTGGAAATGTTTTTCAGATGTTTACTCAACAACATCAGCATCCTGTTTACTCCTGTGGTTGGTCAAATTAAAGAATCTTTCAAGCTTGAACAGTTTAAGAGTACAGTGTTTGATTGGCTGCTCAGACTTCTCCCTTAAGGACTTGAACTTTTAGGAGGTCAAAAGTCAGTATGTGTTGGGTTGAAACTGAAATCCATTTATCATAAATTCTGCATCGTTATTGTGGATTTTCCGATGTAAATCACCGGACTTCCACTGGGCGGGCACAGAAGCTAAAACTAACATATGCATCATAATAGGATGCTATTTTCTCTGTCCTCTCTTTATATTTTATGACTGATGAGTGCAGAGCAGTTTCTGACAGCATGATGACGACTGCAGTGTGCCAGGGTAATGAGATGCCGGGTGGTCCACGCCCTCTGCCGTCCCCTGGTAGCTCATTAGCGATCATTTTCCTATGACCGTAGAACGTTTGATAATATAACTACACTGGATGTTTTAATGAAACAAAGCTTTGAGCCAAACAGTGACATGATACACGGAACAGCCAGGCTGACTTTCTTCTCCTGGTGGCTGTAAAACGGATGAATGAGTTCTTGTTAGCACAGTTTGTCCATGTACAGATACATGTGAACAGAAACGTACACATTTCTTTAGTGTGGGAATGTTTTTTGTACGGATAGCTCTTATAAACTCTCCCAGTTTGTCACCCTTTCATCTTTTTTTTTTCATTTTTTCTCTGGAAAAATACTGATTACTGTTTATCGCTTGGGTTTAGATTAGGAAGTTCAATGACTCTCAAGCACTGTCATAAAATGTGTGTGCCTGCTTTGCATGCTCTCTACATGTGTGTCCAGCATGTGATGGGATCCCCTCGAACTGTGGGGGCAGTAAGCAAATAACAGAAGAAGACCGGGCCTGCAAATATTAGTGTTACGTCAGACGTCAGAGTTTCTCAAAGGTCAGACCTCACAAAACCCCGGTGCTCCTTTAAAAACTCAAAATAGCCCACGACTGCATTCCTGTGTCTCTCCTGAGACACACACGCCAGACATAACAGTGTTTTGACTGTGCATTGAAAGAAAAGAGCTGCTAGCACCTTATCAGTGCTGTGTGTATGTGTGTGTGTGTGTGTGTGTGTGTGTGTGTGTGTCAGACATGGGTGGACAAGTTGCAGCACAAATATTAACATTACTCGTTACAAAGAAAGTGAATGTAAGTAGGCCTAATTATTACTCAGTTATCGGTTGGTTAAAATAAAAAAAATATACTTCATATTTTCTCAGTTGTTATACTGCAATACTGGATATATAACTTAACAAGAAGTCGTGCTAAAGTACATTGCTGCTGTAATTTAATATTATGTAATTAGAACTTTACCAATGGGGAAATCCCATTCACATTATGTGGGATTTTTACAAGCCGAAATATCTCCAACCTCACATCACAAATTGCAGCACTCTGTCAACAAAACTTGTAAAAACAGCTGCAAATCCACCAATGCCAGCAGACCAAAGTATCAATGATACACCCTCTCATTTTCTTTCAGAGCCTAAAATGTAGCTCCAAAATCCCCACATTTTACCCATTTTTTTACGCTGAAGGTATCAACGCTCAATATTAATTAAAAAAAGTAGTTCTGACAAGTAAAGCATGTAAACAAAAGTGAGCGCTGCCTGTGTGAGCGGCTACATTGAAGTGCGCATTGTTTGATTAGAGCTATTAGAAGACACTTAACCTAAGTGTTGTAATTATTGTGTTAAAAGCTGCATGTCCAGAAAACTGGCAGAACATAATACTCAATGGTGCCCAAAGTGTATGGCAAGGATGTTCTTTTCACCAACATATCATGGAGAATACAGACCTTATAAGTCATATTACGAAACTATGTCGATTTATTCCGATCTTTCGTAAACATAAACTAAAGGTTTGTTTTTATTGCAATATTTTTCTATGTAAAATCTCTTCCAAACACTGTAAAAAAATATCAACACTTACTTTAAATATGTTATAATCTATGTTTTTATAATAATAATTTATCAAGATGATGTGAGAGAGGAGGTCAATTACAGGTCATGGCAGGTTCTAAACAGCAGACAGACACAGTTAGTGACTAATTTGTGAACATAGCGGAGCATTTACCAGCTAAAGAGACAGATATGCCCCTCAGGAATTGGTGGAGACAAAAACAGGAGCCCCTTTTACACTGCCAGATTTTCCGCAAATGTTGGGCCATTTTGCCGGCAAGCTGCAAGCGTTTAGACACACAGAGCCAGATTGGCAAGTTGATCTGAGGTGCCCAATTTCCGCCTCTTAGGGTAGACATATTGGCGGAACCCTTTTACTTTAAAAAGACAGAGGTGGCCTTCTGCAATAGGAGGGGTTGTTGAAGACTTGTGGGAGGAGCTGTTGATGACGCCGCACGTGCGACCCACTGGCGGTGGATAAACAGGAAACAGCTGATAGCAGGGATTAGTGAGCAGCTAGTAGCAAGAGGGAAACACAAACCTGACAGACACTGTAAAGATGAGCAACTGGGGAGACAAGGAATTGTGCACCCTCCTTGTCCTCGCAAACGAAGAGGCAATTAACCGTCAGATGACGGGGACGGTGAAGGACGGGCTGACTTATGAGAGAATCGCCAAAGGACTGACCAGCCGCGGCTTCCCTCCCACGTTGGCATTTTGCTGCACTCCCCGATTTTGTTTTTATAGTGCTAATGTTGAAAAAAGACTGGGGGCTTTCCTGCATATTTGCACAATCTAAAAAGGGCTAGAGCTAAAAGAGAAGGAACATTAGTCTTACATTTGTTAGGTGGTCCGAAGCAAGACTCCAAATGAATGCTTAGGTGTAATATGTATAAATAAGCAACTGTTTGCTAACAAGTTCACCATAGTAACTTTAGAGGTGATGATATCTTGACGGTCTGGTGTATAGGGTTTAGGGGCTTCTATTGGCAGAAATTATATACAGTTTTAATGACTATGTTTTCATTAGTTTATAATCAGCTAAAACTAAGATTTGTTCTGTTTTTCGGTACTTCAAAATGAGTCATTAATGTCTACAAGTGGAGCAAGTCCTCCATGTTGTTACCACAGAAGCCCAGAGTAGACAAATCAAATACCACTTCTAGGTAGAGCCATTCACATTTTCGCGATTTCCTGTCAGCCACCGTAGTTCTCCTACACACTTGGGACAGAGGAGAAGTTTCGGCTCTGTCGCCTAATCCTCCACACTGGACCTTTAAGTGCTGTTTTCACAACTTGTATCTACTGTCCCCAAGTAGCCAAAAAATGTAGTTATTGCAGGCTTAAATTTAGTGACATTAGAGTTAGATCACTTTCCAGTTTTGCCGGTTGGGTCTGGTCCGGTGTACAAGTTTAAGCCAGTTTGATTTTATGCAAACCGGCTGAACCAACATTTGTAATTATGACATGTTCTGGCCAATTAAAAAGTAGCCTACATCAGCAGCCTGTGCTGACAGTGTCACAGCGCTAAATTGCATTTGTAAAAAGCAATATAACAACATGATGAACATGATATTATGTTTGTTTATAGATGGATTAATGGAGACAATATTACACAGTAAGGGCAACTGGCCATGTATCATATCAACGGGAAAGGAAGCCTTTTTACGTTGGTGTCTGACGCCAAAAGTCACTGCCCAAGAGCCGCTATTTAATAACTTCAGAATAAAACTGGGCTGGCCAGTCATATCTCTCACAAATCATTTTGATGCAGTCCAGACCACACTAAGTAGCTTTACAGAACATCTGGACTGTCCTGTGTCTTTTAAAAAACTTTTACTTGATAGAAAATGTTGTGAGGAGAGGTAAGGTGAGGTGACGTTAGGTGAGATGAGGTGAGGTGAAGTGAGGTAAAGTGTGTGTAAGTGGGGAGAGAGAGAGAGTGTGTTATTGGTTACTGAGACAGCTCTTTTTAATTCTGTATCTGCACTTTCTGATGTGCCTGGGTCAGACATGTGACTGTCACTTTTTTTATTTCAAAAGTGAACAACATTGATACTTTTTACTACATTCATTCAGATTTGTTTCAATTTGACATCACCAAAAACTAAAAAAAGAAGGTTTAAAATTGGCTGCTGAAAATGTCTGAAATCCTTCTTGACTGAATTTGTAATTGAAAGCAATGTTTCCCACTAACACTGTAACCTCCAACTTCAGGGTCCCTTCAAAAGCCTTTTCAATACATCTCCAAGTATACAAAAAACATTTAGAAAGGGTTGAGGTAGAACTACTGAGACAAAGAGGGCTCGTCGTGGGGAAGGAATTTTCCTGCTTTGATCAAGCGTGGCTCAACTGGGCGAGATGCTGTGTTGCCGCCATTTTGTTAGCATGACTGTGAGACTATCATTAGGTATGTTGTTGCTTAAATGGTAAAGATGACAGTTAAATACTTGTGCTTTGTTAAATGAAGAACATAGAAGGGCAAAAAGGTCCAATGAGGCTGCAGTGTTTTTCAGCTAAGATGCTTTGGTTGCATCTGGTTTCACATTGAGTATCTGTAGACGTAAAACTGTCAGCAGTAAAGCTGTCATGGCTCTGGAAGAAGGGAAGTCTGTAACACGTAGGAAGAGATGATGGACCCGCTGGTGTATGTGGGTTCAGCATTAATTTCTCCTCCATTGTTGTTGTTAAAGCAATGTGATGGTCGTCTTTGTGGTATTTGTCCTGGTCCTCCTCCTCTGTGATCGGACAGCTGGGTAAAAAGTGACAGTGACGAGCATTTGAATATTTTTGCATCCATCCATTGATCCATTTTCATCATATTATTCGGGGCCTGGTCGTGGGGGCAGCAGGCCAAGCAAAGCACTCCAGACATCCCTCTCCCCAGCAACGCTTTCCAACTCCTCCTGATGGACCCCAAGGTGTTCCCAGGCCAGATGAGATATGTAATCCCTTCACTGTGTTCTGGGTCTGCCCTGGGGCCTCCTAACAGTGGAATGTGCCCGAAACACCTCCAACAGGAGGCACCCAGGAGGCATCCTGATCAGATACCCGAACCACCTCAACTGCACTCCTTCGACGCGAAGGAGCAGCGACTCTACTCCGAGCTCCCTCCGGATGTCCAAGCTTCTTACCATATCTCTAAGGCTGAGCCCAGCCACCCCACAGAGGAAACTCATTTCGGGTGCTTGTATTGCAATCTCATTCTTTCGGTCACTACCCAGAGCTCATGACCATAGGTGAGGGTTGGGACGTAGAAAGCTTCGCCTTCAGGCTCAGCTCCCTCTTCACCATGATGGTCCGACGCAGCGCCCGCATCACTGCAGATGCAGCACCAAACTGCTGATCCATCTCACGCTCCATTCTACCCTTACTCATGAATAAGACCCTGCGATACTTGAACTCCCTCGGTTGAGGCAGGGAGTTCTAGCAAGGGAATATTTTTGCAACCAGAAAATAAATCAAAACATGAAGCAGTCAGTGAAGAATAGACACGCAGTGCCTCATCACGCCGCTGCCATTTGTAGCATAGTGTAAACACAGGGTAAACCCATGGAAAAAAAACAAAGCATGAACATGGTGGCTGCAGCAGTGGCTTTCTATCCTGTGCGGTTGGCTTGTCAGTAGTGAGGTATTGCAGCACTGTGGTTATCGTGACGGCCTTTAAAACAATCACATGAAACCAGTGGAAAGGTCTGAGCACAAGTCTGAACTGGAACCAGTTTCTAAGCCACTGGATGCCGTGACTTTTACTAACACTATAGAAAAATTCTCTGAAATTTCTTTTTTTAAACCTGTCCATTAAGAGTCAGACTACATCAAAACAGCTGGAGGTGTGATGTGTGCTTAAATTCCCCAGTGCTGTATCACTGTAGCAGGTTGTTATCCAAAATACAGCAAAACACATTTTTGTTATTCTCACAGTCATCCTGACTGTCAGCACATCATTATGTCTTATTGCTCTGAGCTCATCAAACACTGCAACAAAGCATGACAAGTAGTAGCAAAAAAAAAAATTAAAAAAAAAAATCATTAGTCGGGTAAGATAAAACAGCCACATGGTGACTGACAGATCTGTGCTCAGCCAGTCTCACAATATAGAAGTTCAGGCGTGTCAGATCATGTCTTTTGACAGCTCTACTCTCTCTCAGATGAAGTGCGCCATAACAAACATGCCCTTAACTAGTTCTCACCCAAAAATCATTAGACACTTTCGCTGTCTTTGCCTGTCTTCAGTTTCCTCTTGCTTTGAGGCATGTTTGGAGCTTGTCACACGATGATGTTCCTCACTGGAGTTAAGACTTACAGAAGTATCTTCTCCTCGGGGAGTTGACATATTTCTCAGATTTAATATCTGCCCCCAGCATCTGCGAGATAAAAGACCATAATGAGGGGTGAAGCAGCTGGATGGTAATCTCCAACACCATCTCTTCGCACGCTGTTTATCGCTGAGGGCATCACATCTTGGCTGTCACTGAACATACTGTACAAATTAGCATCTAAAAGCACACTCACACAGGCATTTTGTGCCATTTCTAATGTTACTTAGCAACTTTGTGCATTACATTAGTGCGTTAGTGCCTCCGAAGGGCAGCAAGAGCACTTTGTTCTCACTGTGTTAAAATCAAAGTTGGAAATCCAGTTGGATTTACTCCTTTCTAAAAAAAAAAAAAAAAAATCCAAAATTTATACGCTTGGGGGATTGGAAAGTTGATGTATGGATCAAAGGTAAATGTGACTAGAGCAATGAAAACAGTTTCAGTGAATTAATATTGACAGACAGTCGTGACATATTGTCATTGCTTATGCCACTACAGGCTCTCTTCATCGTCCCTTGCTGGCTTTTAATATGCTTCTATGTGGACACAGGACTGTTACCAGAACTTTCAAGAGCACAGAGCTGCAGTTCCAAATTCTGTACTTCCATTGTTGTGGTCTCCATTGTTATACACCCATTTCGTGTTTCTAGAAGTCAAGAGGCAAGGCAAGACCCACATTGGAACAGGATAACGAGTGTCCCCAGGTGTACATCATTAATCCTCAGCAGACTGAGGGGGTTTCAGGATACTGTGGTAATTTTGGCACTCTCTAATGTTGTTGTACAATTTGAACAAATGTAGCAGTATTTTCAAAGTCATGTGACATTTAGAGACTTTTATTTCTGAATTAAACAAACAGGTAGGCTAAATGAAAATTTTGTGGCACATAGCGCTCCATCTCTGCTGTCGATGATTAATTTAAAAACTTTTATGTTTTATCTAAATCAAAGTTGTTGTTTTTTTTAAAAAAAAGCTCATTATTTGGCTGTGGATACATCGGAAAGTGTAAATTATGAGGTTTCTGTCAGTCAATAAATGACATATTTATCTTAATCCTGCCGAGCACCGCACAGAGTTCATTGAAGAGGCCCAGCCTTCACTTCCAGCAAATCATGTCCAAAGAATTATGGGTACTTTATACTTGCTGAGGATACACAAATGCATCCTTAAAATTCTCTGAAGGAATTTGATGACGTAGCATCCTTGAAATTCAGCCATTCAAGGATCCTTCCTTGACTTTGAAAAACACCAGTTGTTTTCCTTTATTTGAGGTTTGACTAGCTGCCTTTTAATGATGTCATCTGATGTCATCTCATTGCACCCTCTTCTTCTGTTGTGCTACCTGTCTGGAAATTAGCGCCATCCACTGCTTATCTTGATGAACCAACTCCCAGTATTTGCACAACAGTAGTGGATGGAAGAGCACTCAACTTGCATTTTCATTTGCAAATTCTCTGGAAATTAGGTAAAACAATTTACACTACATGTGGATGGACACCCATCTAATGTGATGTTGAATGAGATTTTCTCTTTTCTGGAGCGGAACCCAGAAGCTGTGACTTTATTTCAACTCTTTGTTTTGCTCTCTGCTCTTTTTGGTTGTTTTGTCTGACAGTAGCGTGGGTGGTCTTTACTTCAGACGAGGCTGAATGCTTCTGCTATTATGCACTGTAGGGAAGCGCTGTTTATCATCGTTGTACAAGTTGGCTAATTAATTTGGCATGTTAACAACAAGTGGATACAGAACTCTTTAGAAAGCTCTGCATGTTGTTGTGGTCACATCGCTGAGCTGGAGGGTTGTTTTGGTCTTGCTAAGAAACACCAGTGTCCTATATTCTTTTAAAATTTACAAGCAGGGTTAGCAATGGATATGCAAACTGCCTTGTGATACAAAGACGATGGAGCAACATATTCTCCTTTCCATCTTGTCAAATACTGCTGCTTGGTCTGTGGCCCTTCACCTCAAAATATGGTGCACTAGGTACCCCTCCTGCGTCTGTTTTGGATGTTCAAGGACACTGTGTCAAGTTTTGCTTGTTACATGCATCATTCATTCATTTTCAGTAACTGCTTATCCTGTTGGGAGTTGTGGGGGGGCTGGAGCCTATCCCAGCAGACATTGGGTGAGAGGCAGGGTACACCCTGGACAGGTCACCAGACTATCACAGGGCTGACACATAGAGACAGACAACCATTCACACTCACATTCACACCTACGGACAATTTAGAGTCACCAGTTAACCTGCATGTCTTTGGACTGTGGGAGGAAGCCGGAGCACCAACCCACACTGACACGGGGAGAACATGCAAACTTGGCACAGAAGAGCTCCCCCACCCTGGGGTTCGAACCAGGATCCCTCTTGTTGTGAAGGGACAATGCCAACCACTGTTTTTTTTTAATTTTAGGTTTTTTAGGTCTACTTCCTTAGGTTTAGACTTTCTTTGACCCATCCACCTCCACTCCCTATGTGGTAGGGATGGGAATCACCAGAGGCCCCACAATACGATATTATCACGATACATAAGTCACAATACAATATTATTGTGATTTCAAATGTATTGAGAATTGTGACAACATACATTGCAATATATTGCAATGTATTACCTTTTTTCAACTGCAAATAGTGTTCCCAAAGGAAAACTTTGTCATCATCTGTTTCCTCTAATAAGATAAAGTTTTGTTCTTTTGCTCTGTTCATCTCACTTCAGGTCATTTTTGTTGCAACAAAATGATTCTAGTGGACTGAAAAAGCAATTGATTATATTATTGTAGTTGGCTACCTAAAGTTTAATTTAAATTAGTGATATTCATAATCTATAGAATAAAAAAATCAATACTTGGTGTCCATGTTACGAAACGATATTGCCACACAAAAATATACTATACTAATACACGTGATACTGTGCTGTAATGATTCTTTCCCCACTGTGTTGACTTTCTCGCTCTTAATAATACAGTAGCTGCCTAGAGCATCAACAAATGTTGCACGGGCCGTCTCATACGGCTGCTGAAGGATGCCGTCGTGCATCGGGGTCTGACACCCACAGGCCACTGACCAAGTGTTGGTATTTGATGAGTTGGGAGTAAGACCGGGTTTGATGGAGTCAAGCGGTCGTTATCAGCTTTGTGAAGCTGTTGTGTTGTTGAAGCAGTTCTGTCAAGGTGGAAAAAGAGGAATTGCTTGTTCCAGTGAGGTTTTTACACAATGAGGTACTGATTGTCTTGTTAGGACAGTTAGGCCTATATCCATTATCATCCCACTCCTAGTTGCCGTCAAATTAAGAGCACTTGTGCAAAGTAAACATCTCCTTGTCTTGGGTATGAATCAACAGTAACCAGCTGTATCACAAAATACAAAACGTTCTCTTTCTTTTGTTATATTCAGTTGTAAAAGCCATGATCTGTGTGTGTTTCACTACAGTAGCTCACTTCACAGATGATAAAAAGTTTTCCCCCCGAGTCATGCTGATGGTTAAACAGTCATGTCATCTGAAGATTGATTAATTCTACGTCAGGACTGCAGTTCTTAGAAGTCAAAGGAGCCGTTCTGGCCTGGTTCACTTTTATCACTTGAATGTCCTTGGCAATCCTCGGACGTTTCCAGCATCTCACGGCGGAGGTCCGTGAATGAGCAGCTTTGAAAGCATGCCAACAGAAGATGGAAAATACTGTTGCATAACGGCTTATTTTTCCTTGACCCTTAAATATATTTTTTTTGCATTTTTAAATACACACACTGCATGCTGGCTTATCTGTGTCTCAAGCTCAAATCTACATGACGTTACAACAAACAAAGGAAGCTCAAACACAGATGTCATGATGTCACCTCCCTGTTTTAAGGTTTTGTTTTGAGCTGAGCCACACGTGTGCACATCATGCAGCTTCGTTTTATGATTAACAGTAAAAAAAAAAAAAAAGACAACAGCAGACCAACACCTGTTCACCTCAGCAGACTTTTTCTTGCTATAAATAAATGCAGTGCACCTGTGGATCTTTTACATCGATCCATGTACAGTATTTGAGCTTTTCTTTTTAGGTTTTCGGATCTTTTTCACCCATTTTAAATTCTCTGAGGGTTTATCTTCTTGAATTTCTGCTTGACCGCCCCTGAGACTGATACTCATGGGAATATCGGAAGATCTCCAGCAGATGAAAAGCGCCATGCCCCCGTGGCGATGCTCAGACTGTCTGGCTCTGTCTTTGTCCCTCTGACTCACTGTCATCACAATCATCGAGCCTTTCCCCATCCACCGCTCCACTCCAAGCTTCTGTCTGGATCCGTGCACGGCTAAGCCTTACTTGGGTTTGACTACATCTGGGTTGTCACCACCCGCCAAAGTGAAATTTAGTGGAATCCGAGTGTTGACTTCCAGTTAACAGTTCTCAAAGCTTTCCCACTACTCGCGCCAATAAACAAACAACAACATGATCAGGTTTCGCACACACGGCCAACAGTTTTCTCTCACACTGAAATACCATGCAGAATATTCTGGAGCTTTAACACGTCACGTTTTCAGACCCGCGCCCACAAATCCAGAGGAAACATGAAGTGTGGACAGTGTATAATCTGGGATGTCACGCTTCACGGAAATCTAAGTGAAATCTTGACATTTCCCTAACATTTTTCCATGAGTACTCTTCATTTTGACGCAGCTCTCCTCCATCATCCTGCCGTAGTGTTTTGAAGTGGAACTAACTGCCGGCGTCTGAAGCTGCAGTGGAAAAGCAGTGATGCTGTTGCAGGAGGACCGTCTCCTTTCTGGTTACAATTAAGTGATTTATAATCTGGCTGCTCCTCTGCTGGGTGTCTGGGTTTCTTCTTCCTTTTCCCCTTTCCTCTCATTCTTTCCTTCACAGACCACTGTTAAGTGGATGAGAGTGAAGCTGCCAGTTCACAGACTTGTTTGTCAATTACACCGCATCATTTTTTAGTTTCCCAAATGGGTACACTGGAGAACTGTGCACTTTATTCAGTCCAGTTATTTTTTCAAAATAATTACAAACGGTAATAAGAGACAATACATCTCTTTGTAAGATGAAAAGCAATTGGACTACATTTTTCAAATAACTGTGATGCAGCCAATCCAAAGCAAGTCTAATGGAAGTAATGGGAACAATTAAAGTTACTAGAGCTATTTGCTGTTGCTGCATTCCAGTATTTTTCAAAGCCTTGGAGGTATTTGTTGAGTAGAAAGCAAATGTAAAAGACTCGTCTCTTCACAGTTGTTTTGGATGCTCTGTCACAAACTGTCTCCTGTTTGGACAGAGGACAAGTCTCGTCTCCGTCAGGAAGATGCAGGAGTGTTGTTGCAAAGATGTGTCCAAACTAGTTGAGTTTTTGGGGGAAATTCTGATGTGATATTGTGTGTTTTTTCTTTCTGTCTTTTTTTGTGGTCAAATGTTCCTCTCCTTCATGTCCTGACTTACATAATTCTGAGTTCACTGCCTGTGTTAACTTGGAGAGGCTACAGCAAATAGACCAAGAACGGCAACGACAGTCCAGTAGTTGAATTTGTGCACATAAAGTGAGGTGTAGCTTTAAAGCCACCTTCAAGCCACTCTGTGAAGGAGTCGCAGTGGTGGGAGAGTACTGAAAATCTATACTCAAGTAAGAGTCCAATTACTCCCATTAAAGTGACTCAAGTAAAAGTGAAAATTACCCTTTGAAAAACCTACTCAGATAAGAGTTGAAAAGTACCTGGTTGATAAAGTACTCAGAGTAGAAGATACTTTCTATGCTGGCCAGTGCAGTGATAGCAGCACTTACTTTGATGAGCAGGTCAGCTAATCAAACAATAAGGATCAATAAGGATACCTACCACTATCACTCTCTGTCCATCTTTCTCTCTACCCTCCTCTTCTTTATCATAACATCAAAGGTTGATGCTTCACCAACAGTATGTGCAATGTAGTTCAGTGTAGGGTTTCCCCCAGAAAAGTTGTTAGGCAAGCAAGTATCTTTGGATGGGGCCTGGTGTAGGCCGGCGAACAAGCGTCTTTTTTAAAGGGGACCAGTGACACTTAGTTCTGATTTTAATGTTAACAATGCAGCAAAGTTTTTTGTGTGTGGTATGTAGCATTTGGTCTCATATGCATATGGAATATGATGCAGATTTGGTGTGTAGGCCTATGCCTATGGCCTAGGGACAAAATGCACCCTTCATGGGGGGAGCAGCAGCATGTTGCCAAGGACAAAATGTGATGAAGAGATCTCACTGCAGCCTTAAGTTCAACAGGGGATGAAGAGGAGTCAGTAGGTTACTAAATGGTTAACGTTAGTAACATGATTTGTTGCAGAGTTTTGACTTCTCACAGTTAACACAACAGTAACGTCAGCTCACGGACTGTAAAGGCAAACGCCAGCTGCTGACTTGTTAACTGTAATGTTAAAATCAGTCTAATGTTAGCTAACTGGTAATGTTAACATTAATACTAACAGTTCATACCTCTTTGACTTGGGTTGAATTCCCTGTTAGCTGCAGCTGTCATGAGGTCAGAGGCTGACCGCTCTGTGCTGCGCTTGTATGTGTGTGCAGTTAGTTTCATTTATTGTAAGGGTGTTTTCTAGACCTGCCAGACTACTGTAGTTTAAAATAAACATCCAAAAATACACTTTTTGAAAAATCCATAATGCCTTTGTCCAGACAGGGGATCATCTTGGGTCAGGCAGGCCACCTTGTTTGCAATTGAGGTGCTACTTGCGTGCCCTTCACCCAACACTCGATTGCACTTAGAGCAGACTGGTAATGAAGGTAGAAAATATACTCGAGTAAAGAGTTAAAGTACAGTTTTAAAAAAGTAACATGAAAAGTACTTGTTCCCTTGAAATATCCATTTTTACTCTTGTGCGTTACTTGTAATGTGTTACTATTCACCCTTGAAGAGTTACATGTGATTACATCCTTCAAATTACTCTGCTGCCTCATGGTTTAGGTCATGGTAAAATAAAACAATTCTCGTGAAAATGCAGTCAGTTTATCTCAACACGAGGTGTATATCTTCAGTAGTGGGGTTGAGCATTTTTGTCAATGACATTGCTTCCACATAATGGCACTCAATTTGGAAATCTTCTAATTTTACGTTGTAGCTTTAAGAAGATCTGAAAGTTGTGATTCCTGGGTATTTGGTTCTTTGAATGCAAGATAATTTGCAGGATAGTATCATTCTGATAATTGCATGTAAACATCCTCAGCAATCTTCTTATCTAGAGAGACCTCTGGAAATTGCCGCTGAATTTCATCCATTTTCCATCTATGTTAGTTTTCTGCACGCTTTTACAACCTGTCAATCACCAACACTGTTTGCGCTCAGCAGCAGGAAAAAGGAGCCATATAGAAAACCTGTTATCATCTGGAGGAGTCTGGCTGCCATGCATTTTTTCCGTAGGCCGCAGTCGAGTTGTTTAGCACAGCAGCTCTGCCGTTAAGTCGTAACGGAAGCACTCCTCCTTGATCATGAGCAGAGTACAGAGTACTTAGAGGCTGATAAGACGTTCCTGCTCACTATCAGATGCAGCCTAATAGCTCTGAGGTTATTATTGTGTCTGAGGGATAACCGCCTTGTCAAGGCATACCGATGCTGATTTACCCGAGCAGCTTTGCCCCAGATATGTGGTCAGTAGATTTTTGTCCTGCAACTGTGATGACGTGATAGGAATTCAGCCTTCTGTTCTCATGGTTTATGAAGTGATTAGAAACCCAATTTTCATGCTTGAGTGTCATGAAAATTGTTTAAACCTCACATTATTTTACCTTAATATCTCTTCCATGATTGTAATTCTTGGTCTTGAGGATGTCCAAATCCACCTTGGCCTAATTCTGTCAATTAGGATTAAAAAGCGAAGGAGAACAATCTCCAGGGAAGTAAAGATGCTGTGGCTCCAAACTGGGTGAACCTCCCTTAAGCAGTGTTGTTACATAATGGTCCTAATGCATCACAGCCAGGAGCTGGAGAAAATCACTGTATTACTGCTCAGATTGGACAAGTATGCCTTTGATCCAGGGAGAAAAACAGAGGCTGCAGGCACAGTCAGCACTTTCACTGACCCGCCTCCTACAGTATTATAAAACTTCCTCAGCGGAGGTCTCCACTTTTCTTTTCATTATGGTCTATGAGGTATTCACATTCAGTTTAACAACAATATATATATATATATATATATATATATATATCATACTGCCGTTTATTTTTAATTACATAATCCAGACTCAGGGTTTATCCTTTGTGATAAACCATGACGTCACCCACAGGTTTGTGGCCTCGAGTTTGGCATTGGCTCACATAATTGTATGCAGTTGTGGATGTCAAATTACGTTAAATGAAATGCTTCCCATGCTTTTGCAATCGCTCGTGCGCAAGGGCAGATGTAACATCTCACATCTAGTGTTTCAGTCAATATAGTGATTCAAACACTGCTCGTAAAAACATTTCATGACTGCTAACCAGTAGAACACGGATACAAGTTACTACATAGAAGTTGTATTCAAATAGTTCAAGAGGTTTTTGAGTAATGACGACTCAAATTCTAAAGAGCAGATGAAAAAGAGCTGGTATACATTAAGATGCCATGTTGGTCCTGTGGGTGGCTGTTTTAGCGGGGCGCAGAGATCGTTTTCACAGTCTGTGTAATCTGATTAGTGTCCAATTTCTAATCCTTGCTTGTTCCAAACTCTGGCTGCTTAAAGGAGTAATAGTAGTGATATATATATTATTTAGCAGGTGTGCAGCGCTACAGCTAAATGCACTGCTAGTATAAAGAGTGAGAAAGTCAAGAACAGGTAAAACAAACGCAGGACTTGGACCCAGGAGACTGGGGTCATGTCCTGTGTCAAACCAAAATAATGAATCAATATTGAGTTATTTTAAGCCCAGTTCAGACCAATGATTCGTGATGAGTCAAAACCGTTTTAGAACGCTGCAGAGAAAAGTTGCAGACCGTCTGAGCTCGACTCAAGCTGATGGTGTCACCTGCAACTCAGCTGATCAAATCGCCGGCAGCTGGTTTTAGAACGTGAAGCAGATCACCTGTTTCTACAGCCAATCGGCTTGTGAAGTTAGCTGGTCAAGTCAAAATGACCGCAGCTGGTGTTGGACGGTGGGTCCCCCCTTTACTTTGCGAATGAGTATGTGTTGCTGCTGGGCTGCATTTCTCTTTGCATGACAAATGTGCAAATACAGCAGAGATAACATGCACTGCTTCCGCATAAAACATCCAAACAGGGACTTGTACAGCTGCACTGGGCAGTGAGACAGTGTAGGTGAAATAATGAAAAATAACCCCTGAAAAAGATTATTTTCAGCCATCGTCTCCAAAAACAAAACCATGGCGGATCTTAGCATCGTGACTTGTTTGAGTTGTTTGTCACTGGTGGGCAACTGGAACACAAACATACCAGTTTTGCTCCCAGCAGGTACACTCATTCTTTTCTGCCTCAACAGTGGATTGAAACACAGCTCATACATGTGCATTTGCTGATAAAACGTCAGACGTGACTTCAATAACAGACTGTTGTGGTACTCCGTGTTCTCTGCACAGAACACAAGGAAGGAGCGAGTAAACGTGATGCAGCTGTTCTGGTCTCTGGTCTTGTAAATGAGGTCGTACCTGGTTATGTAAAGGTTGTTCAAACGAGAACGCTGCAGCTGGATACAGGCATCCCAAGAAGTTATAGTGACTTTTTTTATTCTATGTTCTGCATTAAATCTGCGTTTCCTGCTATATATAGTTTGATTTTATGAGTTTGCATATATATAACCTGTACTTTTTTTCTGTCTGTGCACTTTGTGTTTTGTTTTGTTTATTTTTTTGTTAATATCATTAGTTTTATTACGACCTCAAACCAAAAAATGGTTAAAATAATGAACTTACCATTCATAATACATAGAAATAAGGTCTTTAAAGGGTCAGTACGTGAATAATTACAGTATATCATGGGTTTTGCACTCTGCCTGGTGCCAAGCATTACTCATAACACATTCATAAATAACTTACTATTGTTTCTACATCGATGAATTTAATAATTACGTCATTAGTTTATACAGTAGACAATTTTAAACAAACATGCCAATTATGGGCTGACATTTACTGCGTCTCATTATCCAGTAATAAAACACTGGATTATGTGTGTGTGCATGCACGTGCGCCTCTGTGTGTGAATTTTACAATGGATCAAATTGATGTTAATTCTTTCCCACACGTCTCCAAAATGTCAGGGTCGACACAGTGGACGTCAGCTTGCCTGTTAGCTCTCTGAACAGTGAAGGTGTCCATGTTCCCGTCACACAGCAGACACCATAGAGGCTGGAGTGAGCCGTGCATGTGGAAACACGATCTTCATTTTCAGGACGGCCCGAGCCAACAGCTAACATCTGTGAAAACCATGAGACGGACGTTCACGGCTGCCAGCAAGATAGTCAGACTATTGATGCCCCTTTTGATGAGAGAAGGTCAAAGGTCAGAATCTGATAGAGCAGGGCAGCGACCCTGGAGCTGCATCAGATTAAACGTCCTGCTGAAAGACTCTTGGCTTGAATTTGACATGTTTCCAAAGATTTTCTGTCACAGATTGTCTCTGAAAACTCCAGATTTTTTCTGGATAACATTGGATAGTTTGGTAATGAGAGCGAGAGAGTATAAATAAAATGCACTGAAATCTTTGAGACTGCACTGTAAAGGACGAAAGACCATTTTCACAGCAGGCATTAGCAGGAGAAGCACAGGTGTGATTATTATTATTAATAATAATAATTATTATTATTATTATTATTACAGTGGTTTACTAACATAAAGTGTATTCCAATATTCAGGTGAGCCAGCATGCACGAAATCAGGACCACCCTGAAGTGGAATTCAGCTACTACTGTGTTAAAAAGTACACCTGTGCTTTCCCCGTAATGCACTACATTATTATTCTGTCCTTTTTTTTCCGTTATCAAGCTTAACTGTTAACAGTTTGAGCTAACCATCCAATCACAAAGCGCTAATTATTTCATGTCTTGTGTGGAATCCATATTTCATCGCCATAGACACATGTTATACGCCACTTTTACTGCCCCCAACTGTAGCTCACCTGTTAGCCTGCTGCCAGACAGTAATACCAAGCACCTGAGCCCAGCTAGCCACTAGCATTAGCTACCTCTGCCTTCACGTTAGTTGTAGCAACTAGCTACGTAGATGGCTGTGGCTCAGAAGGTAGAGTGCGTTGAGCAGATCCTTAAGCTGAACCCCAAATTGCTCCTGATGGCTGTTCCATTGGTGTGTGAATAAAGCTGAGTAGCAGGTGGCACCTTGTATGGTAGCCTCGGCCACCAGTGTGTGAATGTGTGTGTGAATGGGTGAATGTGACTCTAGTGTAAAAAGCACTTTGAGTGGTCGGATGACTAGAAAGGTGCTACACAAGTACAGGTCCATTTACCATCATCATCATCATCATCATCATCTGTATTAACGTTCAAGATTAACAGTGAGTGTATTTACAAAAAAACTGTCAACAGCAGCTCTGAAAACATACTGTGCAAATTTCCAAATAGACATTATGTGAATAAACTGATCACATATTGGGATTTTTTTTTGTAAGATTTTTTTTTGGGCAGTTTTGACTGTAATTGATAGGAAAGTCAAGTGTGAAAGGGGAGGAGAGACAGAATGACATGCAGCAAAGGGCCACAGGCTGGAGTTGAGCCTGGGCCGCTGCGGCAACAGCCTTGTACATGGGGCGCCTGCTCTACCACTAAGCCACCGATGCCCCACATATCGGAAATCTAAATGGTTGCTTGCTCATCTGAAAAAACTTAAAGCCTAAAAATAGCTTTATTTGGCAAATAATGTATGATAAAGCTGGCAACACTAATCAAAGTAATCGCACTTCTGCTCTTAAATGTTAAGATTATAAAATGACGCAATGTTAAAAACTTCAGGTAAAGAATACGCCCAGTACAACCAGAATTTCCTGCTTTTTTTGTCTATTTAAAAAAAAAGTAATCATTGTATAGTTAACAAAAACTGAACCTTCATAGGGGCAGGATTTACTACTAGATTTGGGTAGGTGTACCCAATAAACTGGCAACTGTGTGGATATTACATGTGTTGTAATCCATGATGTTCATATATAATTTAAAGGCCTTCTTGTACTGAAATACTATCATGATACATACTTCAGTTAATTTCATTCATTTACTCTTATTTACGTACCTGGTAATATTTGATCGTCCATGTGATTGTTTTTTGCTGACTGCTGTAACGTAGTCTATTGAACGCCATTCAACAGGTTTCCATGAGGCTTTTAAAATATAACTAGACCTTTCATAACTTTCACTTTGCACAGTCAGTGGATTTAACATGAACTGGCCATTTAATTTAATTTGTCTCAAGTTACAACTTCTCCTTAGTTCTGTCCAGGCAGTCTACAGGTCTGCTCCGCTGGGAGTTTAGACATCTTGCATTATTTCATGTTGCGAGAAAATCAAAGGTCTTTTTGTGACTTTTCAAATGTTTCTGTCCCTTTTTGGCGCTTTTTCTCTCATCTCTCGAGCTCTGCCAGAACCTGGTCGGATCATCCACTTCTATTATTCTTGTGTCTGACTAGACAGGGAGTGTGCGAGCCCCTGGAGGAACACTTGGCCCCTCTCGTTTTCACTTTGCTTCATAGAGAAAAACCAGAGAGGTGGACATGTTACATAATTTTTTCCATATGGAAACTTATTTCTGGCAAATTTGCAGATCATCAGCTTTTTTTTCTGTCACGTCCACCTCCCACTGCATCCAAAGGTTGGACAGCTTTAATGGGATTTTCCTCCGTAAAGTTCTGCACCATTTGCTCCTAATTTGATGCTTGCTAGCACCTCCTGTTCCCACTCCCTGCGCTCTTCATGCTGTTTATGATGTATGGTAAAAGTCACTTTGCTCTGGACTCTGGAGAAAAACCCTGGAGACTTTATTATTTAAAGAAACAAAGCTATTTAGTCGAATGGCACTAAGCTGTTCTAAAATAAATGTGTGTGTTTACTGTTGCATGCCATTGCTGTAAATACCCTGAGGATGACCCTCTGTTAAAAGCACTTTGTTACACCTGTTATTAAGTATCACGCTCAAAAAATACCGTCACGCTGGATTTTATTTACTCTTTTATTTACCAAAAATACAGCTGTCGTGTACAAACGTTCTTCCACAGATGTCATAAACAGTCTGGAAAAAGGAACAATCCTATTTTAGTTTGAGACGCACATACCATGTGTTATTTAGCCTTTCTTTTCCAAAAGTGTTTGTTGTTTGAGCGGATCACACGCAATGTGCCTGCACATCTGGCTATTGTGTATGCCACTGTTTTGCTGCCTGTTGGCAACTGGAGCTTTTGCTTTATGACTAACCCAGCACACTTTGTAGTTCTGCCATTACGTTTTTATGAAGTGATAATGACATGGTTAAACCTTTTTCAGATTGGGGTTAATTGCCACAGTAATTATGTGCTCATTTTACCAATCTGTAACACTTCTACATCACACAGCTTCACAGGAGAAGGTGTAATTGTTGACAAATGCTTTACATTAATAAACACAATTGCATTGTCTTTCAGAGTGGAACTACACATCATGTACACTCACAGTGAAAGCAGAGATATTTAGTTAATCATGATCAGCAGTCACCCTCTCCGACAGCTGAAGGTAGTGAGTGTTGAAGTTTTACTGCAGGAAGTAGCTAATTAAACCCAGAAACCTTAGCTTAAGGGCCCTAACACACAGAGCTGAAGATCGCTGTTGGTCAGTGTCGGCCATCAGTGAGCTTCTGTCACCCTAGTTTTTGTGGTGCATCCTGGACTGTTGGCACTAGTTGGCCCTTGTCGGCCTTTGCCAACTTTTTTTTTTAGCTGATTCAACATATAGAATGTGTCGGAGAAGGCAAAGACTATGTGTGAATGAAATCACTCTGACTGACAGTTCAGCTCAGCACATGAAACTACAACAGAAGTGAGGAAAGTTAACAAACCGCTAAAGTCAAAACTTGTTATATTAGGTGAGATTTTATTTTTAGCCATTTAACTTTTTCACAGAAATCTTTAATTGTTCGTCAGCACATGCTAGATATAATGTTTATCTTTCAACATCAGGTTGGGTTGTTATTGTGCTAACTGGCAGTCCTGGCAGTTTTCCGGTTTTTCTTTTTGAATGACGAGTACAGACTACTGCCGCCTGCTGCAATGAAGAGCTATTTCCTCTCATGCAAGCAAAGAACGTACATGCTAGCTGGCCATGGCTGTAGACTTCGTGGTGTGCTCTGTTGCAACTTTTCGGCTGAGACTCAGGTGACGTGATGTGACAGTAGGCCTCCAGTGTAACTACTTCTCTGATGTTGGTTTGTTGTGTTTGGGCCGCAGCACTGAAATGATCAAACTTCGTAATTTCTTTCATTGTTATCAAAAGAAGTTTATATTTTTATATAGACTGTAAACCCATGATTCTGTAAAAGTGGAATTTCTGCCAAGAAACATAGTACCAAGCTAGCAAGAGATACGTGGGTTGGTGTTTCACCATTGGCCCCATGTAGGCAGATCTTTAGAGACGTAAAGTAATTTCATGGAGCAAAGGCTTGTTGCTTTTACTTTTCCATCTCAGTCACTGAAACATTTAAGTTTTATTGATCTTTATGTTAGTGATGGAGGATGACTATATCTGCAACATACAACAGGTTCTACAAGATCTCCTGGACACATTTCTTGACAAAGATGCTTAAAAAATAAACTCTTTTACTGTACATACACTAAGAAAGTAGTCTAAGTGATGGTGGTTGTGTAATTCCACCTTAATTGCAGGTTCATCTATAGCATATCTTCGTACAACTAGTTATAATGTGTTATAAACCATTTATTATATATATATAATATTATCGCTGTCCCTTTACATCCAAAACATCAACTTCTCATGAGCTAAGAAAAAATACCCTACATTGTCAGCTTTATGACAAAGTATTTTTTTGCAGTGGGTTTGAAAATGTTTTATTGTGCTTATGAAGGACTTTCAGAAACCAGAAAGAAACACTTAAAGACTCAAAATCAACAAATTTTGAGATGAATTGTTTCACTGGACATTTAGAAACATCATGTAGCGCTTATATCGCTAAATAAATGATCACTTGACTTAATGTTGTGGGTGGTCTTTTACAACAAGGTGCAGCAGTTGACAAATGCTGGCCGTCAGTAACATCAAATGAAAAAGTGCACAACTTAAAAACTTTAAGGATAAAAAAGACAGAAAATCCGAAGATTTTGTAAATACCACGTAACAAAGTGCTCCCAGACTTCTTCAGCCCCCCAACCAAAATCTCTGGTTTCTTCATGTCATCACTCTCTCCATCTGGTAGATTCAATCTCCTGAAAAACAGCCTCAGGTGTAATGGCTCACAGGTTATGTGCCAGACGAGGATACCTTGGATTACAGACAGCTGCTGTGTAAAAGTCTACAGAGTGTCTGATGTGGACAGAGCAGGAGAAAGGACGAGGGAAACAATGGGCATTATATGAAGGAGCAGCATAAATCCTCTTTTGTAATGGACGTCTGGGTTGAGATCAAATGTGAAGGAAGAGCATCTTTAAGAGATTTGAGATTTATGGCTTAGAAATGTTGCAGTGGTCAAATGTTAGGCAGCATGTGATTGTTAGTGTTGTTGTGTGGGCCGAGAACCATTCAGTACAGAAGAAGGCTGTTGTTATGGTGTCCAGTTAAAAAAAGCTAACAAGAGTGCTATTAAATCAAATTTATTAACCTCATAAGACAGTAAGGCTCCATGAAAGGTATTTTCTATATTTACAATGGATCAAATTACTACATTTCAGGCCCCAAAGAAAGTGCGCTGGGCTTTGAAGCCAATTTTCGTAGTGGCCAAACAGGTGAATTACAGTTTCAGAGCGAGTCACATGATGCCACTGGACCCAAAAATACTTTTTCCCATAGACTTACATTGTGAAAGAGACGTCTGTAAATCAGTGGATACATTTTTTGAGTGGAGGCACTAAATTGGAGGCAGCCGGATCGACTGGTGGAAGTCTCTTGTGCGCTTGTTCTATGAGCCTAATGATGCAGAAGCAGCGGCAATCATCTGGGTAGTTTTATAGGCAGCAGTTGAACTATTTTAGGTTCATGTGCCACTGAGCAACTTTCATAGGACTGAACATGGCCCGCCTCCAACGCTGTATCCAGTTCTCTTTATACACTCATGCTAGGTACTGATGAACCCTTTAGAAAATACTCAACTCTGCCGTGCCCTTTAGCTCCACTGAGCTTTTTAGTGTCTTTTAGCTTTTTGTTTTGGTTTCAAGATGTGCAAATACTGCTGTCATCAATTTAGCAGTAGCAGGCAGCTATTTTCAGCAAAACAGTTTTGACGAAGCAACTGCATGCAACCAAACAGCAGACTAATAATTTAGTGACTAACTAGTGAGGAGCATTTGGCGAGCTAAAGAACCAGATATTTTGCTCAGGAGTCAAAGCAGTCTAAAACTTAGCTAAAGGGAGAGTGAATGTTGGTAAATATTCCTCATGTGGACAGAAACACTACTCAAAATGACACTTATGGAGCTCCATATCTGCTGAATGTGCAAATATTGTGAACAATTATAAAGCTTTATAACAATAATCAACAACTGTACATCCTATTTTTCTTATTATAAGCAAATTCCATAAAAATGCTAAAAGCAGCAACATCTTTGTTTATCTCTGTACGACTTCCCTGGCATGTCTGCCACAGTTAGCTCAAGAATTGATTCCTACTGAAAACACTCATTACAAATGAAACTGTCCTGCAAAATACGACCATAGAGGTAGTTTGTACAAGCGCCTTATTACGTCCCATATTTACATTATTGCAAGGCTGAGACCTCTAGTGGTTGTAGTCATTATGACAGGAGCAATGGAGGAAGTCAGGTATCGTTGAAGAGCGTCCGTGTAAGGAGGAGGTTTTATAAGATGGATGGATGGATGAAAAAAAACAAAGGACTTTCTCCAGAAGGATGCTGTTTGTGTCCCATATGAGACCAAAAGTCAATGTTGTTACTTTGAATATGTAATATGACACTTTATGTTACATTAGTAATAAACATATTTATTGTAACCCAACTGCAACCATTTCACAACATTAAGCACATGTTTAAAACTGCACTGTTAACAGTTATATATGACCTATTATGTTGTTTAGGTATGACAACAGTAGGGGCGCTATTTAAAGAAATGCTCTTGTGGGTCTTATTAAAGGGTAGGAACAAACAATTTACGAGTTGTATTAGAGGGTAGGAACAAATGACTTGTGGTCGTAATGGTTGGAGGACTTGTGAGAAATGGGTCACAAATACATAGTTCCATTTTCAGGAATTTCAACAAACAAATATAAAGGTAAATAGTGAATTTTAGGGGGGATATTTCAGTGCTTGTGAGTATTACTGGCTGTAGGAGGGTTGATGTGAGATTGCCTTCAAATAAGATCCAGTGTCCATGTTAACAGTGATGAAGCAACAGTTCACTGAGTGCAACACTGGTCTCATTTATGTTTTTTTTTTTAGTTACGAAACAAGAATGGAGCTCTCTGTGACAGAGGAATAAGATCAGCCAACACAGTCTTTACTTGTAGAACAATCAACTATTGCTGGTTTTGGCCTTTTCATTGGATTTGTTGACAATAACAAAAAGATCACCAGAATAATCCACTGATGACATTGGCACCAGTACCCCTGTCAGATATTAACCAGTGGTCCAAACTACCAAAACATCATTGCAGACCCTCAGCTTCCTTCCCTTTGATCCTAGAGTAAACTAAAACACTTCTCAGGTACCGTTCATCCACGGAACACAGTCTTCATTACTTTAAAAACCAGGCAAACACATCTATTCCCCATGCTGAGATAATTGGCCGTGGGTTTGCTGCATGAAGCCCAAAGCAGGAAACTGCCGTGCTGCTACCAGCATCTGACAGAGTTGGGTTTGTTTGGCAGTGTGGTGGGTGGCCCGAGCTGGTCGCTGTGGAGGACTGAACAGGCTGAGCTTTGAGGCATGTGTGCAGGATGAGAGAACTGCCAACCAACACAGGCAGGAGATAAGAGCGTACGTCCTGACAAACAGTGTGTTCGAGGTCACAAAGAGTACTTAAACCTGCATAATGCCACTCTTGAGGCACATTAGAGCTTATCAGTGGGTCTCTGTTTGTGTATGCACTGCACCTGAATCCTCAGTTTGATTTCAAATGGTTAGTTAGTTGTGGTTATTAAGCTGAGTCGAGCAGCCAACAACATGATGCAAGCATGAAGAGATTAAATTACAGCAATGCTAAGCATGCCTCATGCTAAATCTGCTCCACAATAATGGGACTGCTTCAAGCCGGAAAGCTCTGCACTGAGGTAGAAAACTCAGCAACACTGATAAGAGTTAAGGCAAGATTTTGACCAAAAGAGTTGGAGGCATTTTGGCTTAAAAAAAAAACAGTTGTAAGTTCCTGTATTAAAGGAAATCCATCTGTTAAGTCTGAAATACTCACACCCCTGTAGGCTTGCATGGTGGATCTGAATAGTTTTTAAAAGCTTTAAAGCTTGAGTTGAAAGCAGTTATAATGGATTCCAACGATGTCCCCAGAAAAGTATTAAAATGTCCATAGAAACTTCTCAAACCACTGCTGCAGCATTTCATTAGCTATTTTGTGGTGAAACAGTGAGAGTTAGGAACACAATGAACATGAGCTCAAAGTAGGGCTGCCACCAAATAGTTAACCAAACGTTTGTTGACCAGAATAGTCATTGGTCGGCAAAATTTCATTGGTGGCTTAGTCGCAGAAAAAAACCCTATATCACTGGCCCATGTGGGACTTTAATTTGGAAGGACAGACACAGGAAGAGGCCATGCTCAGCAGACAGACAGGAGTCACGTTAATTTCCAGGGCTGGTACCTGTGGTTATTCCACAGGCTAGTTAATAACATGGCGGGCAGGAAATCCAAAGTGTGGGATCATTTTGAGAAGGTGAAGGATGAACCCAAGGTGATATGTAAACTCATCTTCACTGGTCGACTACAAACATGACGTATCATCTGAAACATGGAAGTAGCTACATGCCCATTAGCCACTTAGCACAATCATTACTGCTTTGCCCACAGCGTCATTAACAGGCGGCTCGCTCAGTGTGTGACGTGCACTTGTAGATAAAATATAGGCCTATATTAATGAAGGTTCATTAGTACGGTTTTGTATTTCTCTGTAATGTAGCACAGTATTAACAATGTTACTGATACTATTCTTTCTCACACCTTCAACTCAAACCATTGTGTTGCCCCGCCCAAATCCCAAACCCCATATTATAAACATGCAGGCGACTAGTCGACTAATGGCCTTAAATGACGACGATTGGTCGACTAGGAAAATACTCAGCTGGGGGCAGCCCTAGGTCAAAGCAGCGTGTCCTTGCACAATGGTTTGTGTGGTATCTTACAAATCAGAATCTCTTCCAGTTTGGTTAGGTTTAGGAAAGAATAATGGCTGGGTGTTGTCACGACTTAAAGTAACGTGACGAGATGATGTGATGACATGAGGTGATGATGAATTTTAAATAACTTAATGTTGACTTTTGGTTTCACATGGGACACAAACCCAAGTCTCCTGGGTCGAAGTCCTGTGTTTGTATGACCCATCTGCCACCCTGACCTCCTCCATACATGGACTTTGTTGCTGTTTTTACTACGGCGCCCGACTTCCTTCTTTGCTTCATATGATGGATGATAGCTTGCAGTACATAGGGCATGTGATCACAGCTTCCTGCGTCACGATTACGTGGGTTATATACAAATTAGAGTGCATTACTTTCCGTCGGAAAACAGTTAATGAGAAAAAATTGTCCAAAGGCAGGAAAGTGGTTTACACTGCAGGAGTTGTGTGAGGAATTTATATGGGTGTTGATTATTTTTTTGCAACAAGTCTGGGAAGCCATTATCCTAATAATTAAACTGAATTAACTTTTCATTTTATTTAGTTTTCATGTCTACAGTGTTCTTTATTGGCAGACCAAAAGGGAATCTGCAGATTTAAGCAGTCATCCAGGATTTGTTTTGTTTTTGTTCTTAATGTGATAGACAACTGTGTGAGTGCTAGTTTACTTTCCACATTTGTCCTGTTGCTACATATGTGAAAACATTCTCCTTCCTGTTTTTTACGTTCTGCAAGAGTCCTCAAACTGGATCTCCACTGGTTTGCCCAAATACTCCAAGTACTCTTCCAGTGCTAAAGCTGGGCCTCGTCTCCTGAGAAAGTTAAGGCCCTTTTTTTGTGAATGTCCGGCAAGGCCACGCAGAACTTGGCAAGACCCTCAATATTCTCTCCTCGTTTGGTCCGGTTTCCACTCGCTGCACTTGGCTGCCCCTCACTGACGAGGCGACGGAAAGGTCCAAACTCTTGAGACTGTCAGCGTCTGTCGAAGAGAAAGGAAACAAGCGCTGTTTCATATGTCTCTGGCCCGAACGTGGCTCCACTTAATGTCAGGAGAATTTCCTCACTGCGCGTGATGAATTCAAGGAGGATTTGTCATCTCACTCTCAGGAATGGAGGAGGCCATCTGACTGCTGCTACCAAAACAGTTTTCCTCACCCGGAGAGGGGAGAGATCAAAGACAGGAGGACAGAGGAGGAGCAGACATCCCTCCTGCTTCACTGAGTGAATGCAGGGTGGGAGTTGTATCTCTCTGAAGGGATGATTAGATTGTGCAGGACTCCGTAATCTGAGTAAACACGAGTTACTATAGTGACCTGTGTTGAATCTTCACCACAGGCCGGAGCTGTTTCTCAGATGGTTTGAGGATAGGGATTTTGTAGGCGTTTGGCAGTTTATTTAGTCAATCTTTCTTCATGAGAAAACAGTCATCAACAAAATCTCACCAGATAGCTTTGCTTTAGCTATTTGTGGTCCCTGTAGATATGATCAGTGGAGAGCCAGGCATTTTTCAATGAGGTGGACAATGGTCATTTTGTGGTTGCACAGAAATCAATATAAAATGCACCTAACCCATTTTAGGCACCTACAACACATGGCCTCACTCCACATACATCAAATAATATTCAGTGCATACGAAGTAAAAATGTCCCAAGCTACAAAGTATTAACTGTTCTGAGAGCACAGCTTATGACACTTTTTTATAAACTTGACATGTTTGCATGCTACTCACACACAGCTGATAACTGACGTGGTTTATTTACATGACATTACAAGCATGTTTAATGTATTCAGTGTGAACAGAGAAGCACTTGCTTGCTGTGAGGTCGCAGTGATGGGCCTACATATCTGCAGAGGGAAATATTTTTACCAGATATTATGACTGGAGAGATTTAAATATATTGGACTTCAACAGATTTTCCTGGTCAAAAGTCAAATAACAGAAAGCCTGAGCACAGCAGCACTGATAATAAAGCTGGTTGCTGCGTGAGACAGAAGTAGAGAGAGACGGAGAGGGGAAGAGAAGATGGAAGCTGTACTATTGCACAATGTTTCTGTAAGTTATTAATAGCCTGCTATTACAGCTCAGTGGCCTAGTGGTAGAGTGTCCGCCCTCAGACTGGGAGGTCGTAGGTTCAATCCCCGGCCGGGTCATACCAAAGACTATAAAAATGGGACCCATTGCCTCCCTGCTTGGCACTCAGCATCAGGGGTTGGAATTGGGGGGTTAGATCACCACATGATTCCCGAGCGTGGCACCGCTGCTGCTCACCGCTCCCTCAGGGGATGGGGTCAAATGCGGAGAACAAATTTCACACACTCAGGTGTGTGACAATCAGTTTTAATCTTTTTAATCAGTTTTAATCTTTACTCAGAATGCTGCTTTGTCACTTTCAGACCTGTCCACCCAAAACCTGGGATATTTTCCAACAAGATTATTTGAACTGCCAGACCTGTGGTTCAACAGGCTGTGGGTTGACCCATGCATCACTACCAGGCAGTAATGATACTGGCTCCTTGTCCACCAATAGTCCTCATTTAGGGCCATTAGTCGACTAGTCACCCACATGTTTATGATATTAATTTAATTATTAAACTATATATTTTGGGCAGGGCAACACAATGGTTTGAGTTGAAGGTGTGAGAAAGAATAGTATCAGTAACATTGTTAACACTGTGCTACATTACAGAGAAATACAAAACCGTACTAATGAACCTTCATTAAAATAGGCCGATATTTTATCTACAAGTGCACGTCATAAACTGAGCGAGCCGCCTGTTAATGACGCTATCGGCAAAGCAGTAATGATTGTGCTAAGTGGCTAATGGGCATGTAGCTACTTCAGATGATACGTCATGTTTGTAGTCAACCAATGAAGATGAGTTTACATATCACCTTGGGTTCGTCCTTCACCTTCTCAAAATGATCCCACACTTTGGATTTCCTGCCCGACATGTTATTAACTAGCCTGTGGAATAACCACAGGTACCAGCCCTGGAAATTAACGTGACTCCTGTCTGACTGCTGATCGTGGCCACTTCCTGTGTCTGTCCTTCCAAATTAAATTCCCACATGGTCCAGTTATATAGATTTTGATTTATTTTGACAAGGCACAGCTCCTAATAGGGTTTCACATTGTTGTTTTTTTCTGCGACTAAGCGTTTGGTCGACTATTAGGGAGCAGCCCTAGTAATGGTTTTGCCTTAAAAAAAAAATCCCATTCTGCCTAAGAGAAATGCACCCAAAAGGCAATTGTGACTGGGGAGACCAATAGGGTGGCCAGGCTTCAAATTTGTGACTGGATATGATAAAAAACAATGAAGAAAAACAAATGCAAGCTTTGGTAAATTTCGACCACCTCGACACAGTCAGGCCTCAGTGATGCAGTGGCTCTCTGCAGGACAGCATTAAGAACACTGAACTAAACGGCCTGCACTCAAGAATGCAGCAATGCACCAACAACGGCAGGAAAGAATGTAAGCTTGTGAACATTGACGTAAACCATTATTTAAATACTTGGAAAAAAATCAGCTTTGCAAAATGTTTTATGAGGAGGGACATGCATGCAACACACTTGTTAAAGCTCAGAGATACAGTCAATGCATTGTGAGAAACACAGGGCATCTTTAACTTTCCATCCAGAACCAACAACAGGTCAGGATTTCAGTTTGTGTAATACTTTGGTTCAAGACCAAATACCTGCAAAAGACTTGCTATTGTCTCAGAAATCCCCTCATTTCTTTATCTGACCAAAATCAGATGGCTTGAAACGAAACCATCACTGACTGACATTGTTTCATGGTTTGGTTCAGTTTTATGGATGTCAATAACTTGTGTGTGTCTGTTAATGTTTGTGTAGGAGTGTGCATTCGTTTAAAGTTTCAAAGACACAATTTAAAGGGTCATTTATCTCATTTAACAGAAAAAGCTGTTGACCAAATGGAATTTTATCGCCCCTGGCATAATCGCATGTGTTTCTCTTTCTGACACTCTGACATAACAATCAATATTTCACTGCTGCCAGAATGTATTTAACCCAAGACACTCCAAGACAAAACTGGGAAAAAGTTTGGCACCAACCATAAAAGGCAGTCAAAACATTCATCTGTGTATGAAACCCTTGAGCTTTGTCTTGTGACAGCATGATTAGAAGTTTGACATGTGTGCATGTGCTTGTGGCACATGTCTGTATAAAACAGCATAAACAGGAAGTGCTGGTTTCCTGCCACATGAAGATGATTGGCAGAGGAAGTCGTCCTTCACAAGCTGACAAGAGCTGCTAACTGTTAGCTGACAATGCTCCATTATATACAACATACTGTAGATAAGAATGGCAGTGATGCAACTAGAAGACCACGTCCAAAGTTGCTAAAAGAGTTAAAGTTAGTTATGTCACAACTACATCTCATTAACATCATAAAAGTCCTGCATAGTCATTAAAATGCTAATATGACTTATTTGTTCGTGAAACAAAATGAAATGTGAAGTGAAAACAAGTGACGATCATGCAGCAGTTTGACAGGTGTGATTTATGGAACAGTTATAGATGCAGCATGCTAGGTGATTAAGCTCTCCTGGAGAAAACATCTGGTGTTACACAGAAAACAAGGATGCAATTTACAGTTCTGGTTTGTTTGAAGTACAGAGAGGAACTGAGTAATCATCATTAGATGCTGAGAGCTCTCTTGGATAAACAAAATAAAATTGCTCACTCTTGAAAAAGTCACACATCAATAGAAACTCAACAGTAAGGAAAGATGCAACACTACAGTACTAACACGCTGTATTCTGACAATAGAACGTGGCTTCAGTTGAACATTATGTTACTATAGCAACCACAGCAGTTTAACCAGGTCCCGAGGAGCGCAGTTCTCTGGCTGGCTTGTGAATCTGGCCAGAAAACACCTGATGATCTATTATGAATGTTATAAAATATATATTTAGTATCATATGAATGATGGTGGTGCAGTTGTTGCCCCACAGCAATATGGTTCTGGGTTTAAACCTGTCGGCTGGCCCTTCTATATGAGGTGGTTCTCCCCGTGTCAGTGTGGGTTTTCTCTGGGTACTCCGGCTTCCTTCCACAGTCCAAAGACATACAGGTTAATTGGTGGCTCTAAATTGTCCGTAGGTGTGAATGTGAGTGTGAATGGTTGTCTGTCTCTATGTGTCAGCCCTGTGATAGTCTGGTGACCTGTCCAGGGTGTACACTGCCTCTCGCCCAGTGTCTGCTGGGATAGGCTCCAGCCCCCCCAATGACCCCCAACAGGATTCTTATAAATGATAAAATATGTTTGTCTGTTGTGTATAAACAGAGTGAGAGAGACGAGACACACACTTGTAAGCAGACATACAGCTGATCACAAAAGAGCAGAGGAGCAGAACTGTTTGCCGACCCACGCAGAGAAATGTACATCTGGTGTGAACTGCCAGGCGACTGCTAACGGGCAGCTGATGGGTAATTGAAATATAGGGGCGCTCCGGTCAAACATATGTTTGTTGATCTTGAAGAAGGCCCAAAGGCCGAAACATCATCAAAATATAAGAGATGCATATGGAGCCAGAGTGTGCGACACATGTTTTCTACAATCAAGTCTATTGCCAGTGATCAGCACCTCATTATAATTCTTGGTGTGTGTTAATTTTATATTTTAAATATAGGGGTGCTAACACATCCAGCATGATCGTGGTCTCAGATCATGATTACAAAAGAGACGTAAAACCGTTGACAGGACACCTTGAACTGCAAACAAGGTAAATTATGACCCTTTCTGTTCTGAATTTTTGATACATGGAGGTTTTATACTTGTATAACTTTCTTCAGGCCAAGAAAAGCAAGTCTATGGGCCAAGCGGGAACTTGTGGGCGAGGCCAGCGGGAGAAACACAACTGCGCATAATCAGTGGGCTGCTGTTTTCAGTCACAGCAGGCAACTGTTCTAGCAAAAAAAAGCTCTGATAAATCCACTATGAACAAACTGCTTAGCATGAACACAGTGGATGATGTAGCAGCTGAGGAGCCAGATATTTCTCTCAGCTGTTTGTTGACACAGTAACAGCATGGTACCGACTGTGTACGATCATAAAACGCTATTTGGGCTACAATACTTGAAGGTATTAATTTATCATTCAAGGGTCTGAAACTGTGTGTTTGTGGTTTGTAACTCGGAGGATTTTAGAAAGAACTGAACTGAACTGTAAAACACACCAGCAGATGTCATTTGTTTTTCAGAACGGGTTCGCCCGCTGGCTCCTGTTGTTCTAATCATTAATTTGATTACCATTCACACCTCTGCCAGTTGTAAAATGGCCTCTGCCTGTATTTATCATACCGAGCTCATCTGCGGCTTTCCTTTTATTATGACCTTGGCATTTATTTGACATGTGGAGGTTTTGTGTGGAAACGTGTTGCAATAGTTCAGCAGTAGATGACAGGATCTGGAGACACCATGGCATTTCTTACATTTTCAATGTGGTGCCCTAAACTAATACAATTGTGTTTTTTAAACTGTGGTTAAGTTATATAAATTATAGTGAGTCAAAGAAAGAGCCAGGAGGCTCTTTTTCCAAGATCTTATTGCATTACATTTAAATGTCATCTTATTTGAGTCGGGCAGAAATGGAAATGATTTCCTCTTTTATTATGTGTGTTTTCCTTCCATTGGCTTTCTCAAAACATATTAGGAGACACAGTCAGGGGTGCCAGGAGTAGTTCCCCAGCTTGATAAAACACTGATGCTGTGAAAGAGCACTTAAATATTGTGTGTGTTGGTGTGAGAACAGTAGCTCTAAACATGTGTTTTTATTCCCCTGTGTATTTCCTGGAATAAGTGGCTGGCTCAGACATGATGTCACTGATTAATCAGTCTTCAGACCATTTGATCTTCCTGTGTGGTTTTCCAAGGCCAAAAGCCATATCGCAGATTGGAGATGCTTGAATTTCATCATACAGACTTCTCATAGACGCCCTGATATGGAAACCCAGAGGAGCTGTGCTGGTATTCTGTTGTTGTTGTTTTGTAAATTTCCTCCACGGAGAAGGTTATATTTTGGATTCAGGTTTCTGTCCATTGTACGTTTAGCAGGACTACGGAAGAAATATTGGTCCGATTTTTGTGAAACATAGTGGAAGGATGTAGCATGGCCTAAGGAAGAACCCACTAAATTTCAGAATGGATCCGGGGTGGATACACAATTCATTTTTCAGTTTTGTTAACATTGTGAGATAGGGTGTTTGGCCTTGTCTGAGGTTTGCGTTCTCCAAGCGCCCTGCTAGTTAGGAGCCCTGTTTACAAAGAGATCACGTGACATGGCTGCAACAAAGACCCTTCATCTTTGCTTTTTTGAACAAGCCCCAGTGTGTGACTTTTGATACCGTTCCTGAAGCAAAAGAGGCGTGACAGTAGTGACGTGTGACACAACGCCAGCCTCTAGTGTGACATATAACATACATGTCTGCAGCACTTTCTAAGCAATAACAATGGTATAACATAGCAATCACGTTCATTTGCAGTCCCTACCACAGTCCCTGTCAAATGGCAGCTGATCTTGTACTCTGCTCAGAGGGTAAGGAGCTCCTGGACCTATTTGTCTTCCTAATTTGTGGACATTTTCAGCTGCTGTTTTTTGAGTTAGCTGCTAACTGCTGTCAGCTGCTTTTTAAATCTCCAGGTGGTGGGTTGCACACATAACACATTGTTAAAGTATCACACCAGCCCCATGTTGCCAGCTGTCCTTTTTACACAGACTCGATTAAGCTACAATACAATCTCCACTACTGGCTTAAAGGTGGGTCAGCTCTGTCCCCCCCAATCTGCGATCTTAGCCTTTATACAAAATGGTGAGACTGAATAACGGCGTGACATTCACACCTTGAACAGGCAGTGTAAAAAGGGCCATAGATTAATTATTTTTCTATTAAATGTCAAAAGAAAAATACCCATTACAAGTCTTCGGGGCCCAGTACATTTTATAATTGTTCAGTCTGGTCAGAAATTAGTGAAAATGTCTATCACAGTTTGCCTGAATCCAAAGTGACATCTTCAGATGTCTTGTTTTGTTGAACCAATGGTCCAAAACCCAAAGATATTCAGTATGATATCATGGACTCTACTGGAAGACTACACAAAAAGCAAATATTTGTATTTAAAATGAGGCTAAATGCAGTGAATCGTCAACTTTTTTTGCTTTAAAAACTCAAATTATTTAATAAATTGTAAGAATAGTCCATTATTATAATACAGAAAAGAACTCAGTAAACTGTTCAGCAAACATTTCATCGTCCCTTTGGCAATGGCCATGTCGAGTGTAGGGAGGTGGGCTCAGCACAGGAAGACCTCCAGGCATGTGGAGGACAAATTAACGAAAACATTGTCATGTACCATGAAAGTAAGAAGCTTGAGGAACTGCAGGGTCTGAATGAGGACTTCATGGACCGGCCTGTAAAATGTGTGTGCTGTCTCACATGCATTAGAGCAGACTGTAAGCCGATTGTGTTTATTACACGCTCACGCACTTGCAGAATCAGCAAATCTGAGCTCCTATGTTACATTGCAGCAAAGTGACACTGATATGTTCCCCTCACAGTGTCCAAAATGCTGTAAAAACAGCCAGTCGTCATAGACCAAGTTCTAACATCTTTATCTTCAACTTTCCAGTCTAGTTTATCATCTTACAGCCTGTCAGCTGACACCTTCAGGGTGTTTCAGCATATTTCTGAGTCTCACAGGAACCCCCCTGATATTCTTTTCCTGATAACACAAGCTTGCCACAGCGGTTAACTGCACGCTTTCCAAGACCTCACATCATTCTCTCCTCCAGACAAACGTCTGAAGACAACTATAGTTTGCCTAAAATCTGAAGAAATAAAAGGTTTTCTTGCAGCAGCGTGGCTTTTGAAGCATTGAGTGGATTTAGGGTGGTGACAGCTGGATAATGAGTGTAGTGGCGTATGCGTTTTACCATGTCATACTGGAGCCAAGTGCAGTGTTGAGCTGTCTCTATGAGAAACGTGTGTAATGATATAGCAGCCAAAAACAAGATTCACTTAAATTGGAAGCGCTGGTAATGACTGTGAGACGAGAGGTAAGGAACGTCCAATGAGAGCGTAACAGGAAACCTGGGGAGAGGAGGCACAAACACCTAAAGTGACTCATAGACAGAATAAATAGTGAGGACACTGAGCTGTTTGCTGTGGTCATTTGACTAGTACAAAAGAAAATGGTGATTGTTGTTGGTTGTTATGGTGACAACACACATCAGCTGGGCCGTAAAGTGTGTAACACACTGAGAACTCCATTGAGAACTCCATTTTGGCCAATTCTTACATCTATTGTCCTCGTTAAATGGAAAAATACAACCGCAGACCAACCCAAGTGTCTCTCTGACCTAGGACTAACCTTTGTTTAATTGCCTTGTTAACTCATCATAAAACACACTTTATTTAAACTTAAGACAAAATAAAACTCACCAAAACCGAGTTAACTTTTGTCCCTCTGTTCCGCTGTTCCAACAATCACCAACTCTGGTTTGGTTAAAAATAAACTCTTAATTCACAGACTTAGATGTGAAAATATGCTATGCTACAAACTGTTTATCCCCGCGGTCTCTGTCACACAGCTTTCCACTGAGCAGCGGCTATAACTCGCTCTGAGGCAGCTTCAGTGTATCATATTATAACAAACATGCAGTTAATGCCAACACAAAGTAACATAGCCTATTGCTTATTTGAAAATGTCCTGCTCTACTGCTCATTTGGTCAATACTGTTGAACCTCACCACAGTGAGTTTGTGAATTGCCACAAGTTGGTTTGTTTATACAAATTTTATAAGTTTGCAACTGTACACAAAATAATTGCTGCTGCTGTCACCATCCTGTTATGTTGATTTGAATGGGAATGTCCGCTGTACTTACATTCTCTTTCTGTGTTTTTGTCTTTTCAATTAAATATCACAATTATTCTGACTAGGCACCCAAAATGGCGGCTGCATTACGTTTCATGGATAACTGTCATTTGCAAATTGTAAATACATTTACATGTCCAACTTGACTCTTGTGTCTAAATGTACTAGAGCTGCCCCCTAATAGTCGACCAAACGTTAGTCGACCAAACCAGAAAGGTCATTAGTTGGCAAGATTTCATTGGTCGCTCAGTCGCAGAAAAAAAAAAGTGTGCTAAGAGCTGTGCCTTGTCAAAATAAATCAAAACCTATATGACTGGACCATGTGGGAATTTAATTTGAAAGGACAGACATAGGAAGTGGCCACGCTCAGCAGTCAGACCGGAGTCAGGTTACAAACCAATCACAGCCGACAGATATCTTTCCCTTCTTCTGTAAATATTCAGTCTGATAAATACGGAAAAGTTGATCATGTTAGTGCAGGGCTACCCAGAGCTTTACATCTGTCCCACAGACGATAGGCCTACACGCTTATAAACAGCTCCTGGAAGAAGATCAGCTCTGCACTCAGGATTTCAGGTCTATAGCCTGTATGATACTTGCTAAGGTTGCTAAGTAACCTCAGACGCAACCTGCCGCCACACTCTTGACAGCTGGCACAAGAGTAGCGCCCAGAGCCCGACCTGGTGTTTACAGGCGTTTAAAGACGCAGCATGTGTGCGGCCCCTAATTTCCAGGGCTGGTACCTGTGGTTATTCCACAGGCTAGTTAATAACATGTCGGGCAGGAAATCCAAAGTGTGGGATCATTTTGAGAAGGTGAAGGACGAACCCAAGGTGATGCGTAAACTCATCTTCATTGGTCGACTACAAACATGACGTATCATCTGAAACATGTCAGTAGCTACATGCCCATTAGCCACTTAGCACAATCATTACTGCTTTGCCGACAGCGTCATTAACAGGCGGCTCGCTCAGTGTGTGACGTGCACTTGTAGATAAAATATCGGCCTATATTAATGAAGGTTCATTAGTACGGTTTTGTATTTCTCTGTAATGTAGCACAGTGTTAACAATGTTACTGATACTATTCTTTCTCACACCTTCAACTCAAACCATTGTGTTGCCCCGCCCAAAATATATCATTTAATAATTACATTAATATCGTTACGGGGGCGACAGGTCGACTAATGGCCCAAACTACTACTATTGGTCGACTAGGGAAAGTCCATTGGCGTCTGATGTCAAGGCCCACTGACCAAACATCTGTATTTGACGAGTTGGAAGTTAGTGCAGGTTTGAATAATCTCGTATTGTAAGCAGCATCTTAAGGTCAAAGCCACAGATCTCTACTGGAGTGTTGGTAATATTGTAATCATTACCCCTCATCTGAGATCATTTGTGTAGCCCCTTATTGATACCACAACAATCTGGGGCAAACATGTCTTGTGTGAGCGGTGCTGTGATTTTGACATGTTTAAAGGTCTATGAAAATTGAGTTAAAAGTTGGTGAAGCCATCTGCGCACCAGTGCCTCTGTATGAAGTTACATTTGTACCCACAAAAACAAGCTGAGGAGAGTCTAATTCAGTGCAGTCGTAAACACAATGTAGGATCATATTTTACCTTGGCGCTGAGGAAAGGTCAGATTCCAGGCCCACTGACCTGTGAGTCCCTGCTGCCAGCTGCTAATCAGCCTCGACCAAACCGGCTCACGGCAGATACCAATGCCAGCACATCAGCAGCGAAGGGAAGCGAGGTTTCCACCACGTTATGTCTAAATGCTTTCAGATGAGAAAGCCCCTGACATAGGTAAACTCGAGCTAATTAGGCTGCATTCATGCCTCATGAGCATTTTCCATCTCTCCATTCCTTTATTTTCTGTCAGGCTTGTAAGAGGCAGAGTCCCCCCCCACAGCGAGTTTGTTGAGGTCTGTTGACCCCGTGTGAAATGCAGCTTTTGGTTTGGGTTGAATTTGCGAGCTGTCAGCATTGGATTAACAAAAGGATAAATAATCTGTGGTCCTTTGTATTCCACAAATAAATCCTGTTTTGAGCTGCTGCTTTGTGTTCAACATTCTTGAGACAGCACATCTCGTGTTTTTTTTTTTTTTTTTTTAAGTCAAATTATGAAAGATTACCGGGGGAGGACATTTGGTGAGAGGCTTGGACAGATTATTTGTGTTTGTTGTGACTCAGCATGGCGCTCAGTGCTGAACAATGTATGCAAATTGTCCGTATTGTATAGTCATTTTTCATGTCTGTGATTAGTGCTGACGTGATAATTATTAATAATTGGGATCATCACTCGGGAGCGTTTTTACTTCTAATCAAAAACACTCTGTTCCAAAACAACACGGGGAGTGTGCAGGCTCTGGTCGGATCGCTGCCAGAGAGAACAATAGTCACTTTGTGGTCCTGGTTCAGCCTGACCAGCCTCTCTGTGGTCACCTCCTGCTGTGGGCATTCCTGGAATACTGCATTCAACACTGGGTGGTACAACTTTCTTTATATTAACATTGAATGTACCACTAGAAGGTTCTTGCACTCCAGAAAGTTATATAGACAGGTGTGTTGATCAGTAAGTGCATGGTGCTGGAAACTTTCATTTAGGTCCCACTGGTTGAAAGTTGCCCTACCATTGATCAAGCCTACCCATTGGCCTCCACCCCTACCCACTCCCTGGCCTACTGACCAAGGGGCTTACACAGTCAATTCAAAACCCAGCAAGACTATGATCACCCACATTATCCATTTGTCATCATTATTATTACTTATCCTTATTCATTATTCCCCCCACCTTGTCTCTTTCCCTCTTTTGTTTGTCATCACTCATTACCCATCCTTGTAACAAACATACCTCATCTGATCTTTCATGTCATGTCACAAACACACCATGTTCATTTCTACACTGGTGTGTCTTGGGATGGTCACAATAAAAGGCCACCCTAAAATGTGCAGTTTGATCACACGACACAATGCCACAAATGTCCATGCTGACTGCAGGAATGTCCACCAGAGCCATTGCCCATGAACTCAATGTTCATTTCACGACCATAGGACGTCTACACTGTCGTTGCAGTCATTTGGCAGTACATCCAACCAGCCTGCAGCAGACCATAAGTCGCCAGACCAGGACCTCCACATCCAGCGTCCTCACCTGGAAGATCATCTGAGACCAGCCACCTGAACAGCTGATGTAACAAATGGTTTACACAACTCACAAATTTCTGCACAAACTGTAAAAAACCATCTCAAGATGGCTCATGCTCCTCTGCATGCTGACAGCAGTTTGTCACAGTAACTGACTTGAGTGGTCATGAGGCTGGCTGGATGTATCGTCAAATTACCAGATATCACATTGGAGATGTCTCATGGTAGTGAAATGAATATTCAGTTCATGGGCAACAGGTCTGGTGGACATTCCCGCAGTCAACATGCCAACTGCACGTGCCCTTAAAAACTTGCGACATCTGTGACATTGTGTTATATGATCAGAGTGGCCTTTTATTGTGACCATCCCAAGGCACACCTGTGTAGTAATGATGCTGTTTAATCAGCACTATAATGTGTTGCACCTGTCATGTGGATGGATTATCTTGGAAAAGGAGAAGCCTTAGTTTTTGTTTTTTTAAACTCAGGCCTCTTATGAAGTGCTGCATTTAAATTTTTGTTTAGTTTAAGTATAGACATATAGAGTTGGGTACGAGATTTACTTTTAAGGGTACCAACTGAAAAACGTCATCACTACAGAATACCAATTAACATATTTTGGTACCTGAGAGTGGATGTGGGTGAGAACGCCAGGTTTAGACAACAGAGCTCTGCAGGGCCACCAGTTTCAACTTCAGACAGGAGGTGGAGGAGCCTCAAAGTGAGCTAAAATTATCGCTGCAGCGTCAATCTCCTATGAGAGTTTCTGGATGGGGTCTATTTTCTTATATATACAGTACAGGCCAAAAGTTTGGACACACCTTCTCATTCAATGCGTTTTCTTTATTTTCATGACTATTTACATTGTAGATTCTCACTGAAGGCATCAAAACTATGAATGAACACATGTGGAGTTAAGTACTTAAGTAGTACTTAAGTACTACTACAAAAAAAGGTGAAATAACTGAAAACATGTTTTATATTCTAGTTTCTTCAAAATAGCCACCCTTTGCTCTGATTACTGCTTTGCACACTCTTGGCATTCTCTCGATAAGCTTCAAGAGGTAGTCACCTGAAATGGTTTCCACTTCACAGGTGTGCCTTATCAGGGTTAATTAGTGGAATTTCTTGCTTTATCAATGGGGTTGGGACCATCAGTTGTGTTGTGCAGAAGTCAGGTTAATACACAGCCGACAGCCCTATTGGACAACTGTTAAAATTCATATTATGGCAAGAACCAATCAGCTAACTAAAGAAAAACGAGTGGCCATCATTACTTTAAGAAATGAAGGTCAGTCAGTCCGGAAAATTGCAAAAACTTTAAATGTGTCCCCAAGTGGAGTCGCAAAAACCATCAAGCGCTACAACGAAACTGGCACACATGAGGACCGACCCAGGAAAGGAAGACCAAGAGTCATCTCTGCTTCTGAGGATAAGTTCATCCGAGTCACCAGCCTCAGAAATCGCAAGTTAACAGCAGCTCAGATCAGAGACCAGATGAATGCCACACAGAGTTCTAGCAGCAGACCCATCTCTAGAACAACTGTTAAGAGGAGACTGCGCCAATCAGGCCTTCATGGTCAAATAGCTGCTAGGAAACCACTGCTAAGGAGAGGCAACAAGCAGAAGAGATTTGTTTGGGCCAAGAAACACAAGGAATGGACATTAGACCAGTGGAAATCTGTGCTTTGGTCTGATGAGTCCAAATTTGAGATCTTTGGTTCCAACCGCCGTGTCTTTGTGAGACGCAGAAAAGGTGAACGGATGGATTCCACATGCCTGGTTCCCACTGTGAAGCATGGAGGAGGAGGTGTGATGGTGTGGGGGTGTTTTGCTGGTGACACTGTTGGGGATTTATTCAAAATTGAAGGCACACTGAACCAGCATGGCTACCACAGCATCCTGCAGCGACATGCCATCCCATCCGGTTTGCGTTTAGTTGGACGATCATTTATTTTTCAACAGGACAATGACCCCAAACACACCTCCAGGCTGTGTAAGGGCTATTTGACCAAGAAGGAGAGTGATGGAGTGCTGCGGCAGATGACCTGGCCTCCACAGTCACCGGACCTGAACCCAATCGAGATGGTTTGGGGTGAGCTGGACCGCAGAGTGAAGGCAAAGGGGCCAACAAGTGCTAAACACCTCTGGGAACTCCTTCAAGACTGTTGGAAAACCATTTCAGGTGACTACCTCTTGAAGCTCATGGAGAGAATGCCAAGAGTGTGCAAAGCAGTAATCAGAGCAAAGGGTGGCTATTTTGAAGAAACTAGAATATAAAACATGTTTTCAGTTATTTCACCTTTTTTTGTTAAGTACATAACTCCACATGTGTTCATTCATAGTTTTGATGCCTTCAGTGAGAATCTACAATGTAAATAGTCATGAAAATAAAGAAAACGCATTGAATGAGAAGGTGTGTCCAAACTTTTGGCCTGTACTGTATATATATATATATATATATATATATATATATATATGCATTATTTTAGTGTAATAGTAATAGTCTTGTGTCACTCTTAGATGAGCAGACGCACATACACACACATTATGTGTTTTAGTCTACTGCGTCACCCCTGCAGCTTGTTAAAAAAATCATTTTTGGAAATTACAGTGTTTTAGATACAGAGAAAGTAAAGTACTACGTAAGCTACCTAGCTAAACTCAACCTCGCAGTTCATTGTAAACTGTTGTCCTATATTGTGCTTGTCTTAATACCCTTAAATCTGTATGTTTTAACACCATCCAATTCTCCTATGTCTTCTTGTAATGTTTTATTGCACCAGTTAAAGAAGTTGCATTTGTGATGAGTGGCCTCAGAAGAAGATGCACAGGTGCACTTTAAACCCAAAGTGCAAACCAAAATATAGTACTGTTTGAACTGAGACAGCCTTTTCCAAACCGCTGCTGTTTTTGTGGGACTTAAGCCTGATAAACAATAAACAACATGCAGGCTTTAGTTCCTCTGATGGCTTTGTATCTGCACATAAATAAAGCCTCATGCCTTTGTTTCTGCGGTCAGGGGGGAAGCTCATCATATCCGAACAGACACGTCTGACTGACATCCATCATGTAATTACAAGCGTCTGATACCGTAGAGCCATCTGAAAGTAGATCACACGCACTGTGCAGCCTCCCTCTTGAGCAGCTGTGACATAATTGATGTCTTCCTCTCAGCGCTGTCTGCCTGTTTGTTTGATGACACTGACACTGCACTCAGTCCTTTGTACAAACCCTCCTGCCCATGTAAAGGCAGGCCAGGCCTATGGAGGTCACTCAGCTTAAGTGGCATTAATCCAAACAACAAACCCTCTGTCTCCCTCTTTGTCATGTTTTATACACAACTGTATTACAGTGGTGTCAGTCTTACAGTGATTGTTCAGGGGGACTTTTCTGTGAGAGAGGCTGATTTTATTTGAGTATTTGTACTTTTTTTTGCATAATTTTCTCTCTTTTCTCTTTATTTCTCTCCATCGTTGCTTCTTGATCTTCATGATGTAATTTAGCATGAGGTCAGTGTTGGAAACAAGCATCCACCAATGGCCAAATGCAGGTGAAATTGACCGGTAGCGAGTGAATTTGATTAACCTACCAGCCACAGTAGCAGGTAAACAAAGGGGGCATTTAACAAATGATTGGAATGCTCCATCTAAAGCAGGGGTGTCACACACACGGCCCTCGGGCCAGACCCAGCTCACTAGATGAGAGGTTAAACAATGCGTTGCCTACTTCATGTAAAATTCTGCTTCAGAGGCTTTTCCACCCTGAACAGAATACAGTTCTATGATATAACAATGAATACTTACTGTCACTATGTTAAAAACATTGTCAATCAGCAGCTTCAGTTCAGGAGACATGTATCAGAAAATGTATGGATAAATGCAGATGTAATGACAGTGAGAGGTAGACTGACTGAATGTGTAAAAACTGAGACATACTGTTGAAATTGAACTTATTTTTCTTAAGATATTTCGGGCTGTTCATCTGTTTTGTAAAAGGATAAATGTCTACAGACTGTACTTGTAATTCTTTACACAATAAAAAGGAAAATATTGGGGCTGATGGTATTTATAGGTTGTGCGATGGTTTTATTGGTCTGGCCCATCTTGGCCCATCTTTGTTCCCATGAACTTAAATGATCAATAGTTAATGAAACATTTATAAGACTTGAAAACTCTTTGGCTGGTGTTTTGAGCATGCTTCTGAACTATAATCAATTTATTAACTATTTATCAACATTAAACTGCAGACCTTTTGCATGACATGGATCATTGCAAAAATGTTTAATTACTTTATGTATAGTTGTAGATGACTTGCTCACTATTGCTGATGCCTTATTAGAAAGTAAAAAACCCATAACCTTTATCATTCACTCTAACGTGTGTAATTGATGTTTATGACCCTTTATTAATCACTCATTAATATTCATCACTGCAGACTTGATGGTTTACAACATGCACTCACTCCTAACTCTTCAAATACGACAGCTTGGTCAGTAGCCCTATGCTTCAAACTATGACAGTCTGGGTGCCTCTCTAGTGTCAGTTGTGGACCGTAAGGGTCAGCTTGTCAATTTCCATTTGTTACATGCATAGTGTGTTTTAGAAAAAAACGTTAATGTTCACAGGATGCGTAAGTTTGATCACCAAAAGTACATTAGGTTTAACCAACAAATACTTATTTATGGTTAGAGAAAAGATCATGGTTTTGGGTTAAAAATTAAATACATTTGTTACGTAACCTTACTTAGTAAGTCAGTTAACAAGTATGTCACATGAAATTAACTTCGTACTCAAAAAACATGTACTTATGGTTTCACACGGGATGCAAATAGTAAAAGTGAAAGTAGTGGTGAAAATCCTGCGTTGTTTGACCCATCAGCCACCCTTCCATCCCACTCAGACATTTTAGCTTTTTATAATAAGTCATTGCCGCAGATGGATTTACTCTGAAGTGAGCCAAAAGCCCCAATAATTTATCAAACATTAATAAAGCTTTTAGTTACACTTCATAAACCTTTTAAAAAAGCAGCCTTATAAGAAGGTTTTTCCAAACTCCCAGCCTACCTGCGTTAATTAATTAATTAATCCCCCCAAGGGGAAATTCAATTTTTTCACTCTTTTGTCATTAACACACACATTAAGACACACATGCACAAACAGGACCTATACATGTACAAAGTGGAGAGATGTCAGAGTGAGGGGGCTGCCTTGGTCAGGCGCCCTGAGTGGTTGGGGGGTTCAATGGCACCTCGGCAGTGCCCAGGAGGTGAACTGGCATCTCTCCAGCCACCAGTCCATGCTCCATATTTGGTCCGGATGGGGACTTGAACAGGCGACCCTCCGGTTCCCAACCCAAGTCCCTCTGGACTGAGCTACTGCCACCCATATGTTAAATTAACTATATATTAAACACCAAATCTCGTGGCGAGGTTTTGGGTCTTTTGCATGCTGTGATGATTGACCGTTCAATAAAAATAGACTTTTCCAAATTATTCAACATGAAAATAGACTTAAAAAAATAAGAGTGAAGGACTTTTTCTCCTCTGGTCTTCGGTTAAGTACAGACCTTCTGCACACACTTAAACTTTTGCTCCCCCTGCAATGACTCACTCCGTAAACCATCCAGAAGCCAGTTTCTGGGTAACACAAACCACCGTATATTTACTGTTAGAGCTGTACCTGGCAAATTGAACACACACACATACAGTGAGTTCAAACTCAACAGGGATCAAAGTGAAACCAGACATAATGTAAACATTGTGTACAGCCGAATTTTATGATGATTAATAAGTGCATTTATTCACATTAATCACAGGCCTCTTCTGGAAGCCTATAAAACATGCGAGTACCTTGTATGGAAGAACTCTCTCAGGTTATTTGGGTTTCTATTGACAGCAAGTGCCAAAAGCAAGATTGAGATAAAGTTTAACAAGAGTGAGAAACCCCACAGAGTCGCAGGTAAACCCCCCGCACGCAGCGTTTAGCTGTCATGTCACTGTTTCTGTTTCAGCTGGGGTTTCACATTCCTGACAGCTGATTCAGACACACAAAGGGATTCATGGAGCAGTCCTTTCCATCATATCTGGCATGACTCAGTATTTTCCCTGTAAGACAGCAGTCAACCAAAGCTACCTCAAGCATGTAACCAGCTTAACTCTAGGGAAATGATTACACTGATGCCTGTCTGCAGCTCTCTGTTTACTGTGTTACTCTGATGGAACAGTCGTGTGTGGAAGTCTGTGGACCAAACGATTCATATGCCCACTTAAATGCTTAGTTGAAGGGACACGTCCGACATGCAGCAAAATCCAAGATAAATCTTAGAAAACTTTTCAAGTTAAGATAATTGCTTGTTGTCATCTCATTTTCTTGTAATATTCAGATGGCTGGACTTAGATCAGGAACTAAACCCAAATGAATCATCATTTGCTTTCCTGGAATGGCACATTAATATATTTCTGGGAAGAAGCACTTCAGTTTTCATGGTCATATTAAATTAAATCCAAATGAGTCAATTAAAACAACACACAGGATTCACTGGGCTAAAATCTGAAATTCAAATCATGACAGTTTCCAGTCCACTCAGCTTCTGATAGAAATTTCAAATGAGAACTAAAAATGATTATCCTTGAACTTCCCAAACAAAGGTGTTGAATTTGTTTTTTCCCTTTACAACATTTGCAAAGCTATTTTTTTCCACATATGTTGAAACCTGCATTGTTTACTGTATGTGTATGTTCACATTAGCATAGCGGTCTTCTTCTGCTTCTTCTGGGACGGCGGTAGAGCGGGTTGTCCACGAATCGGAAGATTGGCTTCTCCCTGGCTCCTCTAGCGCTTACGTCGAAATATCCTGGGGCAAGATACTGAGCCCCAAATTGTTCCTGATGGCTGTGTTGTCAGTGTGTGAGTAAAAGTGAATGGTTACTGAGTAGCAGGTGGCACCTTGTATGGTAACCTCGGCCACTAGTGTGTGACTGTGTATGTGAACCAGTGAATGTGACTCGTAGTGTAAAAGCACTTTGATGGTTGGAGGGCTAGAAAAGTGCAAGTGCAGTCCATGTATCATTTACCATTTCAGCTCCACCTTTTGTTGCCTCAATTCTTGGCATGTTACCGGCACTGTTGATTAGTAGCATAGACAACAAACAAGGACCCACTCAACATTGTGTCATAGAACTACTACTGTTAATGAACTCCACACAGTACCCTGAAGATGAGATTTCTGCAGAGATCTCTTTTTCTCCGAAAGGAATGGACCAGGTGATTTAAACAGGTAAAAATTCTGATTAAAGCAGTTTCATGTTAAAATGATGGTGTTTGTGGCTGAGGATCTGCCAACTGTGGCTGATGCAAAACGCAAAAGTGCCAAAACGTGAATGGCCCTATTTGGAGCCAGTGTTTGGTTTGTCTATCCTGGGCTACTGTAAAAACATGGTTTGTGCAACATGGCAATCGCTGTGGACGAGGACCCGCTCCCTGTGTAGATATGACCAGCTCACTCTAAGGTGAACAACTTGGTTATGGTGAGGACAAGATCATGTTTAGGCTTAAAATGCGCAGTCTCGGGGGGCACAATGCTCACTGGAAAAGCAGAAAAGCAAAGCAAAAAAACATCTGCTTTACTTGCCTGAGAAGTCACTGGAAACACAGTGACTGGTCGCTACAAAAACACCCTCATTTGGTGCCCAAAAAGCTGCTGAAAACACGGCCATAACTGGCTGAATTACAACAGGTTCTGTTATTTGTCAGTCTTGAAAAGTGGTCTTCAGGCTCGGTGACCAGCCACCATCCCAAGTTTAATGTGAACATCTGACATCTGCCAATTCCTTATTTTCTGACAGAAAATAAGGAATTGGCGTAAAAGGTCCCCCTTAAACTCAGTGTTTTCAGGAGTTTCAATGAAAGATTTCTTTGTTTAAAGCCAGTAGTTGAAAACAGCATGAGAAAAAATACTTAAAAAGGCACGTGACACGCTTCTGTACATGTAGATAAAAACCTGCATAATTTACAGCCTTTCTGCGGCCATCACTAGCCTTGTCTCTGACTGCCTGTAGGTCCATCTACTACAGGTAAATTCCAGGAACTAGGAGTCTATATGAGCTCCACGTTGGGCAGTAAAGCCTTTAACAGTCCTTCCAGACAGATCTCTGCTTGAGCAGATCCTCCATGCTATTTAAATCAGGAAATATAATGATGGACCAGTGGTGAAGATCTGCAGCGTGATTTTGATGATGCTGTCATGGATTTTTGCTGAGGGTGAAGAGTTTGTAAGTGTGTCTGGTTGGGTGTGACATGTGGTAGCACGTGATGCATTATACAGACTGCCAGGCAAACATATAATACATGCCTGTGAGATGAAATTGTGTTCACGAGGTAACGTCATCTGCAGTATGTGGCCTTCTTTTGAATTATGCCAGCGAGGTTTACAAGAAAGGATTAACTTATTTAGAGTGAAAAGTAGTTTCGGGGTGCCATCGGCGTTAGTAACACCATATGAGAAACAGCCAAGCCACTTTATTTGACATATTCCACCAAACTTGCGGAATCTAATGCCAACCTAATGACTTAGAGGCAACTTCTGCAGTCTTTTATTGGGAAGATTACTGCAGCCAAGCAGGATTTCTGGATGAATAGTTTCACGCCTTCATCCCTCACATCACCAGTTTCTGGCGTTCACAGCTCCACAGAGAAGTGCACCTCACCCCTGCTAAGTGATCCTTCATCTCATTTATAAATCACAGTCAGTATTTTTGGTCATAAAGGGACGCTCTATGCAGTTTAAGCTCGCCTACTTGGCCCCACCCGGCCCCTCTCTGACAGTCTTTTTCCCTCCCGACCAGGGTAGGGAAGGGTCACCTACAGTGCCTCCTGTGTTCTCTCCCCTTTGAAGCCCTATTTTGATGAGGAACGGTGTTTTCCGTGTGTTAAACATTTCAAAGGTGGGAGATGCGATCAAAGCAAGTTTGCGGGCACATGCAGCCCCGCTGCCTCGGATCGCTCTCCTCCAGCCTCGTAAACCTGAGAGGAAGATGTTTAGGGTGGATGCTTAAGACCTTTCTTCCTCCTTGTTTTTCAGTGACTGTGGCCTGATCCTATATTGATGAGACAGTGGTGACGATGCTTGCCTCGCTGCCGTGTTTTGATAGTAAAGTCAGGGCTTTCCTGAGGAATCTGCCAAGGCAGGGCTCTCTATCCTCGTCTTTGAACGTGCAGCAGGTTCCCATTAGTAAGACTTGGGGGGAAACCACTGTGGGGGGGGTGAGCCCTTAACTTTATGAGGCCTGGACCTCATCCTATTGTTTTGAAAGGAAGACAAAGAGTTGCGGGTTATCATTTAGGAGATGCAGAGACAGAGCAGATGCAGGCGAATCCCTGACATGTGGCGGAAAAGGGAAAAAAGATGGGAAGAATTTATTACTCAAAGAGAGATGCAGGAGGCTCTCTGCAGAGTGGCCATTACAGTCGAGGAGGAGCCACACTTCATGAATTCTCTATGGCGATAAAGTATCTGAAGCACCAGAGTTCCTTCATTTATCTTTATCTGAATGTCCAGGATGTCTTTTTATGTAGAAATATGTAAAAGATACACTTGGAGCGTGCCTAAACAAGTGTAGGACTAATTTGTCCTTGAGATTTATGTGTTTATATGGAACTATACGCTATATCTGAGCAGCTGGTTAGCTTTGCAAAGACTGGAGATGGGGAATCGGCTTGTCTGGCTCTGTCCAAAGGTAACAAAATCTGTCCACTAGCACCTCTAAAGCTCACTGACAACAAAAAGACAATATTCCTACAAAGTAAACACAATATGTCTCTTTCATTCCTTCAACCACATTCTTGAAAAGGTCGGCGTTGTGATATTTGCACATATCCAAGAACCTATTGATATCGAAGTCTTTCATAATGGTTAAACATAGGTGTGTTTCTCCCTCTGACTAGACATGGGCTTTTCTGTTGGGTATGCATCTCTACCCGAGCCTTGCAAACTGTTGGCTTGTTTGTTTGTGTACAACATACAAGGCTGACCATAAACAGGCAACGTGATGGCAGTGTGACGCAAACTGCAGTAAAAACCCCAATTGACAGATGCCAAGTCATTGTTCCGACGGCCCACAATTCTGAAGCCCCGTTTGTCAAAAAATGTCCCATTGGATTTAGAGCCCATTTCTCTGACAGTCTGTCATCCCAGAAAACAAACGACCATCACTCTGAAGTCCCAGTTTTACGAAAATACACACTCCCTGCAGTTCAGTTTCCCGGAGGTTTTTCACAGATTCGTCCCTGCTTTTCCAGCAACTTTTGTGCCACCAGACGTGGGCAATTTAAGCCAGAATCTGGTCTTTTCCTAACCTTAACCAAGTGGTTTTAGTGCCTAAACCTAACCACACATTCAACACAACATTGTTTCATATCTGTGGTTTACAGAAACGTACAGTGCAACATTCTTTCTGGCGATTGGGTTGTTGAACCAAAGAAGGTGTGTGGTTATGGAGAAACAGGACTTTGGAATAATGGCCATTTGTTTTGGGGATGATGGCTATCAGAGAAATGGGGTTTGGCCCAATGAGAAATTGTTCGCATTTATGGGGCGTTGGAATTTCGGGCCATGGGAACACTGGGCAGTCCCCAGTTGTCTCCACAAAAAATGCTCCTAGAACCGGAATAATATCGACTGCATGTCTTAAATGGAAAATACTACATTCAGAATAACGTCTTATTCAGAATATTCTGTTCACATGACCGTATCAAATGCAAAATATTAAAATATTGACACATTTGGAATAATAGTGGAATATTAGTGGCATGTAAACATAGTTACAGAGTAACACGCTACACGTCCTGTGTCATTTCTTTTTCTTGGCCTGGAGAAGTGATTTCTTTTCTGCTGGTTGCCTGGCAACCTTATGGCTACAACAAGACTTCCATCAAAAAAGTAAATAAGCACATTTCCCATAATGGTTGATAATTATCTGCATGTCGTCACTACAATCAGCTCCTTTCCAGAGCTGCAAGATTGTGGCCAAAATGATGATCACAAAATATTTTTATTGCGCCTTTAAATATACAGAGCAGTGCTTTCAATTTCATGTGGTGCTACATTCCTGCTAATGTACTAATTTTTGCGTCAAAGTAAGACTTAAAATGAGTTTCTTCTTCACCTGAATTCATCTCGTATCTTCCGCTGTTTTTCTTTCTTTTTAAACATCAGACGTTGATGTCATAAATGTCTGAGTTGAAGCTGGAGAAGTATGGGATATACAGTGACGATAAAGTAATGTTAGCAACATTATTCTTCTCAGCCTTCATACATTCATCATAATGCAGATTGTAGTGGGTTTTTTTTGGTGGTTTAACAAGTTAGTTGTGTTGCTTTGTGACGCAGACACAAGTCTCAGGCGCTCTTTACATGAGATTGGTTTTCTCCTAAATCCCAAATAGGCTACTTCCAAACAGAGGATAATGATGAAAGATGATTTTTGTTTTGTCCGTCTGCAGTCATGACATTCAGGGGCGTTCTGCTGATACATGATGCACGCGTAGCTTGTGAATGCTCTTAAAAAGTGGAGGCTGGCCGTTAAGCCGCGTGATTTTAATATGCAGCAGAGTTTTCTATGAGCGGAGCCTTTTAAACGTCAATATCACAGTTGATCGTGTTCATTTAATGGTGGGAAGCCAAAATCGTGATCATGAATAATATTCGATAATTGTGCAGCCCTACTCCTCTCACATTACACAGCCATTTGATCGATTGTTAATATAAAAAAACATTAATGAGTTCAGCTTTAAGTCTTTTAATGGCCCAGCTGTATTGTCGTCTTTAATTATGAGTAATACTGGATGACCTATTGGATTAAAAACCACTAATGAATCTCTCTGTACAGCTGTATGCCACTTGAGGGGATCTTGTAATTTTACTTCAATTTTCCAATCACAGTTTAATCGACAACTTTTAAGTGAGCATAACATCCAAATGTGTGCGTGTGCCTTTTCCAAAATGAAACCCTATGAACTGCCTCACAAGTGTGCTCATCCCTCACGTGTCACCTTTGACCCAGCAGGCGCGATAAATATGAGAAAAAGTCTGCTCTCCTCTGCTGTTGGCCATCAACTAAATCCCTCAAGAGCGGGCAGAGAATGTTCTCCAAAAGAGAAAAAGCCTTCAGGATAACCAAAGACTCCTAACACAAAAACACTTTTGAGTGTGAGAGTGAAAACAACTGGTGAAAAGAAGGCTTAGCTTTGTCTGCATATGATAGAGGTTATCCACTGTTCCTCCCACAGCAATAATTACCATCAATAAGAAATTGATGAATAGACTCCAGATGTCGAATTAAACATTCCCAGCCTTCCCTTTGTGTTTGATTCACATGCAGGATTTGCCGTTTTGCAACCTCTCGTTGTCATCCCCACTCCCTGTCTCCTCCCCACAGGGACCACGGTGCTCCTGCTTAGTCATAACAGAAGATCAGATGATGCTGCACGAGTCGGACCGATAACACATGGAGACTGGAATTTACTGAAATTAAATGGTGAAATCAACACTTTGATGCCAGAACAGTCTCAGACACGGAAGATGAGGATAGAAAATGTTGTACAAACTGGTTAACATCTCTCTTCTTGTGTATGTGCTGTCATGGTGTGCTATTTTCTGAGTAACTCTCTGTGACAGTTGAGTCCGCTGAACAATGGGCACCAGGGGATGACACTGTTAAACACCATCATGCTGTCAGTTGCAATGTCTGAAGCTGTCATGAGAACAGTTTGTTGACCGTCTCACACTGACCACATTAAGTAGCTCAGTGCTGAAACAGCCGCAGTGCTGTGATGTTCAGCTGGATCTCATGAAGTCCAAGTCTCTTAAATCACTAGTTACCAACCTGGGGGTTGGACGCTCCATGGGGTCGCAGCATAAATCTGATGAGTTCAGATATGATCAAAGAGACAGGCAATAAGAAAAAGAAGCACTTCTGCTAAACAAATTACGACTCCTCTGTAACCTTGCAGGGTTTTTGTGAAACACAGAATAATTTCAGCACTTCAGGCGTCCAGAAACTGTTCACATTAAACATCTAAGCAGGAAACATTTCTCTGGTTGAACTGTTCACAACTTGCAGCTTTTTTTAAGAGGCATGACTACAATTGCTGCCAAACCTTAACCACGTGTTTATTATTGTAACCAGGACGACGCAGGTCCCCTAACCTAAACAGAGCGGTCATTTTAGACCAAACCCGGGACCTAACCAAAGCTTAAACACAGTGTTGTCACTTTATAAATCTGTGATTTGTGACTGTTTAAGAAGGCACAGACAGATGACGTGTCGTCCTGCAGATAAAGGTGTCAGATCAGGAGGGGGTACAAACAGCATATTTGCTATATAACTTGGAGGACTTGTTGCAAAATGGCTTTACATTGCTGCGCATGAGTGAAAGAAAGATACATTATGCCACACTTTGTCTGCTAAGGCAGAACAGTGATATGAGAGCTGTTATTTTACACAGACACCTGCAACCTGTATCACAGGAGCTACCAGTAAGTCTTTTCATTATTTTATTAATTAGAGTATAAAATGGTGAAAAACAACATTTTTAAAAAAACAAAAACAAAAAAAAAAACAAGGTGATGTCTTTAAATTTCTTGTCCAACCTATTGTCCCAAACCCAAATATATTCAGTTTACTGTCATATCATTTAAGATGAAGGAAAGCAGCAAATCCTTAAAAATGTAGACGTTGGAATACTGGATAACATTTTTGTCATTTTGCTTTGAAGGAGCTCTATACAATATTCAGAATATTAATATAGCAGCAAACAGCTATTTGCTATGTAAAGATTTAGTTGAATATTGGCGTCCTAAGCAGAGAATGAAGTCACGCTACTTTTGTGTGTGTTGTTGTCTGAGCTTCTCTGTTTTTTGTTGTGACAGCTGGTAGGGTTGGGCATGTCTACTTGAGTACCCTTTTTGGACGTTGGTATTTGTTTAATGTATAGAGTAATTACCAACCAACCTCCCACATGTGAATTTGACTTTTATATATTTTTCGACTATTTAAAATAAGTCATATCTTATCTCACACTAGAACTGCGTGCAGTTTATTGCTTCCTTCACCGCTCCCTTGCTTCTCTGTCACTCTCTCCCTGTTTATTATATGACTACTGCTGCAGGAGTGTGAGCTCCACACCAGGGAACAGTTGGTGAGAGTCTGCTTGCACACACACAGTGACACGCTAACTGTTAGCATCACACAGCTAACAGGTTTCACAAGCCATCAAGCCGTTTCGGTGTTGGTGTTTTTGCTGGTACTGTTAAACAGCTCGGTGTTGGATGTTAACGGCTGCTGCAGTGTTTGCTCGTGCTAATCGGGCAGACATTGAACTGACCAAAAGAGAGCAGCTCTAGATTCCATTGCGTGTAAGCTATGTAATGGCAGCGTCAGACAATTTGCTGAATTTTCTCATGTTATCTTTGAATTTATGGTTTAATAGGCTAATTGAGGCCTGGTTGTTTAACAGATTAATTTCATGTTTGGGCTTATATTTCGTTGTTGGCCAATTCACATTCCTATTCTTATGTTAGATTTTCTTTTGCAAGTACTGGAGTACTCTATAATAATTTGATGTAAGTACTTGAATATGTAAGTTACTTAAAATTTCCATCCCCATGCGTATATAGTGCATGTGAGTTCTTGTGTGTATATCTGCACAGAGCTCATACTGCAGTTACTGCTGATATCAGCTAATTTCGTGTGTTAGCACTATTGACTGCTAGTTGCTTGCTCAGCCGCGTCAATGTTATGAGCCATGTACAGACAACCTCTAAATCATAGATATGCTCTGAGTATATATATAGGTTATTTAGCATAGAGCTCCCTTTAATGAACAAATTAGACAATTTATCAATCATGAAAATAGTCAGCTAATCTCAACCAATTGAATTAGAGTGTACAATGCTGATGTTTAAGAGGTCGATAACCCTGAAATAGACTGGGAACCACTGACTAAAATCACCATCCTAAACTTACATTTACAGTAGACCCATGAATGAAATATGGCACCTTACAGTGAGCATTTCATGTATCTTCTTTGCCCTACTCATTCATCTACAGCAGGCTACACCAATCCAGACAGTATATGTACACTTAAATCACTCCAAACCACCTGAGTGAAATTCACTGAGTCTGAAATGTGGCTTGCTTGTATTTAGCATCCTGTCGATAAGGACAGAACGATCGTTGTGAAATGTGAAAACCTGCTTTGCAATCTTGACTGGAAATACATGTTTACTTAAAACAGTTGCCGAAGGTTAGCTAAATACTTTCCATGAGCTGCAAAGAGAGGCGCCTGTGCATCTGACCGGGACCGAGGCTCCGTCTGTGAGAGTGGATTTACCTGCCCGACGTCAGGGCCGTGGAGGACAGACTTGATAGTGTGTGAATGAGGTTACTGTTGAATAACATCTCACAGACATCTCCCTCTGGTCTCACATGCTATTGAATAATGAGGGATTCATAAACATACCTGTGTACATTAATTAACTGGCAACAAGTAGAATTAGCTTTTTAATTTCAAATCACTAAATCAACCCCTTCACCTGTCCCAAGGGGACACATAGATTGTCCTGCTGTGTATATGGGAGGGATAATCCACGCAGAGCCAGGCAGATATTGAAAGGTAATGCATGACATGGAGGCCAAGAGCAGGGTAATATTATTTTATACGACCGCAGAGGTCTGAGTGGATTATGTGACGGCCACCTGCCAGCAATCAGACACACAGTCCATACTATGTATTTATATTTGGGGCAACACTCTCTTAAACATTGTCAGCCTGAGAATAAACTTTGCTTCATTACTGAAAGCTGAGGAACAGCAGACATGAGCAGCCCTCCAGCTATGAGTATTAATTTACAACAGTAATCTGAAAATAATGACTATCCTCCGACAAATCAGAATCAAGAAGTAGCTTCAGTGTACATGACAGACACCAAAGTCCTCCGTGTGCTCCAGTGATATGAGGTCTCCATGCAGGACAAACATGGCTTTATATTTTTATTATAATTGTGTCAGTCTTTGTTTGTTCAATCCCAGTCATCTGCTGTGTTAATAGCATATTGAATAATCTAATATTGTGTGACCTATAACATATGTTGGCAAGACAACTTAAATATAAACTCATATTATGCAGACTAGATTTTTGGATATCAATTACCAATGGATCTTTGTGTCCACTGAAACTCGACAGAGTGCATCCCTGATTCTTCAGAGCATACGCCACTTCCATGGTGGTCACGGTCTTCCTCATTGTGCTTGGTGTAATCAAGCGATGGCATCATGGATCATGTTTTCCAGGAAGACCTCCAACACACCGCAGGTCTCCTCGTGGAACAGACCAGAGATACAATCTGCCCTATAGTAGTTTTGGCATCTGGTCTATTTTTTCCTTGAGCTTCGAGCAAATCTGGCAGGAAAACATGCTGATAGTGTATATGAACGATATAAAGGCTATATTAGATATGACATAAATGATCTGATCATGATAGATGATAAATATACACTCTATGTTTCCACATATTTATCAGCTGTGTCTAAACAGAGAGCGAGAGAGATGAGCGGACACACACAGACACAGAGACAGGTTTCTTCATGTGATTAAAACAGATCAGAGGAGCAGAGGAAATGGGCTTCTGGTATGAACAGCCAGGCGATTGCGTAGCAACTGACATTAAGTCATTTTCCTCCTTTGTCTCTGCCACTAAACCTGTGATTAGTCACTCTGGTCAATAGGTCGCTTCTTCATTTAGTTTATTTTCAATTAATTTAATTTAAAATGCTTCACTGCCATTTAAATACGGGCTACTATATGTCTATTTCAAATTTATGTTCGGTAGTTGTTCTATAGGGCATAATGGCCATATTGGCTATCAAAAAAAGTCTAGTGTAAACCCCGATAGCAGTGGTAGCCAGTAACAAAGAACTACCTGTGACACACAAATGGTTTTGGCATCTTTCCATTTCACTTGCTGGGTAGGGAGACCTTTGGACTGTTTTTATTTCCCTGAGGCAAAGTGTCTGCTCAGGGAGCCTAGGGAAAGGCAGAGAGTACCTCCCCTCAAGTGGGCAAATGGAGGGCTTTTGGATGGGATCTTTCCCTAAATTATAGGTGGCTATACTGCCACTTTCAGGGAAATGGTAAAATAAAACTGAGTGAGAGCAAAGCAAAGCAGAGTGATAAGGACCAATAACAAAGACAGAGAAAGGAAGGAAGGAGAGTCAAGCAGTCACTGTATTTTTGACAGAGATGGGGACTCGAGTCATTGTGACTCGGACTCAAGTCGACTTGAGACTTGACTCAGACTTGGAAGTTATAGAATCTTGACTTGACTTGACTTGAGACACGATGACTTGAATGACTTGAGTGTTATTCACATCATGTTTTCGGTTAGAATATAAAATTAACAATTAACAAACATTGCAGCGATGAAGTCAATGTTTACTGACAGTTACTTATATCTTGTCTTTTCACTTTATTAAGATCAGATTCTGCAGGTAAAATTACAATAATAAGGTGACTTGACTTGGACTTGACTTGACCTATTACAGGGCTTGACTTGACTTTACTTGACTTGACTTGACATAACCTGTGACTTGACTTGACTTGACTTGACATAACCTGTGACTTGACTTGACTTGCCCAAGAAAAAATGACTTGGGACTTACTTGAGACTTGAAGGTTAAGACTTGAGACTTACTTGAGACTTGCACATGTGTGACTTGGTCCCATCTCTGATTTTTGATTTAATAAAAGCCCTTTTCAGCCAAAAAAGTTCCAGGAACTATGGAGCCACAACAACTCAGGCTTTAATCTGGGACCTAAAGCCATGTTTCCACCTAAAAATTTTGATATAGTACCCTTAGAACCCGTACAGACATGTACCAAAACCCTGGATCTGTTTGCGTGTCCATCACAGAAAGTACTCTTAAATATACTGTAGGCGGGGTTTTAACAGATGGTAACAGCTCTCGCTGTATTTCCTCTTGCCCACAATGCACACAGAATCTGCACCTTGTTGATTGTCCACACAGCGTGGTTGTAAGCCAACATTTAAGCCCAGTTCAGACCAAAGACTCGTGCAGAGAAGAAACTGTTTTAGAACGTTGGCGAGAAAAGTTGCACCAATGTGAACTGTCCGGCCTGAACTCAACTCAAGCAGGATGATGGTGTCACGTGCAACTCAGCAGCTTGTTTTAGAACAATAAGCTCGTCACCTGTCTGCAGCCAGTCAGCTTGTAGTGAAGTCCGCTGGTCAAGTCAAGATGACCGCTGACAGAACATTCGCTTGCTGCGGCAAGTGCTCCATCCCCGCCGAGCTCTATGTTTCTGTCCTCACAGTGTGTCTGTGTCGGACTCATCTCGTCACGAATCATTGAACTGGGCATTAGAGAACAAAAAAGAATGTGGTGGAGTGTTTACAGTCTCTGTTGCAATTGTTATTTAACAATAACAAGTTTTTGCATGTCAAACGAGAGTGACCTTCTGTTGGTGCCATCCCAAACTTTTGACAGTAGATACGCAAAAACAACTGTTCTAATGTGTAACAAACTGAACTGATCTGAACTGGAGAGGACTGCTTGGTGGAAACAAGGCACTTTTTTGTTTGGGCTTTCACTACTTTGGAAGAACTGTGATGACTGGGTAAATTAGTCTGACAACAAATTTAAAAAACTACTTTGCGCACACAAAGAAACAATAACATAGAGTCATTGTGTTTCTTGCATGATGAAACAAACTGCAAAATAAGTTTTGGTTTATTGGTTCACGAGTTTTTCTGGTCCCTCCCTCTCATTTTCTTTCATTTGCTTGTACCCTCAGCTCATTCACACATTCTGTGTGTCTTGTTGTTGTAAGACAAGTCGAAAAGGACACAACATAACTTTGTCTTTAATGTTACTGCACATCAACAATACCTGTCGCTCATCCTTATATTGATGATAGCAGCAACTGATCCTTACTTTGTGCACAATAAAGCTTTGCACAAGTTGTAGCGGCCTGTGAGTTTTGCATTTGACCAATCAGCTACATTTAGCACCACAAAGCTTGTCCTGATGGGGGCATCATAAAGTATTACCCCCGTTTTGGCACCAGGAACTTAATTTAGACCCTGGTTTGCTGAGTCAGAACAAAATCAAAAGTTGCAGATTGTGGTTCCTGGTCCCCTTGAAAAGTCCCTGTGGTAAGCTTGTGTTCAGAGTCCTGGTGAAAGCTAAAAAAGTACCTGAAAATTTGGGTTTGTTCTTTCCATCAGTTCAGGCTGTTTAACGCTCAGTCTTTGAAAAAGAGGATAGAAATGAGAGGCCTGGAAGTCAGCGTGAGATGAAAATGAAACAGAGGAGCCAAAAGAAAAATGAAAAAAGACAGAAAGAAGATAGAAACAACTTTTTGTTATTGCATCTGGCCTTTTTTTCAGCGGCCAGCAGAGTGTGTTTGACTTTACACAGCTGATAAATCAATCACACTCTTTCACGCTCCCGTTACGATACATCACTGCTCTGGGTACAGCGATTGTGCAGCTTTTCTGTTAAAGCTCACCAAACTAAACACAACCTCCCTGTTTTCAGGTTTCTTTGGCTTCGCAGCTTCGACTCTGCGCCCACATCCAGCAGCAGTTCCTGTGCGCTCTGCCAGAGTCATGTATTCGTACGTACTGTAGGTCCGGACCTCCGGCTAGAGCCTGAAAACCCCTCTGTGTCTGGTCTACATGCGTCAAATTTCCAACCTACCCCCCTCTAGAACTGGATCAGAACCTCTCTGTAGAGCCCTACAGGTAGAGCCTGCGATATTACCTGTGGGAGGTCGTCCTCAGTGTTGGACTGGTGCGGGGAAAGCAACGGACAAATTGAATTTCCATATGGATATGTGAGGTTTGACCTGCTTCCTGCGAGGGTCTCACAGAAGTTCTCATTCACCGTGTTGGAGCTCCACATGAGGTTGAGCTGTGGTAAACAAGTCTCAAACAGATCTAGCCTATTCAACAAGATGTATTACTGCTCTTTTCTCCTCCTGTTATCGTCCCCTGATACTTAAAACAAATTGGCTCGCACTCATCTGAAAGCTATTGTATTTTTATTGGCTTGGATCTGGATTACTGTCTGTTAAGTCTTTTCTTGATTTCCTGCCCCCCTACAAAGATCTTTTATTGTTTTTCAAGGATAACATTCATTTTTTTGGCTACCTGTTTTTTATTTATGTCTTGCCACTGTGAAGACAGCGGCCAGCTTTACAGATAACTGATGTGGTCTGTAGTCACAGCTGGGGCATGCTGAAGCTATTGAGTGGTTTTTCCAGTCAGGAAAATCAATAAAAGATGATAATATTATGATGCTGAGAGATGCAACCATTTGATCCTGCGGTCTGAAGAAGAACTGGTCACATGTTGGGACACGTTTAATGTGTGTGTGTGTGTGTGTGTGTGTGTGTGTTTCTGCCCGTTATGGCACAATTAAAACAAAAACAGAACTATATGTGTGAATATATGTTCCATGCAAAAGTCTCTTTCATTTATATAAATTATGGGCAACTTTGGTCCAAGCATTACGGCACAAGCTGCATCATTAGCACTCAAACCGCAGTGGTAATAAATGAGTCATTCAAACATGCTACTATCTAATGCCTCAGACATTATTGGACAGTTTCAAACCCAATTTACTAATTCTGGCAGTTTGAACCAAACAATGTAATTGGCCATTGGACTGTAGGTCAACATTGGCACCATATTGGAGAGAGCGAGACTTGCCCGTAAACAAATGCAAGTAAATAGGAGAGCTGTGGTTCTTCTGGACAAGAAGCACTATAATGTTTGTATTTCTCAACCAACTGCAATGAGTTATTTTTATAACAAGGGTTTCTGATCTATCTGTGTCTGCCGTTTATTAAATTGCTGCTTATGAGGTTGAAAGAAATGAATTGTCATGGGGAATTGTAGAAGCTGGTGTTTGTCAAGCTTGGATTTGACTTATTTTCCTTGATTAATTCTTGTGGAGACATCCCTATGTAATAACATTTTATGTGGAAGGAGACAACTTTTCAAAGAGCGCTAAATAGCTAACGCTATCTGCTTATCGTCTACTCCATCATGACAAAATATTGTCACTTTCATTACTGTTTATTTTAGAAATGCCACAAGAAAATGTGTTCCATAGACATAATGCTGCAACAGTCTAACACAGTCAATGCAGCGCCTCTACGCAGTGTTTTAGTCAGCACCACCTAAACCTTGTCTGAGACCTTAAAAAGTGGTCTTGAGATTGGTCTCAAGATCAACATGGTGGTCACAATGCATGATCCTACTTACATTTTTCTGCAAATTTTAGTCAAACAGTAGACTTACTGCAGCTTTTTAAGCCTGCCATAGGGTGTCAATTTAGGCCGGTATTCTCCCCCTCTGTGCCTTACTGTTCTCAAAATACCCTTTGCTATGGGAAACAACAACAGCCTCCAAGCTTACAACCTTCCTGCTGAAACTGGAAAGTTTTGGGGAAAATTTGGATCGTGCATGGGGCATGCCTTCTTTGTTCTTTTGGTAAATAGTTGTAAAGATCTGCAACAAGTAGAACATCTGTGAATGCACCTAAGAAAAGACCAGACTCCATTTTGCGACATGGCTGGTCGGAGATAATGTCCCGCTAGCGCCACATGCAGCAAGCAAATTGTCTGCGGTTTGAACAGGTCGAGTGAGCTCCCCCAGAGCTTAAGTATAGTCATGCTTAACCTTTAGGGGACTGATTATCAAATTATATTTTATAATCTATTTTATCATGTCAGCTTTTTGTGGCATTTTCTTTTTCGGAGAATCTGCCATTTTAATGACAGTTCCCACCTTTCCTGCATGAACAAGTTCCCTCCCAGCACTATTTTCCAAGAGCACCATCAGTGTGTCTTGGGCTTAGTGTCGCCCAGGAAGACTGTGATTGGTTTAAAGAAATACAAACAAGCCAGAGCATTTTTCCCTGTAGCAGAATGATTATATGTGCTTTTAGACCTTTCTGTAGTGCTGAGAACAGCGCTGTAGAAAGGTCTGACTATGCAAAACTAGTCAAAAAGTAGTAAATAGTCCACTTGTTTGGGACTCTTTTAAATCAATTAGCTATTCCTGCTCATCTTTGTTGTTCATTATAATTAAGAGGCATGTTGCCTCGTTTAACAGTGTGGTTCACTGAAGTGTTTTTAGTAAGATATTATATAGATAGATATTATTTGTTATAACAAGATATTGGTTACTTTGGTAATGCTTGATATTAAAATCAATTTATTGTTGGTTTTGGTCTTTTCATGGGTTCTGTTGACAAAAATATGAAATAGAGCCAGCCTCATCCTTTAAAGGGTAACTACGCCCATTTTCAAAAGTCATACATGTTATGGTCTAGGCAAATTTTTTGCAAACATGAACAACTCTCTCTCATATCCAAAGTCAGAGTGCTAAAACTCAAATTTGTAATGTCATATGGTATAAAGTGTGAGGCTGCTCCGTAGATAATGAATGGTGAAAGATGTTATAGGCTAGATGACACTTCGAGCAATGAGGAATGTTCTGAGTATATGGGAACATTTTCTGTTTTAATACGGAGAACACTACACTACACTACACTAGTAGAGTAAAGCTCATTTGGATATAAAAGAGGTTTTATACTTGAAGACATCACAAGTTTGAGATATAAGTATTTATTTAGTTATTTATTGTTTATTTATTTGATAGGGACAGATACATTAACATAGAGAGGTGCATAGCAATTATCCAATGCAATGTATCACAGCATTTGTAGCTACTGCTAATTTCCAATGTCCATCCCTAGAAGGGCTTTTAAAATAACAAACATAAAACATAAAAACACATTCACAAACAACGAAGTAAGAGCTCATGCTCACGAATATTGATCAAACTTTCCGAGGCCATGGAAATAACATATTGGAAATGTTGCTTTAAGTGATGTTCCCCTTTAAATGTGCAGAGCTTGTAATCTTGTTACCACACTGTAACTTTAGCAGTAAATTAATTATTTCACTGTCAGAGGTCTAAACTGACAAATGCCGTCTGGCGAAAGGGAGATATTGTCTGTTTCCTCTATGATTTCCTCCACATTTTAGCTGTGAATCTATCATTCTAATTTCTTTCCAGGCCATTTGACCTGGAGTTTCTCCATCTCTAGGTTTCTAAATTCTCCAGATTCAACATGTTGGACACAACTTTCTGTCATGAGCCCATCAACCTCCAGTGGGTTATGAGTTTTGTTCCGAAACAGAAGAAAGCCTGGAAAATCTGTTTAAACGCAATAAATCTCACGACCTGGTAAAGTACTTGTTGAGTCAATGATATTGATCAACAACCACATTAACCATCCGCAGAAATATTACAGTCATTTTGAGAAATGGGGCACTTATTTTTCCTTCGAATAATCCACAAATCAAATCAGCATCGTCGCATGCGGGTCACATCTGCTGAAAGTGATCTGTAGGAAGTGAATAGCTTTTTAAAGAGCAGCTTTTTGTGATAACTTAATTACTTTATCTTTATAAAATGTATTTGAGTTTTCGACGTTTTATCATTGAACTTATTCCTATGAATCCACAAAGTGAAGAGGATTTACAGCTAAGAGGAGTTGGAGAAAGTGACTTCATGTGAGTTGGGCTTTGCCAAATCAAATAAATCAGAATCACTTCATATTTGGTTTTTGAAGCTGCTCTGATGAAGACGTATTGATCTCTAGAGGATGATTCTGGGAGGAGAAGCAGATTAGTCTCCTCCACTGATAAATGACCTTCTGGCAGACGGGGAGAGTCTTCACCCGGCCAGCAGACCTCTTTAAAATCAAACACAAGCCCTGACACACTTCTGGTAATCAGTTGATACAGTATATACGGCTTTTATGAGAAATCTGACAGACAACAAACAAGAGGAGGTCTTTTTGTGATAACATCTTGTATTGATGCTTTATAGGGTAAAGGGGTTTAGTTATTTAGCAAACTGACAGACTGGTTAAGCTCTGAATAACTGTCAAGAAATTGTTACAGTGGCAGATTTATCTGTTGAAATTCTTTGTAATTTTTCAGGACAATAAGTCCTTGATTTCAGACCATTCTTCAGAGGTGAACAAAAGCAGACTTTTCATTTCTAGATGACTGAAATGCCAACTGTCAGCAACAGATTTATCAGCTGTTGTAATGTTATCTCCATTAGTTGGTTTTTAACACCATCTCCGGCAGACTTTTATTGTTTTCATTTAATCTTAACAATGCACTCGATGGCTACATAAGTGTTATAGTGCTTAAAACCTGAAGCTAAAACTGCACGTCCTTGGCAAAAAGTGAAAAACAAGGGACTAAAGAAAGAGCAATGTTCTTGTATTGAAGTAAAGACCTAAATTAGTCCTAGTAATACCATGGAATACTCAAAGGCTACGTGTGATAGTGAAAAATGGAAGAAAGATCCTTTATTCTGTCATAACATGACAATGTTTGGCTGCTTAGCACTTGGTTAAGCAAGAAAGAGTTTAGTTTTGGGCTTAATAGTTCATAGTTTCTAAACAGTATGTTTTGCTTTAACATTACAAGAAACAAAAGGCTTTGAGTGCTGGAGTGTAAACTCCACTGAATCCAGTACAGAGTAGCTCAGAGCTGCTTTATTCCCAAAGTCTGGCAGCATCCAGGTCCAGCATCTGTGAGCTGGAGAACGATAATATAATTGACAATGACTGCTTTACTGTAAATGTTGTGCATATGGCAAAGACTTGAATCTTAGAACTATACAGATGATGTGTTATCATGAACGGGGCTTGAAAGAACTGTAACTAAAAAAAGTTGTAACCTAATGAAATGCAACATGTGGTTGCTGCCTTTGGCAGTAAATCTCACTGGATGCTTACAGTTGCAGCGAAGGTTAAACACAACATTCAGGATGTTCTCACAAACTGTTAATATGTTTTCCTATAAAAACTCATGCACCCAAATTCATACATATCCCATGTATTTTTGAAATGCTGCAATTACGTGACCAATGCGCTGATGGGAGTTAACAAGGAAGCAGTCCAAAGCAGTCTTGTAAACCCGGACTTTCCCCTGGGACTCTTGCCCTGGAGTTGCGTGTTCAGAACCGTGTGAACTTTGAGTGAAGTCTTAGTCACTTTAAGGTACCTCTTCGCTATGTTTCTTTTCCTAAACCTAACCTTAGTAACTTTATGTTCATTACATAACATTAAGGAGTAACGTCATTCATGGGGTTCGTAGGATATCATACGGACTGTTGTGCATGCGTTTTTCATGGGATGTCATATGAACTGTTATATGAGAATCCGTTGTTTAATTCAGTCATGACACTTTTTATCTTGTGTTTTTTGAACTCTTTCAAACTCTTAACATTAGGCATGGACTGGCCATTGGTAAGTTTGGGAATTTTCCCAGTGTGCCAGTTTATGTTTTCCCCCTGACCTCGCCATTACATGCCCTTATTTTGAAAGCCGGATGTAGCAACTCTTGTATCCTTTTGCTAACTTTCCCAAGTTAGTTTTCTAGCTACCTCTGTTTGATCACGGAGGTGCGAGTGAATGCTGGCTTGACAGTAGTTATTCTTAGAACGTGCTGTGCGGATGACCGTTGACTTCTCCTGATAAAGCCTATAATATTTGACAGCCAGCCCAGCAATAAAAATAATTTGTTAAATTCTAACTCAGTGAAAAGGGATGAGCAAATGCACCATATTCTGTGTCTGTATCTGTACTCTGAATGTGTGGAGTTTAAAGCAGGTGGGATTTCAATCGGCAATGGTTGGGATTGAACCAGAAGTTCTTATTTTAAGCCTGAAATGGACATGAGTTGATCAGATGTTGCTATATTTGTTATTTATTACAAAACTATTTACATAACAATCTCAGGATTGAGCTTCAGATTATTTTGATCACAAGAGTAAGAGACTGAACACAGCTACCTGATATTAAGACATTTTACTCAGATGATACTCGGACTCGTAAGAAGTACCTCATCTCTTTTGAGTACTCATTTCACCTGAGTATCAGCTCAACCCTAGTAAATACAAGATGCTTTGTGAATATGTAGTGTGAAGATAGGGTGCTCTTGTGGATTGAATGTGCTGGTTCTAATTTAGTTCTGTGTTTAAACACTGTTGACTGTTTTGCATTATTATAAGTAATTCTGTAAAGCAGGCCATTAAGTCTAATTAGGTTTCAGGTGATTATTTCATTAATTCAACTTTGAATTTTTGCTTCCTTGAATTTTTTGCTTTGTTTCTGCTTATACAAATCATTTTATATATTAACAATTTATTTTTATTAATGACGTTTTGATTAACAAACATGTTGAATCAGTTTGTATCAAACTGGTGCGGACAAAAAATTCCTGAACTGATTTTTGTTGCCAGTCCGCCTCTGCTTACGATGTCAAGTCTCGATTAAACTACACCCCCCTTCACACCACTTCAACATGTGGAGAAGTCCAGAGCTTTGCAGGCCTGCTGGGCCACTTTTGGCCGCTGTCGCTGTTGAGTGGAGGGTTTTCACGAACGGTAGATTCACCTCGTAAACTGAGCGAGTGTTGCCCATCACTGAGCAGCACCTGGGCCTGAGTGTACAGTAGCCGCCCCTGTGTCCTGCAGAGAGGGGAATACAGGTCCACTGTGGCGGGATGTTGACCCCAGTCTCCTCCACCTACTTCCCCTGATGGACAGTATGTCTCCTCTGCAGGTGTGCATCAGCCTCATAAAGAGATGTCTGTATGAGTCATGTTTGCCCTCTGCCCGTTTCATCATTAAGGTATCGGAATGAGAAAAAAAGCGCTGTGGGGGGAAAAGCGACCGGCCTTCTAGGTTTACCAATTTATGAAGCAGCTTTCATGAGTGAGGGGGCCCCCGCTGCAGTTCCTGTTGAACACACGGCTGTCTGTTTGTTAAGGGAGCGCTAGCGGTCTGCCCACGCTGGCTTCTTGCCCTGTGTCCGTGCACTCGCCCCCGTATGCAACCCCTTATACATACCACTAACTGCACATTTACTCTTTTTTTGTCTCTCACGCCTCCCCACAGCCCTACAATCCCTTTAATTCTCCCCAGTTCCCAATCTTTCGTCCGCCTTCACCCTTGACTGGAATGTTTTTACACAGAGGGAAAATAAACCGCCATATATACCAACGCCCGGCACTCAAATCTCCTCCATTTAGAGCTTGATTCGGGGCATTAGGGATGAAGAGGAGAGGCGAGGAAGAGCACACGGCAGCCGACATGCAATTGTAAACTTAGCTGCCTTGGAAATGTTTACCTGGACGTCCAGTGTCATACTTTCCTTGGGTGTTGCTGTTCCTCTCTCTGCGCCCGCAGAATGGTGCCTTTGTGAGTGAGAGTTCAGCACCTTCCTGGCCCCTCGGCTAGTCTTTCAAACAAAATGCTTCCTCATATCCCTGCACGAGACGACTGGCTCTTACCTGGGCCCCTGATCGCCCGTGTGACAATCACTACCCCTATACGTATTTGTCTAAACCCTTAGGAAATGTGTTTTTAAATCATGCTAATCCACCCCTTTCTTGCCTGGTGTGTTTTCGTGTGTTAAATTAGGAGGAAGTGCACTTCAAGTGCATTTACCTGCTCGGGCCGCTCAGAGCAGATTTGCTTTGGCACCCACTGAGCTGGGTGTTTCTTTTTACAGAACCGGCTTTTATGTGTTACATAATGAAATGACCGATGAAGGAGTGAAAGCATAGTCAGAAATGGAAAAAAGATTTATCATTGCCAAAATAATTTCCACACCATATCCATCGAGCTGAAGTCACAAACGGTTCCAGAGGGGTTTCAGTATTTTCGTCACAAGCCTTTGGCTGCACCGCGCTCTGTGGTTCACTTTGGCTCCGTTCTCATCTCTGTTCTGCTTCCAGTTCTTGGACTGGCATATGTAAATGTAAAACGTCAATGTAAATTTAGCTATGATTTTGTTTTACATCGAATGTCACCATGTAATCAAAGACGGAACATGTGCAGGCTTTGTGCTTTGTGCTTCTAGCAGAGGTCCTGAGGTATTTGTAAAGATGCTCTGTTACATATTGACTTTGATATAATATTTTCTGCAAAGAAAGGTAGAATGCAAAAGTTTACAGCAGTCAAAACTTATAACAGAAATAACAAAAGTAGGAAACAACAATTTGAAAATGTTGAAGTTGAGAAGGTGAACTGATTTGGGTGTTAAGTGAGGACGACTTTCTTCTTATTCCAGCTTTAAAGCTAGCATATTTCTGTGTGGAGTTTGCATGTGTCAGCGTGGGTTTTCTCCAGGTACTCCAGCTTCCTCCCACAGTCCAAAGACATGCAGGTTAACTGGTGACTCTAAATTGTCCGTACGTGAGAATGTGAGTGTGAATGGTTGTCTGTCTCTATGTGTCAGCCCTGCAATAGTCTGGTGACCTGTCCAGGGTTATCCTTGCCTCTCGCCCAATGTCAGCTGGGATAGGCTCCAGGCCCCCCATGACCCCCAACAGGATAAGCGGTTACAGAAAATGAATGAATGAGTTAATATTTCATATTTGTTTGCAGGATAATAAGTAAAGTAATGACTTTAATAATGAGTAATAAAGTATACTTTTAAGTAACGAGCCCAGCACTGTTAATGGATAATGAAGTTATTAGTTGCAACTCTAGTTCACATGCAGCTATGGTTTATCATACCCCTGATATTCTGAGGAGCTCATAGTTACGTAACAAGCAAAGCCGACACACAGTAGCCACCTCTGCAGATGGGAGTTCTCTTTGTGAATTGTTAAAATTGTCGAGCCCCTCAGACGGCTATCAAACTCTGACTGATTCTCGGACCCGGGGCCTTAGGGTCGCTGAGTCTTCGGGGGCCTTCAGGGGGCACAAAACGTCCCTCAGACCAGGGCCAACTGGGGTCAGTTTACCATGCACCAGCACTACAGACCCAGGGCCCATCAGATAAGATGTCCTGGGACATTCCTGAGTGGCGGGCCCCCTCCTCCAGGGCCCAAGCAGGGATTCCTCCGGCGCACTTTGGAAACAGCTCCCTCTGGAATGCCGGGATTTGAATGATCCATCGGAGGATCAGGCTGAACCTACAGAGGCTGATTTGGACTCTGGACCCTGTTCTGCAGACATACTGGAAAGACTTCAACTAATATTATGAGAGATCAATTGTTCTGTGTTTTCAGCACTATCACACTTAAGAATGCTCTTTGTTTTTGCTGCAGCCATGGAAATTTGTCGGATATGCTCAGATTCATATAAACTCTGAAAAACTTACAGCCGTATATGTGAGAACATTTCTCTAGCTGTTGGTCATGTGAAAAACTGTGCTTCTCTTCTTGTATTAGTCGTTTTTCTTTTTGCGCTGTGCTTCCCAGAGATCTTTTGTCTTGTTGTGGATCAAGTTTCTGACTGCAGCATTCTTCATTTGTTCATCCATGGCGGTTATCACTGCTTATGCTGACAAATCAGTCCTCCTGCTCACTTCCCAACAACCCACTGGTGCTGCAGCTGAATGTAAAATGCATTTCAAGGGCTACAGTGGGACTCATCTGCAGCCCACAAGTGTCAGCTGCAGCCCAGAGAAGATATTTTGTGTATATGTTTGTGTGTGTGTGTGTGTGTGTGTGTGTGTGTGTGTGTGTGAGAGATATTTTTTCTGCACTGTGTCCACAATTTTAGCCTGGTCTCACTCCGAAGTTGTTGAAATCCGGCGCTTGGGCAGTGACTTATGGTGTCAGACACTGATGAAAATAGGCGTCCTTTAACGTTGGCATGATACGCGGATGGTTGCCGTTATAGTTTAACGGTGTCTGTCAGCGTCAGGGGGAAATGCGGCGGGACAAGGACGAAAGTTAAGGCGGCGAAAGTCCGACTGGGGGAGGTGGAAGTGGTGGTGGATGGGTCCGATAAACACCGACTTTCACCCAAGAGAGTGGTGTTCATGTCCCATAAGATTCTAAAGACAAACCCTGTTCTTTTTTTCCTAAACCTAACCACGTGTGTTTGTTGTTGAACGAAAACAAAACGTCAATTTGTGGTGTTGTACTGACGTAGTGCTTTTATTTTGAAGAGACTGTATGCAAACATTACATTATCTGTGAAAACTGAAGTGTATTTTGGAAGACAATTCATTTAACAGGCAGAACTTGACACGGTGTACCACAACGTCAGCAACCAACGCACCCAGGGTACCTTGCACGTTGTATGTTGACGTGGAAAGTCCATGACCAAACGTTAATACGTGACGAGGTTGGAGTGAGAATGTGTTGGCAATTTCCGTAGCTTCCTCTTGGATGCCTGCTGCTAATAATTTGGCACCTGATGGTTACATTTTTATGAAAAAAAAAAACTGGCCTCATCTGCACACTGTGCCCCAGAACATCCCAAGCACAGCAAGGTATAAAGAAAACAAGAAAACACAGGCAGTCTCTGTAGATGAGAATACCCTGACACCTCTAGTGGGTCATCAGTGACGATTGTAGATGAACAGAAATTAAAGCAGAAAGAGTTTGTGTGCTGCTACCAGTCTGTTACGAGACCAGAGATAGGGCCAGTGAAAATACTGCCACTGCTCAGCTGAGACATTGAGCCAACTTAGGCAATTAACAAAATGAACATTGACATATTGGCTGGGTTCTTCTTCTGTGCTCTTTTAAACAGCCACAGCTTACATGCACATCTTTCCTGTGCCAGAAGATTTAACCACCAGACACTGAAAGTTTAAAATAATAAATGTAAAAGATTTCATGTGCTGGATGTGATTACTGTTATGTAATGAGCAATAAAGAGTCGAATTTCAATGAAAACATCAGATGATTTCTGTGGGCGTTAAGTGTCACAGTACGTACAGTTTCCCTTCGTTCTTGTTCAAACAGTATCTTCGTAGTGTTCCAATGCAAGACACATATTACCAGTAAACTCACTTACTATCTATCTTTTGCTGTCTTTCATTCTGTTTCTATCGTCATTCTCTCCTCTATTTGCCTTTTTTCCCTCTTTGGTGTTCAATACTGCAGAGAGAGGACCGAGGTCCTTCAAAGCTCCCATCAAACATGCCTATCAAACCCTCCAACCACAACATTTCAGCTCAGTTTGCTTCAACAGTCTAAAACTCAGAGGGAGACGATGATGGGCACGCAAATTGTTTTTCCTTTTTCATCACATTTACTGGAAAATCTGTAATTCCTGCAACAAAGTGGATGAATGTAAACATTAGTGCTACCCACAGCGGTGACATCCACCTCCAACCCTCCACAAATTGTCCCCTGCATGTTAGCGCACCCACTCCAACGCTTGGAGGCTCTTTCTCTTTCTTTGTCCAGCACATGCCATGGTTAAAACACAAGGGGCAAAAACGTCCAAATAGATCTCTGTCATTTATACTATCTTGTGGTTCAACACCAGGCAGCAATTTTTGGGTTTCAGACTTTGAGCCTGTGGCCGTGGACGATCATTCATGGTCTTCACTTCTTGCATGAATGATAGAAACATGAAAGTAATGATTGTTTTTCGCTATGAATTGATTGTTTGATGTATAATGATAGGAAAAATTGTGGGAAAACACCCATCACAAGTTCAGACAGCTCACAGTAACATCATCAAACTGTTTGTTTTGTTGGACCAAGAGTCCAAATGCCCAAAAATATCCAATTTAAAATTATGTGAAGTGGAAGAAAATCAGCAAATTACTCTGTTTGAGATTACTCCAAAAGCTGAATTCTCTGTCGATGGACCAATTTTCAGCACTCGTGATACTGGATATTTTCTGGATATTTTCAGTATGAGATCTGAGGATTTCTGATGTTTGCCCTAAAACAAAACAAAACAAAACAAAACAAACTTTAAACCAGGACAGTCAAAGCTGCTGGGAATGATCCCTGAAAACACTGAATGCAATAAAGTTCAAAGTTTTTCAGCACCTCAAAAACAGACAGCTGTTGAGGTTTTCAGAAGGCGTATTTTTAGACCCCAGCTGGTAGAAATCCTTTAATACGCCACATAAGACCCAGCGAAAACCTGTCTGAGGGGGTTTATTTTCTTTAAACCACCAGTTAGCCCAGAACGCCTGTAGACATGGAGTTGTGTGTAAAGATTAGCATACTTGCATAAGACAGCATTTTGGTTATTACAGGTTATTTTAAGTCGAAGGAAGTGGTATTGTTTCTTTTTTTAAAGCAGTGAACACAGATGCTTGTGATATTTCAAGAAAGCCTCAAACTGAGCTGAAACAGCCCGGTACTGTTTGGTGAAAACGGTGCGGTATGAGATGTGAAATTCAGATCAGCAGCGTCTCACCACAAATTAACTTCACCTTGGATTTTATGCCATGGCTGTGAGCTTTTTGTCTGTTTGTCTGAAACCCCAAATTTAAGTTAAAATATTAACAAATGTTCATTTTAAACAAAGTCTGGCCCCAGATGGGCAGCAACATCTGGCTGTTTTACGTTAGATATAAAGAAGAAAGAAGTAATGGAATCATTAATGTAGGAAACAAACAACATGTCTACTTGTTTTTGTTTGGTAGTACAGTTGAGTCAGTTTCTGGTCCTGTCCGGTGTATGAGCTTAATATTGCGACGCCTGTCAAGTTTTTTGTTTTTCACTAATTAAACATTAGCTCCATCATTTGGCTTCCACATGAGGCCTGGAGTTAGCAAATTCAGTCCTCACACTTTTGTGCATCCATTTTTGGTTTGGACAAGACACCATCCTCCAAACTCTAGACTGAGTATTGCTTTTACTACAGCCACAACCAGGAATCAGCATGTGTACAGTAGCTTGACAGACCTCACCAATGATTGGACAATTGCTGTTTGGAGGAGGGATTTAGTGAACAGTCCTTTTATCAGTTTTTAAGAATAATTCCAGCAACACCTGACCACTGAGGCAAGCTGGGCAATTTGACGTAGGCAGGTAAGAAGTCATACATTTCCCACAAGCACTGCTGCTCAACTGACATGTCATATCTTAATGAAGCCATAATGAACATTTACATGATGAAGACCTGAATCCATGGCTTGAACGATGTCAGATACTCCATGTCTGAAAGGTCTTATATAAATGCAGCAGGTTTCCATCAGATAAATCTCTTTCCAATGACTGTAGCTCTCATGGCCGACAAACCAACCCCTGATGTTAAAGGTTTTATACTATGGCAGGATTAACTCACGTGTCTCATCGTAAGAGACAAGTTTGCCCAGTCCTTGTTTTGATCTGCAGTTAAAATTTCTCACGTTAACTTCACTTAAAACAAGGCAGAGGACGGCATGGGCGTGATGTACTGCGTCTCCAAGTACAGAGACAGAAAAAAGTGCCAAAAACACTGCAGTTGCCAAAATACTTGCTCAATGTCATCATAATCACTAATATCCATTCATGTGCTGGATGGTAGGACATTACTTTTAACAGACACTGATATAATTTAAGAGCAAATCCCTTCGCCGTATCCAGTGGGGGAATGGGAAACTAGTCATGCATTGCTCGAAATTACTTTGATGGAAGATTTTCCACATTAATGCAAAAGATACAGAATAGGACTGGATAGTGTAATATGAATACAGAGAGCTTTTATATAAACCTGCAGGATGTCTCTGTGGATGGCTGCAAAAGGAGAATACATGTCTTTTCTCCAGCACCTGGAATCTCTACAGTAAAAATTAAATCTAGAAATCAAACGGCGAATAAGAGAAGACAGAGCTCGGCATTCTCCTAAGGCCAAACATCCGTCTGTGCCAGTGACGTCTGGCTCTCGTGCATCAACAGCAGCTTTGTGTAGTAAAACTTACTGACCCTTTGATTTGGCCTATTTCATGTGCAGCAGCGTGTACCTTGCAGGTAGGTGTTCCAGAGTACATCAGCCTCTGGTATGACGTGTGGTGCAGCAGGACCTCCTGAGCTGTCTGTGAAAGGTCAAAGTGCCCGTGAACAAGCTGAGCAATTGTCAAACAGCAGCAGCTGCTTGCGGCGCGACGCGCCAGCATCAGCTGAGGCCAAGTCTCAGAGGGGGTCAGATAACTTAGTGGGGAATAGGAGGAGGAGGAGGTGGGAGGAGAGTCTTCTGTTAGATGTGCAGAGAAGCCAAGTGAGCCTTCACTTTATGGGGAAGTTAAGGGTTTGACATGTCGCAGGCCACAGAGCTGCTACGACCCAAACATTAGACTTCAGTTAAGGATTTTGCCTCTTTTCCTTGTGAAAGATCAGATAAGTTCTACCAGATGTTAATGACTGATGAATAACACAGGTTGTGGCCTTCACATGATGTATAGTCTCACACTATGATTAACCTATTTATACATTGGAGACTGTTGTGTGCATGGTCAGAGTGTTTGTCATTTTAGTCTGTGTAAATTGGCACCCCAACATCACATGGAAGGCAATTACCCTATTAATTAATCAGATATTTATGTTGGTATTTTGTAGCTCCTGTTTTGTCTTAAATGGGCTTTACTGCATGTTTCTGCAACTTGCTTTGATTCAACACGATAAACTCATGTTGTAGTGTATCTGAGAGAAAGAATGAGACAGGCAGCCATAACTAAAACCTAAGTGTTTACTAATTGGTCTACTACCATGAGTTCTCTCCTTGTGGGCCGAGGTGTTTATAGACTGGTGACCAGTGACGGCTGGTCACCTTCATGTCCATGACCACCTGTTGACATTTTTACGTTTCAACCAGAGTTAACACATGAACACAGATGCAACCAATGTTGAAGAGAAACCCAACTGTATGTATCATATGAGACACTGCAAATTTTTACATAACTGAAACCACTTCTGCTGGTATGAGATTATATTTTTAAGTAAGATCTAGGCCAAAGGTTACCAACTTTTTTGGGGTTGTGACCCCTTTAAAAGAGGCAATGTCTACTTGCAGCCCCTCTTCACTTGTTGCCTACCACTTATGTCCAGTTCAACCAATTGATCAGCTCAGTTTGTGCGTTTGTTGATCTGTTTGGCAGCAGGTTTTGTTGCAGAATAAAGAGACTCAAAACACAGGACTGGACATTTGAGGGTTTACTTGCGAGACAGCCAAAGAATTGGTACATCATGACATCAAACAAGCAGTATCAGTTGATGCACCTACAGCTTTCCAATAGACATTAAAAGGAGTTTCCTGTCTCTTAGGCTACTGTTTTCCTGTTATTCAGACAACCAGCTGCAAGAATAATTGCTTCTCCTCAGATAACCAAATTTGGCCAGAATCATGCCAGATCATTTAGCTGAAGTCATGTGAGGATAATAAGGTTTTTGATAGGTCACATACACCACATATTTGCACAGTTAGAGTTTATGCTAGGTCATCTACACTATTCATTATAGAAAAACTACTGGGCTGCTTTGCATGAAACTTGGTGAAAGGGTGAAGCCTGGGCCAGGGAATAATTAATTACATTTTGGAGTGGATCCAAATCCTGGGGCAGATACACAAATTATTTCTCACTTTGCGATATACATTTACAGTCTAGGCCATTATTGCACATGGCTCTTATCTCAGACACAAGCAAACATGGAGCAGGCTGAGCCGAAGTGGCGATGGCTAGCAGTGCAGTGCTAACAACAGGAAAAGTGCTGACAGAGCTAAACGTGCTCACAGTGCTAACAGCCACTCTCTTGTGCATGCAAAGTCTGGGGAGTGCAGAGAGTGGTTGCGGTTAGCTAGCCAGTGGGGACATGAATAATAGTGTTCTCCAATTGCCCTTTATTTTATCTTGTTTTAGGTGAATTTTTTTCCAGTAATATGATCCAGTATTTTGCAAGAAAAGTAAAGAGGATAATGTATGCATGAGAAATGTCTTTTCTGATGCACTTTGTGAGGAAACAGTGATCTAGGCTCCCATCAGTTCAATCAGGAGAGACAGAAGATTGAAGTAAGGATTATATTTAATACAGAATATGAGTGTGCAGATCAACAGATGACTTGTGCTGATAAAGATTTAACAGAAGGAGATATTTGGTCATCGAGGGACATCTGAGCGTCAGCAGGATAAATCCCCCCGTGGAGTCCAGACACTGGTGGAGGTGGTGGCTGATGACTCTGAGGCTGATGAGGCTGATGAATCTGTTTCCATATTTAAAATGAGGAGCAGTAAAATGATAGGCTGACAGAGAAGGTGTGTCTCTGTGCTATTGGTTGATTGTGAATCAGCTGATGACTCAATTGACCTACCCAAACAATGACACCTAGAGATAGTGATTGAGCATAGGGGCAAGGAGTGAATGGCAGGGTGAGAAAAAAACTTACAGCCTGAGCATGAAAAGTATGAACTTCTGCTAGAGCTTCAGTAAGAGTGTTTTGAGGGCCCTGTTGAGAGACAACAGAAATGCATGAGCCACCCACTTAATTGAATATGACCATTAGGGTCATATTAACAGGGTGCACATGGTGGTGAGAGCTCCAACAAAAAAAAAAACTGCAAAAATTCCACTAGCAAAAGCTGTATTTCAACTTTTTACAATTGATGTGGTGGAGGGTAAAATGGCTGTTGCCGTTACCTTCTGGAGTGTTTCATGGTCATAATAGCACTTGAAACAACAACACCTCCATCAATTTTATTGATGCAGAATGGGTTTCTGTGTGACCCCTGGCTAATTCTGACATTTCAATATGGTAGTCATTGTTAGTTGATGTTACTACATGACAATATTTTCAAGTTTATCTGTTTTCATGCCAGACTACTGTCAGAAAAGCAGAAAAGCTCCAGAAACAGCCTCCAAAGTTTAGACCACTTTTTGAAAACAAAACTGAAATCAAAATCAGATTATTGAATTCTTTTATTTGATTCATTGGTTCCTTGAGGCAGGCTGATACACAATCCCCACACGGTTATCAACAACCAGATGAATAAAATGTGCCAAAAAAAAATAGAAATTAATTTTACGGATTTTTCATGACGCTGTGGTTTAAGAGGAGTTTTCACCATACTGAAGGGGGGCCACATTGATAAATGGCCAGAACACACAAAGACCATTAAATTCAATCAGTGTTTTACCTCTTCAGCCAAAATGAGGAGACCCATTTGATTTGAGTCGGGTTGCAGCAGTCGATCACGTCCTTGTGGTGTGGCACTGACCCAGTCCTTCACATCCTCTTCCTGCGTTCAGCGTGAACAGCATATGAATTAGATTCAGTGCTTGTGAGGCTTTCTGTGTTTGGATGTGGGTCAGCAGCACCATAACTGTGCCTCATATCACTCGTATTTACTAACTGGTACCGGGCCAGGACACATGTACACACTAAAGCGCTAAAACACAGCCATCGTCCCCTTCTCCATCCACAGCAAGGGCCAATGTGATGTCTGGGTCTCTGGGTCTGTAAGTCTTGGTGGTACTAACACCACTGGGTCAAAGCCTACACCCAGTGGTGTCTGTTATCTACCAAACATCAGCTGCAAATATTTGTGTGTCTCATTTTCACAGCAGACGAAGCAGTGCGACGAATTCTACAAAACCCTCTCTGCTGCGTACAGACAGACTCAGTGAGTCGTTCATTTGCTCGCTCACACCCTGCAACTGTTTGGCAAACGTCCCTTTGCCCACTGACAACCACAGGCCTGTCTCACAGATCTCCCCAGCAACCTTCTCCACCTCCTCCGCCCAAATTTGTTGACTTTACCCACTTCGTTTGGGACGGAGGAAAAGAGAGCAGTGGGCCAGGGGGCCTCCAGAGAGATGCGACCCAGCCAAAGGGCTCAGTGAGGCAGCCTGAAGGCCGGCCTCTGTTCCCCTGAACCCTCACCCTGACAGGAGAGCTACTGAGGGACCATGGATAAAAGAGACGAGATGGAATTTAATGGAAAAATGTGCATTTAACTTTCCAATGATGAGCACAAACAGTGATACTGTAGCCTTTTCATGTACTTTTTTTGGGCCTGTGCATTCTAACATCAATCACAAGTCCTAATTTAACTTAAGCTGCGTTAATTTATTTTTTTGCCACTAAGTAGTAGCGCAGTAAGCTATAAATACAGTGTGGACGCATGATCGCATATAACGTCAATATGGCAAATATGTTAACAACATGATTGTGTCCAAGTGATAAATGTAAGCCCAGTGTTCACTCTACTTTTATCTCTGTTTTGGTCCCCACCAGCTGCTTTTTTTTCCCATGAAGTAGTGTGCATGCTGTGGAAACTACTTTTGTAGTTTTCTTGCTTGAGTTTTTATAGTGTCTAAATTTTACGCTCAGAAATCTGACACTCATATAATGGCAGATGCCAAATAAAATGCACTAAGTAGCAAAAAGGGAGTGATTTTGGATACAGTCATGGTCACTACTGTGAGGAGCATTGCAGGATTAAGGAGAGATTGGTTGGCAAGTCACAGTGATTTGTTTCTCATACCATTTTCCCACCAAAATTAGCATGTATTTGCAGGTTTTTTAAACGCAAAGAAACACACTAAAAATAGGTGATAGACTACTTTCCCATTGCCAGCAGACAAATGTTTTTTTCTGATGTTTCATGTTTGACCAACCTATTCTCATCCCAGGTCATCAAATACAGATAAATTCGTACACCCCTCAGCATCTCATAGCGACGCACAACCCACACAGCTGAAACTCACTGTAACATGCTGTTAATGTTGTGAAATGGCCGCAGTGACGTTTAGGCAACAAAACTACTTGGTTAGGTTTGGGAAAAAAGATCATGTTTGTTGGTTAAAATAAGTACTACTGTTAAGTATTGTAATGTAAATACTTCACATGAGTGATGTAAGTGCGTGACGACCGTATGTGAATTGCATAACATTACGTTAAAATGACACTGACTTTTGGTTTTAAACTGGACACACTGGACAAACTGGTCCTGGATGAGGTCCAGTTTTGTTGGACCCATCCACCTCCCTTACCTTACGTGGACATTCTCGCTCTATATACTACATCACTTGCTCACAACATGAAGTTTTGAGCCATGGATGGGTTTACACTGGAGCAGTCTCTATATACAGACTCTACATACAGTGAATGTAGAGTCTGTAGGCAAACCCCGGAGATCTTGCCTCCAGAAGAAGAGCGGAAGAGCCCTGGTTTCCGGTTGTAGGCTGTTTGTAGTCCGCGTGATATTGACCAATCATGTTTGAGCCGGCTGCAGTTGTTGCCAGGGTAAATGGTCCGTGCGGTGAACTAACGAGGCGGAACATAATTGCCGTCACTGCAAACTCTGAATCCATCGCAAGGGTTCAGCATATTTGCTTATATATATAATCAGAAGTCGGAAACGGAAATTCGCCTCCTCCGCCCAAATCAAACCGGAATGCCAAAAAAATTGGGGGTCTGCCCCCAGAGGCTGTATCGCCGTCTGCCAGAAGTCAGACACCAAATACAGCCGATGGGTTTCGAGTATGACGCTGGAGTAAGTTGAAAGCCCAGAATGGCTCATTAAGACACCAAAGGGTGCCTTTGGCATCGATATTACACACCACATGAGGGGCATGGCAAAGCAGCAATATTTAACGCCCTGGGAATGAGAACGGGCTTGCCATGAATGCCCTGGAAAACAGGGTTAGTAAACAGCTGAAAGCAGCACGGAGGCCAATAAAAATGTCACCGTGGTTACTTCTTTTTTTATATTTGCTACTTATTCAGTCTCTCTTTCAAACTTGGTGCTAACTAACTGGGAATGAAGTGTGAGCGCTGCTTGGATGGAGACAGACAGATTATGTGGCTGAGGTGACAAAGACTCATAGAAGTTACTTACAGTTGCACCTAAAACAGGGCGAACATTAGTGTGTCCACCCAAATGTCATGTTTCATCACTACCGATCGGAGCTGGAGCCGATAAATACCTGATACTGCAGAGTTCTTTGTCCCAGGAATGGATGCCGATCGTTCCCTTTCCCACTAAAGACAAACAAAGTTAGAGTTTGTTAGTGGGTTTTTCTTTGAGCAGGAAAAAGGCTTTAACGATGTTTTTATCATCTATTCCTCTACAGCTCCTTTTGTACTTTTACAAATATTGTGCTCGATATTTCTTACTTCTCAGTCAACTTGGACTTCTACTTTGTACTTTCCCAAACCCTACCCTCTTACTTGTGCTTCGGATATGGCAACCCAGGGAATGTACACTTGAGTGCTGCACCCTGCACTCAAGTCCGCCTATTTAGTGGCGCGAGTACAGACAGCTTTACCTCAGGTGATCACAAAAGTAGCAATAAAAAAACAAACAAAAAAAACTGACATACGTAGACAGTAATGCAATCTTAAGGCCGCTGTGTGAAGGTTTTTGAAAATTCCTTTCTTTGGTGCCACCCAGTGGTATAATTAAGGATGACACAATAAAGGCAGCTACTAACATACAAAAGACTGCACCGACTGTTTCAACTGTTTGGTTTCTCTTTCTACAAACAAAAACTTACTGCATCAAAGTCATTTGAAAGATTCAATCACCACATTTAAATTCTGCATATTTTTCATTTTTCCCATCACTGATCCTTCATTGTATCCAGTCCAGTGTTTTGGATCAGTCACGTTTGTTTTTCTACTCTCTCAGACAGCCTTCAAATTTGACCACCTCCAAAGTCTGTTTTCAGAGCCGCAGGGGTTGAGCGCACATGTGACATATACACACTAACACATACTGGAGGGGTCTGTGTTTTGGAGGTGTAAATTAGAGGAGCAGAGATGAGTGAAGTGAGTGGTCTTTGGTGTGTTTGTGAGTTATTAGTGTACATTATTCGGAGGCTTCCCACACCCCTGTGTGAAGTCATCTTTTCTGTCTTTTACCATGAACATAAACAGTGAATGTGCACATGAATACACACTTCTTAACAAAGTCTATACACACATCACTGTGCTGAGTGTGATGCTTTGCTCTCCGGAGCTGTTTACAATAAATCTGGACAGTTGTATGTTACATTTTACATGGTGGTGACAGCTGTGGCGTCTTCACACAGTGAGATATGCAGTCGCAGCAGTGGACACAAAAAAATAACAGGATTGGGATTTTAGCTGCAGAGATGGAGACAAAATACTGAAATAACTTTCACTTAAGCAAAAAAGAAAGCCCAGGTTTTTGTTTAGATTCTGTCATCCTATGGACTCTGGTTTAGACTTTTCTGTTTGTCTTCCTTGTTTCATGTTATTCACTCCTGTTTTATCTGTTTCCTGTTTTATTTTGTAGATTCTCTCCTCATGTCGTGTCTGGTTTTACTTCCTGTCTTTGTGTGTTTTCCCGCCTGTTTTCTGCCACATCTGTCTCTTTACACCTTCCCTGTTCCCTTCCCATCACACCTGTTCACAACCACACCTTTGTTGTTAGCCAATCCCCATGTCTTGCCTTTTGCCCGTGCCTTCCTTCTCCAGCTGTGTCTCGTTCTTGTCATTAGTTTTCTGCATGTATATACCTGTGTGTTTCCCTTTGTTCTTTGTCAGTTCATCTGTGTTCAACCTGCTTCGTTTCCTGCCTGGTGTCTTGTGTTCTGTTTGGATATTTTTACCTGAGTTCATCATATTATCCTGGTTGGTTTTGAGTCAGTTTCGGTTCTTCTGTCATTTGGACTTTCTAGCCCCTTTTACACTTCCAGATTTTCCGCGAATGTTGGGCCGTTTTGCCAGCAAGCTGCAAGCATTTAGACACACAGAGCCGGAATGGCGAGTTGATCCGAGGTGCCCAATTTTCCGCCTCGTAGGGTAGTCATATTGCTGGAACCTTTTTGGTTTAAACAGACCGAGGCGGCCTTCTGCAACAGGTGGGAGGAGCTGTTGATGACGCCACATGTGCGAGCCACTGGCAGTGGATAAACAGGAAACAGCTGATAGCAGGAATTAGTGAGCAGCTAGTAGCAAGAGGGAAACGCAAACCTGACAGACACTGTAAAGATGAGCAACTGGGGAGACAAGGAATTGTGCGCCCTCCTTGTCCTCGCAAATGAAGAGGCCATTAACCGTCAGATGACGGGAACGGTGAAGAACGGGCTGACTTATGAGAGAATCACCGACGGACTGACCAGCCGCAGCTTCCCTCCCACGTCACTGTTTACGTCACACGCTGAGCTACACGTTTTGTTACTTGCTCACGCCCCCCATTGCCCCGGAAAAGGCACATTCTGTATAAACAAAAGTAGGTAGGAGGCATTTTGCTGCACTCCCCGATTTTGTCTTTATACCGCCAATGCTGAAAGAAGACTGATTGGGCTTTCCTGCAAATTTGCACAATTTCAATCTAAAAAGGGCTTCTGTTACCTGCCTGTTCTGGATGTTTTTCACCAGCTTTGTTAAAGCTCACTTTTTGTTTAACCTTAAACCTAAACCTAAGCACAATGCTGTTCAGACAGGACGAGCTGTGGCCTGCTCACAATCTGCAGTCATAGTTTCTGCCTGTGGTCTATTTTCATTTTTTTATTTTAGAAATCGCCTAGTATCACTGCTGTTTGTGATTGTGTTTTTCAGATTACATACCTACGCCACATATTTCTTTGATGTGTCTAAACAGAGTGAGAGCCCAATCTTAGAAGCCATCAGGTATCAGTCTGATGATGATAATCCTCTGGGAGCGAGGGCCAATATTTTAGGATGAGCCTCTCTAGCCAGAGTACGTCTGAACCAAGACTTTGTCTTCTGTGTGGCAGTCTTTTTCGGCTTATCTGTATAAACAGATATTTGCATATGAATGCAGATACATTTTTACAAGGCTAAATCCTCACCAGATGATAACTGATGGGTTCTGAGATTGCATTTCGGCCAATGCTTTTCACCTGTCCAAACGGACTGTTTACCTGCCGTTCAGATGTGATTGGTTAAAACCACTAAGACTACACATGGACCCAGAATTCTTCCAATAACAAAATCTTGTCCTGTTGCCTACAGATTCAACATTCATACACAGATATCTGTTTAAATAGATTACAGAATTCCAGGTACCAGTTATTGTTATCTGTTCAGATGTGAACCCTACTCAACCCTAACGACTACGCAGCATAAAAACACACACAAAGCCCTCAAACATTTACAGCAACAGTCTTAAATAGCCGTGATATGTTGTCATTTGACTGTCTGGCTGTGTTGGAGCAAGGGAAAGACTCCTCCTCACTGACTTGGGAAGACTGTCTGCTGATGACAGCACCCCAGGGAACAGAGACCTGGACCAGCCAGACACAGTGTTATCAGTTAGTCTCCGCTTCATGGACGACACTGTCCTCAACCAAACAGGAAATCTGTCAGCGCTCAGAGAGGAGGGGAGAGGTGGAGCAGAGGAAAGATAAAACAGTCATATAAAACAGTCATATAAAACAGAGAGAGCAGCTAAGAGACGACTGCTGGGATGTTCCAGTAGGGTATTTAGGCATACATGAAAATAGCATATGCGTGTAGTGGTGTGCACCTCTTTCACAGAGAGCTACTCAGAGGCAGGTATGACAGGCCAGTACTGCTCCTTCATCTTCAGCACAGCCCTGCTCTGTCAGGAGGCCAAACCCTAAAAACCACAGCCTCATTAAAAAGTTACATAACAGCTCAACAGATGCTCACTGTGACAGTCCTTTTACCGAGCGCCGCTGCTGCTCTAATAGATACTGATGGATGTCCCTGGAACGGCCCGATCACATGATCCCCTCATGATCGAGCACATGTGGGGAATTCTCCAAACACCTGGTGCGTCACCTACGGCTCCACGTTTTCCACTCAACTGCCTTTATGCAAACTAATCTACATTTTAAATACTTGGGGATAACAATAACTTTAGCATATACCTGACATAAATATTGGGTGGCATGTCAGGCGATACCTGATACTAAGCAGGTGAGGTGTGTCCAGCTCTGCCTGCCACATTGAGGCAAATGAGCCTTTAAGCATCGAGCAGCAGCAGCTGTAGATACCATCCCAGTCTGCAGCAAAAATAGACGCAGGTTGTTACATTTTCATGTTTAATGCTTTAAGTTATGCATAATTAAACATATAGCCGCTTTGAGTGACAGGCTGTCTGCAAGGCGTCACCACAGTCAATGAGTCAGATCCACAGCTCCTCCACAGCTTCACCCACTTTTCCCAAATATGGTCACTTCTGGCTTCAAAAATCCAGGATGGTGATGGCCATATTGCAAAACATCATGGTGGCTATGTACGTTATCTCTAACAGTCTATGGGCACGACAGAGAATGAGGAAAGAAGGGCTAGTTCATGAATAAGGAGAGGCATAATATTGGATGAATGAGATGAAGTGGGAGGTCGGAGGAGAGAGCAGAGTGAAAGGTGAGAATTAAACCTGCTTCAATCTCGTCGTTGAACTCCAGTAAACTTCCAAATTCTCTAGTAAGATCATAGTAAGGCTGTGAGAGAAGTACATTTTGTGGTTTGTTTACTTGATTAAAGGTCAATTCAAAGTTTCCACATTCACAGTGGTCCGCTTTGGTTCACATGACATAAATGTCATCATCCACCCATGTCCACCAGGGTCCTCAAGGACTGCTGTGCAGTTGCTGCGTACAGATGGCGCAGACTGTATGCATAGATAGTGCAAATGTTCCACACTCTATTTCAATCCAAAACACTGCGGTCAAGCCGGCCACACTACGATAAAGTTAGTTGTGAGTTGGATATTCAACAGACATTCACTCCAGACCCTGTGGTGTCTTCTTAGTTTCTGTTTCACCCAATGTTGGCATTAGACGGACAGTGAGCTCATCTCTCAGCCCTCCTGTTTACTGCTAGGGGCTGGGGTGGACCCTCAATTGTACTATGAATGGAACTCATGTGCATCTGCGTGACCACAGCTGTCCGCAGATGTTCAATGCTGAAAGTATATCCAAGCCAATTATGCCAATTCTAAGGACATCATCCGAAATGTTCCAGTCCTCTTTGAAAGCTGAGATCATGATCTGTTACCATAACTCTAAGAGGTTGGTTGCTGCACCTCCTGTCCCTGCAGACTGGCTCCAAAAGGAAATAAAAATGCACATATGACTTAGAGGGCTTGTGACATTCCCGTCCAAGTGAGCATCCATGTGCACTGCATGTGATCCTCTGCAGCGAGCGCAGGTGGATAACATTCATTCTTGAAAGGATATAGCTGTGATTGCCAGAGCAGGAAAGGATAGATTTGACCACAAGGTCACCAGACGGGCCTTTTCTCTGAGGAGACTGAGTCCAGCTTGAAAAAAGAAATATGCGGAGGCCCGGGCCCCCCTGTTTCTGTAGCCCTGGAGCATATCTGGTGGTAAAGGGGGTGGTGACGGGGTATGTGAGGGAGTATCGGACCATAGCTGACTGAGCGGTCCAGACAGAGAGGGGCATTGTATGAGTCGACTCACACAAACCCACACCACCCGACACCCTCCTGCTCCCCCTCGTACTGTACCTCGACGTCTGGCTTCTCTTCATTACACAAGATAACATTAATTCAATATTAAATAAACTTGCAAATGAGGCCTCGTTTGAAGCCGTCTTCCTTCTTCGTTTCATATTGCACTCTGTCTCCTCAACAAACCTCCCTACATCCTGTATTTAAAGGGACAGTTCACCCCAAAATCAAAAACTCATATGTTTCCTCTTACCTATGGTGCTGTTCATCAGTCTAGATTGTTTTGGTGTGAGTTATCTATTGGAGATACCGGCTGTAGAGATGTCTACCCTCTTTAGAATATAATGGAACTAGATGGCACTCAGCTTGTGGTGCTCAAAGTGCCAAATGATGAATTTGAAAAACTCAACAGCGATGTCTCTTTCCAGAAATCATGACCTGGTTACTCAAGATAATCCACAGACCTTGTTGTGAGCAGTTTCATTTAAGGAAGTAATTTCTTTCTACCCAACTACACCCATCAACTGTATCACAGCACAGACGGGAGCGTGCATCTACTCATGGACAGGAGGCACGTGCTCATGACAGCACAAGATGTAAATGTTAATGGCATCCTCCTTGGCTGGGTTGTATCGTTAGCTATCTTAATGGTACTGCAGTAGGTGAGCTAACAGTAGATGCCAGGCACCCTGCGTGGTTCAACATATTTTCCCTCCAAGCTCGTCAAATACTGACACTGTAGGTGCCCCTCCTGTGGCAGTTTTTGACATTTAGGGATGGCCTGACAATTTATTCTGGTTACATGGTTTGTTTTTTTAATTAACTTCCGTTTTCACAAGAAATGTACAGCTGAATCGTATAAAGTCTCTTGTCAGCATAAACTTAGAATGTAGGTTAAACATTTCATTTTTAGCTACATTCCTTAAGGTTGGGCAATAAATGCATGTGGTTAGGTTTAGAAATAACATCTGAAGCTGAAAATAAGTACATTTGTTACTAAGATAGTATGACATCACGTGACATATGTCACTCGCACACTACATTGTTCTGGACATAATTGGATTAACATTTTGGTCTCACAGGACATGAACATTAGTCCACTGAGGTGCAAGTCTGGAATTTGTTTAGCCCATCCACCTGTCCTCCCACCTTTACCGACTTTCCCGCTCTTTATCCTACCACAGTTGATCAGAGCATCAAAAAATACTGCCACCCAGTGCATCTCATACCGCTGCTATAGGGTGCCTTAGTGCAGCGGTTCCCAACTGGTCCAGCCACAGGGTCCAGATTTATCCTTTGTCATTAGTTCGAGGTCCACACAGTGTAATACAGTCAGCGTCATGCTTGCTTTTGGCCATGTCGTCGAGCTAGTTTGCTGTCTCTGTCAAGTAGCTGTCCATTAGTCACTCACTCTACAACAGGAAACAGCACTTCAAAATAAAAGCTCTGTGCCAGAAATTCACTGTACTTCAATCTAAAGTGTGTTTTTTACAAACTTTACAAGTTTGCAAGTCACTTGAGTCCATTCAGAATGGACACCGCAACCCACTTAAAGACCATGACCCACCAGTTGGGAACCACTGCCTTAGTGCGTCAGTATCTGACGCCAAGGGCTCTTGACCATGTGTTGGTATTTGACGAGTTGCAAGTAAGACCTGGTTGCTTGGTGATGTGGTTGGCGGGTGTAGTTCAGTAGAAAGAAAATAGTTCCTACATGAAACTGCTCACATCAAGGTCTGTGAATTATCTTGAGTAACCGGGTCATGATTTCTTCAAGGAGACATTACTGTTGAGTTTTTCAAATGTATTTTTTGGTGCTTTGAGCACCACAAGCTGAGTGCCATCTAGTTCTATTATATTTGAGAGAAGGCAGACATCTCCAACACTCTGCAACTCACACCAGAACAAACTAAACTGATAAACAGCACTACAGGTAAGAGGAAAAATATGTACTTTTGATTTTGGGGTGAACTGTTCCTTTAACGTTCCCCTTGAGATTCTTCTTGTAACTGCCTCACTGTGAGTTTGTCTATGTCACCTAACTCACCCTCCTCCTCCATTTAAATAAACAGCTGCTTCCCCAGACCACTGCCCTGACTGGATGACACTATGCTTTGACTGAAACCGATCACTTTAACTGGTTTTGGAAAGAGTTCCTTTCCTGTTTTGGAACACCTGAGCGGTAAGAGAGCGAGCCACAGTTCAGACAGACTTCTTAAGTGTCCATTTCCATCAGGGAGCCATCACTGAATTTGGACGGTTAAACTTTGATCCTTGGAAATTCAATATTTAGCAGTTACGCAGCCCTTTACAACACTCGGGTTTAGACAGAGAGCCTCGCCTGCAGATTTTATATACAGGAGCTCCTCAGCCAGATGATGCAAGATGGCGACGGCAAGCCAGCGACAAAACCGTCTGTCTGATCCCGACAGGATTACATCACATTGCCTGGCAATCTGTGGACAGCTCGTGATGCTCAGGAAATCAAAAAGCCACTATTTAAAATCTCATTGCAAAGCTCTGAGCCATGAGTTTGGTTTTCCTGGTATTAGTCATCTAAGTCAACCAATATTGAAATTTTCACGTGAGCTTGGTGGTGGCGGTTTGTTTTCCACAACAGCTGTTAGTTGAAAAACGCACACCGTCACTTGCATCTGGAGGTCAGGGTATAAAAATGCAAAACAAAAATTCAAGCTTCAACAGAAACCATACACATATGTGCAGAGTTACAAGACAATTCTTTCATTTCATTCCGATGCAAATGACAAATATTTTCCAACCTGTCAAACGTGGTGAGCTTCTGGCAGATACAGACAAGACGTCTATTGTGCAATTGTATAAAGACTTATCAAGAACTGTGAGTGACCTTTTCCAGCCCTCTCTGATCTAATCAATTTGCTTTTTCTCCCTCACACATTGCTCTTATTTTGCTTTATCACACTTTTTGCCAAAAGGAGCTTTTTGTTCCAGAACGAAAGCAAAAATGATCAAAAGCACATTTGATCTTGAAGGCAGGAGTCTTGGAGACAGAAGTCATCTCAGTTGGATGTCTGACTTTAGTTTTGGTGCGGGGTAACTCAAAGTATGCGCCATAATTACTGCAGTGAGGTTGCAAAATCAACACCAAGTGAGAAATTCCCTCGAGAATCCAAGAACAATTTTAGCCCAACATCTGAAATCACTCTGAACATGTCAGTAGGAAAACTTTCTATACTTCTAATAATCAACAAATTACATAAATCTAATCAATTTTATATAATTTCTATGAATGCACCGACTATACATAGAACTGCTGATCTATGTTCATCCTTTTCGGGTGTTTCTGTCAAGATGAAACTGTAAACACTGCGGCCTGACCACCATGACTCAGCCCGGACAGTCGCTGCTCACATTTCCCTCGTGAAAAACGGACTGTGAACATCTTCTGTAAACTCTCTCTGGAGTCGACGGGGTGAAAATATGTCACATTTTCCACAATATTCTCTTTCTCAGTTTTCTCTGGTGCGCCCTCACACTGAAACAAGCCGTGGGATTCAGTGAGGAGGAATGCTGGTCCCTTCCCGGCAGTCTCTCTGATGCCGTTTAGATTTGCATAAAACAATATTTGAATTACAAATATCAAATGAGGCGTATGAATGATGCCTGCTAATTCAGCATAAATCACCCTTGCTATTAATTTATGACCAAATTGGCTTTCGGAAGTCGCTTTAATTAATTCAGTGGAGGGGTTATGTAATATGTGGGCTCGGGAGGTACAAAGAAAAATAACTGCAGGTGTGTACAGTTTTTAATGGGTATGTGCAAAATAAAACTTAACTGCTATAAAGTAACAAGAAAAATATGGATACTGGCAGCAAAACAACATCTTTGCTTGGATGGAACAAAAATACTAGCCTCACAGCCCTGGATGATATAAGACTGTTTTTTCTGAACAGTAGATACAAAACGTTTTATATTTTTATAAACTGTATGTAAGTTCTTCAGGGTTGTTTTAAGTGAACTAGCGGCATGGCTGTACGGGTGGTCGTGGTCTGTCAACCGCTTTGATCCAGACCGAAATATCTCAACAACTATTGAATGGATTACCACGATATTTAGTACAGACACTCATGGTCCCCAGTTGATGAATCATATACTGACTTTGGAGAGCCCCTTACTTTTCCTCTAGTGCCACCAGCAGGTTGACATTTGTGGTTTTGGCCGAAAAGCCATGACATTGTTGACCCCTCAGAGTGGTTCATGGGTAAGCTACTTTCATCCATCCAACATCATCATCAGGTTAAATATTACCAGTGACTGTACATAAAGATGGATGATATGCCTCCACTATCCCTGTGACACCCACTGCCATCTTGGGCTGGTGACGTCATTTGGAGCCAAAGTCTGCATTGTAGCGATCTCTGCTGTATTAAGTTCCTGCCCATGAACCCATCAGACCAATGGCAAGCAGCAACATTAATCACAAGCACACCGATTGGCACACACAGCTGTCAATCATGATGTCAAACCCCCTTTTTATAACATCAAATAACTAATTAAAACCAAACTTATCAGAGAAATTAACACTTGGACATACAGCAGTGTACCTAAACTATGCTGAAACTAGAACCCGGTCTCATCCTGAAGTCATCAAAATCCAGCTCTTGAGCAGTGAGTTGCTAGCCTGGAAATCCAGACTCAAATCTAGAAAGATTTTGAGTCTGGCCCTCACCGATACACCCTTCCTACCCAAGGGACTGCACTAACTGAGGCATTTCGCCGCCGCATGCAGTTGGATGGCACGATGGCCAATCAGAGCAAAAAACAAGGTGACGTATTCATTGCACTAAGCCCCATTTGTTTGCCGACCAGTGGGGCTAACTGATATATTATGCTTTTGCCATATCATGATGGCAAAACAGCAAAAAAGTCCTTCCTGGAAGCCGAGGGCTTCTAGGGCAGTCTTCTGTTCCTCTCTCAAGGAAAAAGATAAGTGTAGTTGGCTTAGTGTTTCTTCCAAAGCTAAATTGAATGGATGCGGTCCTTTGGCAGCTGCCATCTTGGCTGTTTACTTTTCGACTCCTACGGTGCAGTGCTGTCCTCGTCATGTTACGCCCGCCCAGAGCCCGCCTCTATCAGATAGACTGACCTGATTGGTCCGATAGGCAATTCAGCGAGCTCTGCTCGTCGGGGCCAGATCCCTGTGCAGTACAAATTCGAATTTGCTGGGGGCAGGGCATCTGGATTTGCAGGTTAGTGACTTGCAGCATCCAACAAACACTGACTTTCACCACGAGAGCGGTGTTTGTGTCCTTTAAGATTATAAACCCAAACCTTGTTCTTTTTCCTAAAGTCCCTCCTCCTTCTCCCTCATTGAAAGATTGCTGGCTTGCTTGTGTTAAATTTTGCTCTCCGCTTTCTCCAGCACTGATACAGAGCTAAAACACAGTGACAATGGGTCTGTGTAACTAATCTAGCTTGCCTGGACTACATTTGAATCTTAGATTGTAGGAAAATGCACAGAAATCTCTCTCTTCAGTTAAAAAAGTGGAAAAAGCACCTCTCCAGTGGCAAACTTTGCTCCAAGTCAGTATAGTCAAGGTCAGACATTTTACGGGACAGAAACATAAAACATGAGTGGAGGGAAAAACATGTAATAGATAGCAGCTCTCAGTTCATGTTTATCTCTTTGCCGATGTTCCTAACCCAGCGTGGAATAACTTGATTTCAGTACAAGCTGTTTCCAGCTTTATGAATGGCTGCAGTCACTGGTGAGTTGTGTAAATCACTAAACAAGAATGCTTACTCAAGAACTCCCCCTTAAAAAGCGTCATGTCTGTGTGATCATCCTGGAGATTTAAGCCACTCTTTGATGAGTCAGTTGTGCAACTGTTGAAGGTTGAATCTCTGATGGAGGGTAAACAGCCGAAGCTTTGAGTTGATTCAGGCACAGACAGAAGATTAGACCTGCAGACAAAATAAGATCAGGGGAGGTGTCACAGTGGCCCAGGCTCCTTCATGTGCTCCATGTGAGGATGAGTGTTTGGCTGAGATGGTAACGTGCAACTTTAAACAAAGTGAGTGAGCTTTAGTAAAGGATGTAGTACGGTATGAAGGGGAAACTACTAAAAACAACTTCAGTTAAAGGAATACTTCCCTCTAAATGATCATATGTATATCAATTTCTCACCACTGAGGGCAAGAGAGTTCTCAGACATTAGTTACGCATTATTATGTCCTTTTATCTCACACTAAATTGGACAATTGGACTTGCAACAACTCGGAGATGTGTGCAGCGATGCAGACGTCAGAGGAACCAAGAAAGCTCCCAATTTGTGTTAGGGACAAACTCTACACTACAAGCTGCAGACCTCGTGTTCTTCAGCTGCCAGGTGGCTTCACATTTCCAGCATCACATGGCATCCCGGCCGTCACCGTCGTTGGTTACATCATGTTTAATCATCAAAAAGGTCGACCTTTCATCGGCTCCTGGTCATGAGTTGATAACATGTACAGTATATGCCACATTCCTCTGGGCCTTACCTGGGTAATGTGATCCCCTGACTCCAAAGATCTCCATGAATGTCACTGATTAAGTCATGTGTGTTTTCAGGGGCGGGAGAGCGTAACATGAGCTCTGCAACTCACTCTGAGCCCTGTTCCCCAGTATTTTAAGAGCTTATCAGCAGAGCGTTGTCGTCTTTACGAGCAGGGAAGTAGCTGTTGGGCTGTAGTGGTGTTGTTATGCAGTTTGTCGGATTTTAGTAGCCATGAGTGACATCTGTGGTCTTGTATGTGCGTGTGTTTGTCTTTGCATGTGTGCAAATCTGTAGCATCTGGCTGAGGCAACAATGAGCAACTGTCAGCGTGCACAATCATACTGTCACTCAATCTTAGGCCAGTTAATTATAATCACTGTAATTAAGGGATGGACTCCAAAGGATAGGTGATTGCACAGAGGAATTTGGAGGCTGTAAACAAGCTATTAAACATGTTTAGTGGTGACTGCAGACACCAAACTATCACGATACAGGTGTAACATTGCTCTTAGATTCAATAATTAAACTGAAATCCATTAGGTTGGTGACTGACTGTATGTAAATTCCCTCTCTAGATAATTTTTCCGATAAAAATTCATGGCATATTTTCTCACTACAGCCGCCAGGAAAACTGTAAACATTCAAGGAAACCACAAATAACTTTGTTGACCAACTAAATATGGAACTCATAGCTAAATTAATTCCCAATTTGTTCAACCAAACCACAAAGTGTTCCACCAGGCTGCACAAAGTTGTTCCCAATCACATGTAAATCATTTCATCATTTAAACCACAGAGCAGGAAGCTTTCAACAAGCCCACGTCTGGACGTCCATTCTTCTCATAGCTCTGTGATTCACGGCTTTAACATACATAACCTCACTGGGGGGGGGGGGGGGGGGATCCAGAGGGCAGGAATTTGCTGGTGTTTAAGTCTCATGACCTGAGATACTCTTGCAATAATAACAGAGTGAAAGGCTTAGTGCTTAATCAGGGCCAGCAGGAATGTAGGACAGCTAAACAGTGAGGAGAAGAGGAAAGTGAGAAGAAGTGAAGTGTTTACAAGATGGAGGCAGTGATGATGTGGAGATTGGCTCATTAATCTATTCTGTCAGCAGAGTTATCATCATCAAAATCAAAGCTGTATTTAAAGCTACTCTTACCTTTCTTGCATTTCACACAGCACTCCACAACTCCCGCCTCCCTCCAAAGTCCCATCCTCCTCGTAGGCCTTGGCAAGGTAATGTTAGATATACGGAAGAGGAGAGTGAGTGTAACGTACCTATTGCACCCTAGAAAAATATACATATTGTTTTGATTCTATTAATATTTTTGTTTACAGGCTGGAGATTACATTACTATAGCCTATTGTGTTATATTTTGTTATTAGAGGAGGTTGTTTTTGTTTTGAGCACTGTTCCTTTAAGTTAAGCTTTGAAAAAAATATCTGAGTGAGCTGTCATAGCGAACATAGAACATCTTGGATAGAAACTGAAAAATGAAGTGACAACGTGCTTTGTAACGGAACCGAGCCTTAAAAATAAAGTTGCATCAAGGAAGATGGACTTGTGAGCCTGGTTCATTCTAAGGGTGCAACATACCAACCAAGACAGTCAAACGCAACCCCGGAGTTTTAAAACTCAACCGGAGTCAGTGATGACTGATGAGTTTTAGAATAAGGTTACAGTGCTAACGTTAAATAGTAGCGTTAACGTTACTAGTAAGTGGAAACATATATGGAATACAATGTTAATGTTTCAGAGGCTACGCTACAGTAGGCTAATGTTAGCCATTAGCAACTGGATGCTGTGTTGTCATAACGTTATAGCCTATGTTACATTAAGGTGCGGACACACCAAACCGACATCAAAGAACTAGCAGCGACTGGCTCTCCGTTTGGATTCAAACAGAGAGCCGGGGCTAGCTGGGAGGCTAGCGGAGGCTAACTGGCTGTGCTTCCCTCCAGTCATGCCGCTAGCTCCGGTTTGTTATTCAGGTTAAAGTGGGAGAGGCAGCGGATGTGTCGGGCAGCTTAGTGAAGTGGAGCCTGATGAGGAAGCACCGGTTAGCCCCGGTTTCACTACAGGCAGATTTACACCGCAAAAACTAGGGCGACAGACGCTCACCGACGGCCAGACTTTGGTCGACGGCCGACTGTTGGCTTGGCAAAGTAAAGTGGATGGTACACGAGCGGTTACGTCAGTTGGAGGCCTCCACGTGGGGAAGACAGACAGGATGCTCGGCCAATCATTGTATTTGGTCCGAATGCAATGATTGGCTGACACAAAAATGCGAAATACTCACATGTGAATATTTTGCATCACAACTATTTATCCTGGCAGTGATTAAAATTTGCAACAGTCATTGTCATGACATTGTGACATAATATCATTTTGCACAACATGATTGGTCGATGCCTTTACTGGCTGTACGAGAGCTCAGAAAAATAACTGCGACCCTTTTGTGCTGCGTAATATTCATGTTCTGTGTGAAAGTACAAAAACAGTAGTTTGAAAAACAAACTGTTGCTGCAAATAAATTGCATGCAAAAACACCAGAGCCAGTGTGTAGAGGCCTTAAGAACAGTTCAGGTAGTAGATTTCCTGTGATGTTTCAACTTTTTGAATTCACACTTTTTTGAAGCAGCATAAGAGGGGCCATACACATGGCGAATTTTTTGCACCCTCAAATTCATTGTTTTCAATGTAGATACACAGCAGTTGTGCTCAAACGCCAGAACGACACTATTGCAGGGCACACGCCCAAGCGTCTATTTTTCACGTCATGACGGCTGCACTCTGAGATTAACAGAGTTCAACTTTTTAGGAGTGCAGCATCATGCACCCAATGTCATGTGACGAGGATAACCAATCACAGCTGGCAGATACCTCTCCCTTCTTCCATTAATATCAGACAGTGGTAAATATGATAGAGAAGTTAATCATTTTAGTGCCTGGCTACCCACGGAAAATATTTTTGGCCTAATACACACTTACAAGACAACACCTGGAAGAAGATCAGCTCTGCACTCTGGTATCTGGTAAGTAGTCTGTGATACAGTGCTGGTCATGGTCGCTTAGCAACCGCAGACCAACCTACCTCCACGCTCTTGAAAGTTGGCACAGAGTAGTGCCCTGCATGCGACCTCACATTTTTCAGGTGGTTAAAGACACGGCATGTGTATGGCCACTGAATTTACTTTCTGGCCACTTGGGGGCAGCATAACAAGCTGTAAACACATTTAGATAATATCACCTTATAGAGTTTAGAAAGTTTTTTTTTATCACATCAGTCTGAAATATTTAAGTGTTGAAGTGTTCAAGTTGATCACAAGAAATGTTGTGGTCAGATTCCCAGTTTACTTGGTTGAAACTAACTGGTCCTTGGCTGGTTTTGTGTCACTGACTGATTGTGTTTGGTACTGAGTGTGGACAGAAGGTGGACGGTTATACACTCACTAACCAGCAAGGATCACCCTCCACAAATACACATACCGGCGGTTTTGTGTCCCTGCTCGGGTTTCTGGTGTGGAGAGAGTAACTTGTGCAACAGTTCAAAGAGTCGGATGTTTGTTATTCTATACTGGGTCACAAACAGTGTGAAAACTTTTCCCAGTAACTGAAACATAACATGAGTCTTTAGCCATCAGGACTGGAGGTCTTTTCCACCGGCCAATTAACTTTGTGAAGCCAAAAGAAAAAAAAAAAAAAAATCAGTCTTTTTGCAAATGGTGATTTTACTGACAGTTTCCCACCACCTTTAAATTCCAGTGGAAACAGTGTCTGCCAGGTCAAAATGGTGCCTTCATCATGTTCTGTGTAAATCCTGCCAATGTCTTAGAATCACTGACGATTAATGTATAATTTCTGTTGATGCGGAGGCTCTCCATTGTTGTTCAACTGGCAGTATGACTGTATCTTTCACTAAATACCTGCTAAATCTATGATAATGCAGGTATCTAAGTATTTTTTATGTCTTTAACAATGGGCTCCATTCACCAACATCTTCCTAAGTGTTCTATTTAATTTGTTCTTGAGGAAGAGCCTAAGAAAAGTTTACGACTGATTCATGACATGTTCCTAAACAGCAGAATTGTTTGCACCTGTGTTCTTATAATGATGAATCCCATTGTCCTTGTAAGCTGACAGTGTGTGCCAGTTGATCCTAATTTGGGTGTGCACATACAGAAACTGATGAAGTCAGGTTGAGAGGATTAAGTCGAGGATGCCCAAATAAAGGTCTCCAAAGAAAAACTTCTGTATTGAAGGGGAGGTACTTCTGCAGGAAGTGAACGCCAACCAAACTTTAATATGTAATGGTATTGAGTGGATATAAAATAACACAATTTGCATTGGATGCTAAAAATACATGTTAATCAGCCACCTGATCCACAAACTGCAGACTCTATATATATTAGTAGCACAACTGTCAGGTCTAAGGACAGAGGCGAGTGGTATGTACATATGTGTGTTCAGAGAGAGACAGAGAGAGAAGGTGAAGGTGGACTATTTCATGCTTTGTATGTTTCCGTAAATTATTAATAACTTACACGTAACGCTGCTTTGTGACTTTCTAGCTTGATCAATCCCTAAGTATTAGGTGATTTGAAAGACCATCATGCAATAACCACTTATTCTGCACAAATGTGCATAAGTCTTGAGTGTGCGAAGATTCTGTTCTTACCTGAGAACAAATCCCAAATAAGAAAACATCCGTGAATGTCAGAATCCTTTTGGAAGCTCTATAGACCCTTTTACTGTTAGTAAACAGCATGATGTTTTTTGGTGGGTGGGGCTTAGCTGGAGGCAAAGCAATTCTCAACGGACATTAGCCAGCGCTAGCTACTATAGATTGTTTCGTTAGTTTGTTTTAGACAATGGAGGAAGACGATGGGAGTGGTACGTTCAGAAATACTCACTCCAAGTGTCAGAGTGCACTCTGGACCGTCAAACTGGACCGTTCGTAAATTCGGAGCGCTGTGTGAATGTTCCGTTTGGTTATTCAGAGCACTGCACTCTCAGATTGGCAGAGAGCACTCTGGGCACTTTAAGATGGAGCAGCAGAACATCAGGCTGAATGTGTGATTAACTTAACCGTTTGTTAATTTAAATAGAAATCTAACACTCCGTTTCTTCAACCAACAGGGCTCTCCTTTTAGTGTAGAGCATCAGACTGAATTTACAAACGCAATGTCAGGACTCTCACTCTCGGGGATCGCGAGTATTCCTTAAAAAAGTAAACACTGACCAACGGGACAAGACTGGCTGACCCGTACGCTCTCACTCAGTGGATGGATGATGTCACAGGAAGCTTTGTTGTTGATTATGATGCCAATCTTACAAAGGAGGACGACACTTGAACAGTCTCCTTCAGTTTGTTTAGCTATCAAAGCTAACATTAGCTAATGTGCTAAAAAGTTAGCATAACAGTGAAATACAATATTCCTCTTAATACCTCCCCAGTGTCTGATGAGGTAGACGTGATAACCCTTAATACACAGAACGTTATTCATTCCGACAACAGGAAATACTTTTCCCTACCTGATATGACATGTGAGAACTTTTGACGATCGCCTCCATCCAGTTCTTTCGTCTTATCACATTTAACTATAGTGGCGGCTGGTATGACTTTAAGTTTTGAGCCATGACTCCTTCTATTCTGGCTCCCAATAACACAACAAGAGGACATTTTAAGACTCCTATATAGCCTACAGCCCTGTGGTGGAGAGTCGTGTTTTGCCTCCAGCTAACAAACTGACGTCATTGTGATGTTGGCCCTAGAAAGGGTCTCTAAGTGGGTTTTAAAAATACATTTCATCTTATGAATGGTTGGTGAACAAGGCCCAATGACTGAAGTTCTTCATAGAGGTCCACTTTTATCTCTCGCTCCAGGCCAAATGGCTGTATGTACGATCACTACTGCTACAAAACACTCACATACTTGGATCAACTTGAAACGTGTCTGCATATGAATGTGTTGATGGTGCATGAAACCACTTGAATTTGCCGCAAACCATAGTTTGTTCGTAAATGTTATGGGGTCTGTTATCACTCAACATAGTTTGTGAAACACTCCTCTCTTGGTATTGCAACTTCTGGGAGCATCATGTGATGCTTGGGGCACAAAGCATTTTTCCCCCATACGCAATTATTGGAAAATAATCCGCTGTGAAACACTGACTACTATTTTTTTTTAATTGCCGCAACAACCTGAAATGACTCTTCCTACTATCAGAATTTGCTCCATTTAGTCCAATAATTTATGGAAAGTCTGGAAAAGCCGTTTGATTAGATTATTTCATCCCATTCATGAGTGAAGGGAACAAACAGCAAGTCAGCCGGCTCGGCCAGAGGAAGTCTCAGACATGCAGGGAGCCTGCAGAGGCATTTTTATATATCTAGTCCTCTTTAATAAATCCCTGGTGTACAGTCTAGTGCCTTCTATGAAAACAAGTGCACTACTGGTGTCCGTCTGGCAGGCTCACGTGATTGTGGCGTCTGTGTCCTCATGAGTTCAGGACGATCCAGCAGAGACTCTGCTTAGAGAGAATCTGGGTTTCAAGAAGCAGCCAGGTGCTTTCACTACCTCATCCTGACTTTCTCTCAGCCGACCTTTCTACCCTGCGGGACAGGAGCGCTGCATGCTGCCGTAAACGTGATCGGCAGTGTTTTTTTCTCTCCTTCACATGGCCATGTGTTGATGTGCAGAGTGTTATTCCAGCAGCACGGAGAGCCACGGGCAGTTTCTCACATCTGCTCAGCATGTTGCCGTGTGTTCAGTTCCAGTAGGAGGCTGTCCTCTGACCAGTAGCTGGTGGTGACAGTGCACAGAGGCAGACCAGTGTAATGCGCTGGCGACCTGGTCAGCTGGAGAGCACACACATGTGTCGGCCCACACATGCTTAAATACTTTTTGCCCGACACGCCATCCAACAGAAGTAAAGCTGCAGTCTGTTCCTGATGTTTCCGTGTGGCTCATTGACAGAGCTGTTTAGTTCTGCATGGGAAGTTGTATTCACTGTGTGTGTGTGTGTGTGTGTGTGTGTGTGTGTGTGTGCCCCCTCTGCCCTCAGCTGTTTATTCCCTTTATCTCTGCCTTTTAGTTCAAATTGTAGTCAGATAGTTTTTGGTTAAGTGGTCCGTGATTCATGCTTTCTCCAGGTGTGTCCAATTACTCCTTATTGAGAATTGAAGGGTGAGTGAGAGAGCAGTGGAAATATTGTTGTAGTCCAGCTGCGGCTGGGTGGTACAGTGGTAAGGAAGCACAGAAGCGAGGAGAGGAGGAGAGGAGGAGGATGCTGGAATGTTTGTGCATCGTCATCCATCAAACCAATTTGCAGCCTCTAACGACACACAGATAATATGCAGGAGGTTACATTTCGTGCACTGAATGAATGATTTGTTACTGACAGGTGTTGGAGAATTTAAAGGGATAGTTCCCCTAAAAACACCATAAAATGAAAATGATTTTTTTTTTCTCAACTGGAATGCTCTTTTTCTTTTTAATTCGTTTGTTTTGATCTATGGCTTAAACAATTAGTCAGTTTAATTGTGTAACCGGGAGAAAATAATCACTTAATCTTAAGGAATTTATCATGGCAAATGCTTAGCACTTGTAGAATTCTGCTTATGATGGAAGAATTTGCTTTTTTTCTGCATTTTATATAATATAAAAGTGATTGTAGCAACACAAAGCATGCAGTTTGAAGCTTACAGTTTGAAATCTTTTAACTATTTTTTGGACTTAACAATAAATTGATTCATTTTCAAATTGGAGCAAAATTAGCTGTGACCAGCTCTGCCAACACATTCTCACTCCGACCTCGTCACATATTGACATTTGATCATGGACTTTCCACGTACAGATACAACATGAAAGGTACCCTGGGTGCGTTGGTTGTTGATGTTCTGGGACACCGTGTTCTGCCTGTTACATGCATTGTCTCCTCTCAAGATACACTTCTGTTTTCACAGGAAATTTACAGTTTACATACAGTCTCTTTCAAAAATAAACGCACTACGTCAGTACAACACTGCGAATTGATGTTTTCTTCCTCTGAAAATGTATGCACATGTAACAGGCCCCGGCTTGAGGTCTGTAGTCAGATTATATTTGTTCTGAAAAGAACAATGAAATGATGAGACAGGTAACGTGTTTGCTTTGCTTGCTTCTGTTGCACTTTGATTATACATTTATATTTTAACTACATTTTCCACATTTTCACGTCTCTTCATAAGCTCTACCACTTCACCTAAGGATAATACTATCAAAGATAAGAAATTTAAATTTCAGTAAAAACATAATAATTTCCACACTGTATGTGTTCTGTTATTCTTCATATACAAATGAAATAAGAATACATCTTTCTCCCAAAATTCTTTGGTTTGCCGCTTACAGCTTGATAACTGCACTATTTAGTTTCCAAATAACTGGCTGATGGGATACTATTCCACATCTAACATGAAGCTACAGACATACAATGACTTTTCATAGAAAAACGACACAGCTAGCGAGGGTGAATATACTATCAATTTAGAAGAAACATTACATATGCACAACAAACCCTCTTTCATTCCTAATAACATCATGAAATGAACACAGTTGAGAGCCTTAAGATAAAACCGGAAAACATCAAGTTCAATACACACTTAGCATACATGCGCAATGAGCTAAGCTAAGCTAAGCTAACTCTTGTGCCGAAGAAGTGAAATTCTGACTGACTGACAGTCAAAGAAACAAAATAAACCTCCTGACAGATAAAACACAAGCAGCTACTAACCTGTAAAGAACAATGAAATGATGAGAAAGGCAACAGGTAGTGTGTTTCCTTCGCTCGCTTCTGTTGCACTGAAGGCGAGAGTTGGATACCAGCCTCACCAAGCCATCTCACTAAAGGGGCGATGCACCCTTGTGGCGAAAATCAGGAACTGACTCCAAATATACACATAAAATTAACTGAAAAAGGCTCTTTTTTAACAATAAACACATAAAAACTGAAACAATTAAATCACATAATGTGTCCACACATTCATGGGTGTCACACACATGGTTGAGTTTAGTAAAAAAAAAAAAAAAAAAAGGACAGCACTTGGCTTTATAGTCTAACGGGACACCAACGCTGCTCTCCCGGCTGAAAGTCTGTGTTTGTGTTGGACACATCCACCACCCCTCCCACCTGCCTTACTCAGACTTTCACTGGCTTGACTTTCGTTCTAACAGATTACTGTGTGGTGGATAGTTAGCTCAAACATTTCCCATAGAAAAGCTAATGTTAACCATTTCATGTAATGGAAAATGCAAAAATGAGTAGCGCCATGTTCTGGGAGGTACATTAGTTTGCTAGTTAGTCTGGTTAGCCCTCTTACCAAGTAGGACCCATTTGATCCCATGGACCCCCCAACAGAGGTACAGGCTAAGCTCCAGTGTGCTCAAATCCTAGAAACGCCCCTGCTTACACCTGACCTGCACTGAGCTGCTGTTACTGGCCCCTGGCCTCCTGTCATTTTGCAATAAAGGCCCCCAGACAAAGCAAGTTGAGTATCCCTGTCCCAAACACTGGACCTTGAGATGAGCATTTCTCAATATGAAATAATGCTATTACGTGTTAAGCATTAATGAGGTGTATGATGACTGTCCATTTCTTCTGCCTTTGGGAAATGAGAAAGTCACAGTTGGTGTAAGATAATGCATTTCATTTGGACACACGCGGCTCTAGTTTTACAGCTTCAGTAAAGCTGTAACACAAGAAAATTGTGTAATATCACATCTTGAAGATATAGAACACTTTTCCCCAAACAGCATCTCACTCGTTTGCTGTAATATAAGATGATTAGGAATGCTGTGATATACACATGTGTATTTTTCATGTGTTGAGAAGTGATTTTCCATCAGGTTGAAGAGCTGACAGACCAGTTTCTGACTCTCAGGCCAGTATATCAGCCTGTCCTTGGCTCTAGTCTGAACTTCAGTGTTTTAAATATTCGTGCAGTCTGAAACTAAGCTGTAGCCAGAGAGATTAGCACCTGAACGTGCGGACGGGGGCTTCCTCCAGAGAGCTGGTGGAGCTGTCAGGCAGAGCACGAACAACTACTAAGGGGGGTATGCATAAAGTAGCCAAATGGAAACTTTTTTTCAAGTGGCTTGCAATGTTTTGTGCGGGAAACACACACTTGGACCACATGCAGAGGGTGTAGTGTTTCATGGACGTGAGAACCCTGACAGCACAAGACTCTGCTTAAAACGTCTTAAGCTCAACATGAATCTTCTTTATTGCTTTTGCATACCTCCTCTGACTGCAAATTATCCAGCTGTGTGTGACTGTCTTGTACAACATATGCAGTTCATACAGTGTTTTGTTGACTTTACAATACATACATGCATACATATTAGCATATTTGTTGCTTTATTTCTGTTGCTTTTAAAAACAAGAATTGCATTGAAGTAATTGAGTAGTGTCTGTGTGTTGTGGCTGAGCAGCTGCTTCTCCTTTAGGGCTGATAGAATGCTAATGAAATAATTCACAATTTATCTGCGGATTATTTCTGGATTAACTGGTTCATTATTTGGTCTAATTGATATAAAATATCTAATAGGGGAGCCCCTCTGTGCAGAGTTTGCATGTTCTCCCCGTGTCAGCGTGGGTTCTCTCTGGGTACTCCGGCTTCCTCCCGCAGTCCAAAGAAATGCAGAATGGTTGTCTGTCTCTATGTGTCAGCCCTGTGATAGTCTGGTGACCTGTCCAGGGTGTACACTGCCTCTCGTCCAATGTCAGCTGGGATAGGCTCCAGCCCCCCCTCCCCAACAACCCTCAATGAATATCGAATAGGTATAAAATAGCTGATAGTAAAATTCTTGCCCATCTAAATTTCCCAATCTTCAAATGTCCTTTTTTTTTGCAAAACCAAACAATCAACTGTACAAGACCATAAAGAATATAAAGATGTAGAAATCAGCAAATACTCATATTTGAGGAGTTGCAACCAATAAATTTGTCTTTCATCTTCTTTTTTTCCATAGACAATTAATCGATAATAAAAAATTGTTGTAGATTTATTGATGCTTCTTTTCCTTCCTTTTATTTTTAATGTAAAGCATATTGGGGTTTCTCTTGTGTATTAAAATGCATTAAATGTAGTTTTTCCATAGTATACTCAAAAACAGATAAATAATAATTGAAATGTAAATCTGCAAAAAAAAAAAAAAGAAAAAAGAAAGATGGATGCCTCGCACACTTGTGAGAAAGAATTGTGCCTTAGAGAAATTTTTCAAAAACCTCAACCTTGCATTTTGGCATCAGGCTATGGATGAACTTTTGTCGAGATAACATGGTGTTTGAAATGACAAACATTCAACTAAACATGTCAAGTTTGAATGGCAGAATGGAACTCAATTTCAGACGAACATTGGCACAACATGTGGAATATTTTGATTTAATTTAATTCTATATACTTTATTAATCCCCCTGAGAGGAAATTCAATTTTTCCACTCCGTTGTCAACTACACACAGGTCCAAAATACACACACATGCACAAACAGGATCTACACATGCACTAAGTGGAGAGATGCCAGAGTGAGGGGGCTGGGGGCAGGCGCCCTGAGCGGTTGGGGGGGTTCGGTGCCTTGCTCATGGGCACTTCGGCAGTGCCCAGGAGTCCATGCTCCATATTTTGGTCCAGACGGGGACTTGAACAGGCAACCCTCCGGTTCCCAACCCAAGTCCCTATGGACTGCCCTGTTGATCGATGCACCATTCAGCCACTAATTTGCAAAGCTGAAGGGAATTCTCATGGAGGAATCTGATTTGTTTCTTTATGACACCAAAACTGACAGTCAGCATCTCCATAGTCGCCAGAAATGTTGCCGAGAGTGCGGGTCTTTTGATGTACACCACTCGACCACTCCCATGTTCTTTGGAAATGTCAGGAAATAACTATATTTTGGGAAATGGTATGTAAAGAGCTTAAGCACATACTAGGATATGAGGTTCCTAACAGTTGTTTGGTGCTTTATCTAGGTACATTTTCTGAAGAAAATTTTATTGCTAGTGATAGATATTTGATCAAAATATTGCCAGGTGCAAACAAGAAAGTTATCACCAGGAAGTGGGGTAAAGAAACACCACCAACAAAGCATCAATGGCTAACAACTATGGAAGATAATGGGGAAAATGGACTCTATACAAGACTCAGAAAGACAACACTGGACTGGAATAACAATCCATAGATACACTGAGCCTTAAGGTTGTAAAAATTTGTATTTACCCAGGCTTTTTTTGTTTTGTTAGCTCTTATTATTTTTCAGTTATTTTATTATGCTGTTGTAACTGACATGCCAATGTCACAAACATTGTTTTAATAAGGATTTAAATGGAAAAAAAACATAGGTGTTGTGAAATCTAACTGCAGGATGGAACAGGAACAGGCGTCCTGCAGTAACGTGATACTGCACCTTCAGGACCTCCTTGTGACTGTGTGAAGCTGTTAGCATGTACTGTGTGCTGCATGTACTCTGATTTGGGTACATTGTGTGCTGCAGTTTTTATGGTTTGTTTTGACCCTAAACATAAGTATTTGTGGCTCAGTGTATTTTTCCATCGACGGACTCTTACCACTGTTTTCCGACTTTATACAGTCTGCATGGTTGCATGCATGCATGAGTGCAAACATCAGGATGCCACAATCATCCAAAGCCACATTTAAAGAGGAAAATCCTGACTGGCAATGCAGGAATGGCCATCAGTGTCACACACAGCCCGACACCCTCTTCCTGTCTTAATTTTAGAATTAAAGACTGTTTAGTGTAGTCAGTGGTGCGGATCACTCTTTCAAGGGACGCTAGTAATGTTTATTCATCCGTACATACAGTCAGCTGTATATAGCTGTGGAATATTGACTTCATCTCTGAGTGCTGGGAACAGGACAACTAATCTCCTGTGTGGGGTCACTCTTGCATGTCGTCCTTGGCCTGTACATTGGGGTGTTGGGATCTTGGGGTTACCAAAACAGGCAGCTGACAAGCAGCCATGAGGGGAAGGGTTAAGATGGAGAGTGAGCTGCTCTTGTCAATAGCTATAAAGCCTAATACCTAGTACACACTGCATGACTTTAAGACAGATTTTCCACTCAACAAAGGTTTTTGGAGTTCCCTGACTAAAGCCTCAGAACAGAGGCAATCAGCATTGACTGGACGCTCACAAATGGGTGCTTGAATGTTATGTGTGAACTGTTCAAAGACACAAGCTTAGAGGATCCCCAATGCATTGCAGCGCTCTCCAGATATTTAGCCTGCTGTTGGGGACCTGATGGTGGGCTACAGCTAATAAGAGAGCAAGACACGGTGTGAGGACAGACAAGCAGCACTGTGTCTCCTTCATTCATAATCAGTATCCACTTATCCAGGCAAAGGGTCGCAGGGGGCTGGAGCTTATCCCAGCTGATCGGTTGTCAGGCTATTGCAGGGCTGACACATAGAGACAGACAACCCTTCATGCCCACATTCACACCTGGGGACAATCTAGAGACACCAATTAACCTGCATGTCTTTGGATTGTGGGAGGAAGCTGGAGACGTGGGGAGAACATGCAAACTCCAAACAGAAGGGCCATAACAGGACAGTAGATTCCAGTTTGGACAGGTTTCTTTCTGTGAGGCAACAGTGTTAACCTCTGATCACCATGCCACATGCAGTGTTTCTGTAAGCTATGTGACTAAAGCCCTTTTTAGATAGGAATTGTGCAAATTTGCAGGAAAGCCCAATCAGTCTTCTTTCAGCATTGGCAATATAAAAACAAAATCGGGGAGTGCGGCAAAATGCCGCCTACCTACTTTTGTTTATACAGAATGCGCCTTTCAGGGGCAATGGGGGGCGTGAGCAAGTAACAAAACGTGTAGCTCAGCGTGTGACGTAAACAGTGACGTACTCCGAGGGAAGCCACGGCTGGTCAGTCCTTCAGCGATTCTCTCATAAGTTAGCCCGTCCTTCACCGTCCCTGTCATCTGACGGTTAATGGCCTCATCGTTTGCGAGGGCAAGGAGGGCGCACAATTCCTTGTCTCCCCAGTTGCTCATCTTTACAGTGTCTGTCAGGTTTGTGTTTCCCTCTTGCTACTAGCTGCTCGCTAATTCCTGCTATCAGCTGTTTCCTGTTTATCCACCGCCAGTGGCTGCACATGCAGCGTCATCAACAGCTCCTCCCACAAGTCATCAACAGCCCCTCCCGTTGCAGAGGGGCACCTTGTTGTTTTTAAACCAAAAAGGTTCAGCCAATATGACTACCCTACTAGGCGGAAAATTGGGCCCCTAGAATCAACTCGCCAATCCGGCTCTGTGTGTTTAAACGCTCGCAGCTTGCCGGCAAAATCTGGCATTGTAAAAGGGGCTACAGTTGTGGGTCAACCTGCACATCATATGATACACTCATCAGGGACTCCTCCTGGTGAAGGATCTTGTAGTGTGTGACCCCCTGTTGCCTGTCAGTCATGTGGTGTTACTCCAAATTATTGGACAGCAAGTTGTGTAGTGTGAACACTAGAGCAATCAGCCGACTTTAAAAGTTGTGCAGTGTAAACTTAACTTAAGGCAGCTGGTTTATCTATAACATCTAGAACACAGCTGTCCTCAGCTGCATCTGGATACATTTCAGGCATACAGGTTTTCAAGAAGTGAACTCTGTGTAAGACCTTTAACTGTATGAGTACAAGTTGAGGGGGGACACTTTTAGATTACAAACCCTAGCTGTCATAACTCTGCTCAAGCCCTGTTGTGCTTTAAATTCTAACAAAGCACACTGTTTGCATATATATTGCCGTCATAGTGATGCTTCTCATTGCATTAAAAGAGGCTGCAGTAGCTCAGTCCATAGGGACTTGGGTTGGGAACAGGAGGGTGCAGTATGGACGGAGCAAGCCACCGAACCCCCAACTGCTCTCCCCCAATCTCTCCATTTAATGCATGTAGAGGTCCTGTTTGTGCATGTGTATGCATTTCGGGCCTGTGTGTATATGACAACAGAGTGAGAGAAACAAATTTCCCCTTGGGGATTAAAGTATATCTTCTTCTTCTTCTTAAAGACTTGCTTGGTCAGCCAGAGATGACATATCCTCTTGGGATTGATAAAACCCTTGAGGAACAGAAAAAAATCAAATCAAATTCAAAGGAAACTACGTTTTATTACAGCTTGGGTTTCAGTTTTACAGTCTAGGCAGAGACTGCCCTCCCAAGAAGAACAATATATTTGTCATTTAATTTGGAGGACTTAACCGATAAGGATAACCGATAAGGTTGCTGAAACCGGGGAACGCTGCAGCTTTGTTTTGGAGATACAACCAGGAGTGAATACACCCATAATGTCTGTGCAGAAAACTGTGCACGGTTACAGCAAGTACAGTGAGTCAAACCTGAACCAAGAAGTTGGCCAATCAACTGTGATGGATGTTTGGGTAATAATATTACTGTTGGCCTTTGTTTTCTCTTTCAAATAAGTTAAACTAACTTGGGATTTATTTTAAAATTTCTGTGATCAACAGACTGCTTGTTTGTTATTCTGTTGGATCTTTGATGAGTACCATATTTTTGCAGTCATTAGAAGCAATGATCAGAGTTATGAAAAGCTAAGCTGTGATAAACTTACTGATTTCTTCAAACAAAGTGCGTACACGTCCCGATAAACACCTCACATCCTCTAATCCAGCTGAACCCAAGTGTTCAAAGTGAATGTCCAAGCCGCAGGGTCAACCTGCAGTCCAAACAGACCTGCCTGTTCCAGACATTCCCGTCTGAGAGGTGCAGCACATTGATGCATCTATTTCCTGTCAATTTCACGCTCTCTGTGACGAGCGAACAGAGTACAGAACATTTCCAGAGACGTCAAGCCAACACACACATTCAGCAAATTGAATCTATAAATCTCTGGCTGAAAAAATGTAAATATGAAGAAAGCCTCAGTGCAGCAATATGTTCCATACATGCTTCAGTGTGAGAGCACGTCATCATCATTTGGTCTGAGCACACGCTGTGAAATTATACATCTGTATTTTAACTGGCTGTATCTGAGTCTCACATCCTGACATGGAATGGTTATTGTGACTAATGTGGACGTTTGATAATGTTATACTCCCCAGTAGCACTCAGGTAAGTGCTCCCAGTAAGATGTATTATCGTAGAATAATAAGCAGATATAGTTGCTCCTAAAAATATGGAACATGTGAAAGTTAAAGGGGCTTGAATGACAGCCCAGGGTGAAAGGTCAAATGTGAAGGGGGCAGCTGAGATTCAAGGTTACTATGTGAGAGTCAGGATGCCTGTGATGTGGTCTGACGGAGGTTATACTCTGAGTTATCACTCGTCAGGAGCAGGTCTGGTCTTGTGTTTTGATGTGATATTGATAGTTTTGATGTGGGTTAATTAAATTAGTGAAACCTTTGCCCTTTGCCCTGACTTTAAATGATAATGGGAAACAGTTGGATCCTAAATCACATTTCAACCATGCCTCATCAAAGACTTCTCATCCTTCTAAATACTGAGGAGTACAAACATTGCCATCAGAGAATACTTACAACTTCAATCATGCTTGATGCTCTGTTGCTCTGTCACTGAGAGAAAATTATCCTATAAGTGCCTTTTTTCTAGTTGGGCACATGTTCTTGAACCCCAATTTATGGCATATGTCATTTATTTTTACACAGCCATCTATATACAAATCTTTTTTTACAAGTCTACACTTTTCAAAGCCCCTTCACACCTATGGTCCAACCCAGGGTTGGCAATTAATCAAATTACAATTTACAATCAAGTTACAATTTTGGCTTCCAACAATTATTAAAACAACATAAGATAAAATGATTATTGTGCCACATTCCGTTTCGCAATGATGCTCTTGTTTTGTCTACAGTCTTCTATCCAGCATACCCCTCTACTTTACATTAGTGTACTTTCGTCCCTTCCCAGAAGCCCAAACTCTCAGCCAGGCTATAGCATGTCAACATGTTCTCCCTCCCAACTCGTCAAATACTTAAGCTTGGTCACACGTCAAAGAATGACACTCAGATACCCCTCCGCCATCACTTTTGGATGCTTAGAGACGATGTGTCAATTTTTGGTTGTTACATACGTTGTGTCTTTTCAAAATAAACTTCACAAGTAATGTACAGTCTCCTAAAAAAAAAAAAACCTCAGAATGTAGGTTAAAAAAATGCATTTTTAGGTTTACTTCCTTAGGTTTAGGCAACAAAAGCACATGAGTAAGGTTTTGATAAAACATCATTGTTAAGCTTAAATAATTTCCTATTAAGGAAATATTTTGTTACATGACACAGTCACTAGCATAACATGCTACAGATACTAGCACATGGTGTTGTTATCAAAATAAATCGACTGACTTTGGTTTCACACTGGACATGAGCAGCAGGCTCTCGGGTGAAAGTTCAGAGTTTGTTTGACCAATCCATCTCCACACTTGCCCACTCTATGCAGACTTTCTTGCTCTTCATACTGCAGCAGTTGCCAGGGACGTCAACAAATGCCACCACCCAGTGTGTCTCATGCTGCTGCTAAAGGTGCCTCAGTGCGTCAGTGACTGATGCCAAGGGCCACTGACCCTGTTTTGGTATTTGACGAGTTGGGAGTGAGACTGGGTTGGGCATGTTTTATCACATCGAGCCAAGATGACAAAAAGAGAGCCATTAATTGACAAGAAAGGTAAAAACAATTCAGCTTTTGGAAATCGTTTGGTTTCGAGGAGTCTGATCATGTGTGATGGTGACGTTTTGGTATCTGCACCACAAGGCAATATAACCAATTTGTTTAATCATCTGTGACCAAACAATAATGGAGCAAAAACAAATTGAGAAAAGGAAAAATCCCCTCGGCTTCTTCTACCACAACACAGTCATAGATTAAGACACTCTGTAATGCAACTGTCTGCCCGTCCAGCTTTTAAGACAATCCACTGTTAGAAAGACAAGTTTTTTTAAAGTTCAATGAATGCAATGTTGTAATCATGTAATCATGTTAAATGATTGTGATCTCAGTATTGTTCAAAGTAATCGTGATAATGGTTCTTGCCATACTGGAGCAACCCTAGTCCAACTGCACAGGTGTCACTTATTGTGCCTGATTAGACCTCTTCTCAGGACTGAGTGTACAGACTCTGCTTCACTGACTTCATTTCTCCCAGGGTTGGGTTATACTCAAAAATGAAATGGTCCATACAATGTGTGTTCGGCCATGTATAAAAAGTGTTTATGGCTGTTCTGAACAGCTGTACTAGAAGGTAAGTGAAAAGCCAACCCGTCTTAGACAGCGCTGACTTGATACTGTTAAAATATGAGGCTAATGGTGCAAAGTCTCTCCAGTGAGGCATCCAAAGTGTTGCACTGAGGGATTAAGAGAGAAGTTCAAACTCTGGCTTCTTTCTTAGCTCTGTACAGCTGGCTGATCACGGCGCAAAGTGGGTGTGTATGTTATGTTTTCAAGTTTGAAAATTGACAGAAATTGTTAGAGACAATTCCAGCATCAGAAAGGTGTCGGGGTGGGTGTGGTGTTGTCGAAACAAATTGACCAGCTGACCATTTGGCAAGCACTTCTGATGGCAGCTTCACTGTAGTTAGTTTTGTTGCACCTGTTAAGGCAGGGCCACTGCTGCCTTTATCACTGTGTGATACATGGTAATAATTTCTCTGCATTTCAGTTTGGCACAAGAAACAGCACATGTAAACACAATGTCATGTGAAAGTCAACAACGTGGTAACAGCAAAGACAAGTATACATATTGTATACAATAGGAAAACACTAACTACTAAGAGGAAAGGTACTGTACTGTCTTTGGCAACACTTGCAGTTTGTCACAAGAATATATTTACACCTGCAATGATTGATTTTTTAAGGTTTTAACTGGGGGCAATTCATCAATACATCGATATTTGATCATCTTTTAAGCTGATATGATGAACGTGTCAGCAAAGAGTTGCCTATTTATATATCCAGCAGTTTCAGAGCAATATTATCGTTTATTTGAAGTCATGTTTCTGACCATCTAATGAATGTAAGTTCAATCTTCATTCTCCTTTTAGCTCCAGTTTTAGTCTCCACCAACTCCTGAGGGTAATACCTGATTCTTTAGCTGTTAGATTCTACACTATGTTCTCCAGCTCGTCTGTCATTTTGACCACAAGAGATATATGAGTTGTATATTGTTATCAGACATACGTTACACGCGTTAATTATGTCTTTCAAGTCACCACAGTTTAAGCCACACTACCTGCTGCTGTTTGATTATCAGCTGTTAGAAATTTAGCTTCTTACCTGCCACCACACGTCATTGGCACATCTTTTAACATGTTTTTATGCCCTTATCTATTCTTCTTATAACAGAGTGTTTATCTTAACATCATTAAAGATATACCTCACCCACAAAATTATCATTTGTATATCAGTTATTCACAGCGTTTACCTTGAATACATGAAGTAAACTGCATGCCTCCATGTTGTCTAACAGCAAGTTTCATTTATCAGTCATATGCTCAGTTCTTCCCGAGCATGCATTATTCGGTTAAGCCTTGCTATAAAAAATATGTATGCATAGGGTAGTGCACCTGGGCAAGTGCATGTGCTTGAACTCTGTTTTTAATGTTTAATGTTTTAAATACCCAAGTTTTAGTGAATGTACATGTGTTTGGGAAGTAGTGAGCATACGACTGGATGAATAAGACATGGATTATACTGCACAAGTTGTGTGACAATTTGTAAACAGATGTTTTGGTTAGAGTTCTCAACCAAGACCGGCCTGTTTGACGTCATCAAATAAAATACTGACCACACCAGACTTATATTTACCTTTGGCTAACTTCAATTTTATTATCATCACTTCTATCTTCTCACATTTTCTTTTCTCTGACCTTGTTGATAGTGACAGTGACACTGACAGCTCCCTAACCACACCCCTTCTGTTGTTTCACTAGGCCGGTCACTGGTCAGATGCCACGCGGGTACAGCAAAAGAAACAGGAGATGATATCACTCAATTGGTTAATCAATATATAATATCTATGATATATGTTGGATTTAAATTTTAAATAAATGATAATTAATGGAATAAATTAATTAAGCAATGAGTGCTCACTTTTAATTGATACTAATTAACTTTTTTATTGGTACTAAAAAAAAGTTGTTTTTTCCCACAACCCAAGCCCTTCCTGACCTGGCCAATCGGCACGTATTTTCGGCCTGAACCTGCTCCAACCCATCAGGTTTTTGGGGACCCATCCCAGCTCAGGTTGAGATTGAGAACTCTAGTTTGGTGCAGTTTTGCTGTTGTTAAATGCAGAGCCTTTTTTACTTAAATTCATCAAGAATTTCTCTGAATTTTGGATTCTTCATTCACCATGGAGGTTTTCTTCACAAACTCAACATAACATGAGGTAAATTACTGATACACAAATTATTGTTTTGTGGGTGAAGTATTCCCCAAACACCAACCTGAAACAACTCAAATTGAAAACAGGACAGAAAACACTTCATTTTCAGCATGACATTCCTTTAAATGAGTCAACCTACTTTCAAAGTACATCATTATCACACTGTGTGTCCATGTATTTCCCATCTCTTTAGTTCAGAGTATGAAAGCAAGTGATATTACATTTCCCACTTTTGAGAATTTCACAATCTAATAACATAGTTTGAGGCATGTTAGGTGTACCTTTTTAAAATATTCAACTGACTTCAGATAAGATATGTTGAAACCCCACAGAGACTCTTAAGGGCCTGTGAGAGAACAAACAATGCCATTGCTCCCCTGCCATGTCCCATGGAGCAGCCTTCCCTCACTCTGTGCACTGTGTGATTTTCTTTGCGTAATCTTTGTGGCTTCTCAAGGATGGAGACTTTGGCAGCCCCGCAGCTGTGTAGAAATCTTTGTCAGACCATCCGAGGTGGACTGACCGGCTGCATCCCACAGCCGCTGGCAGCAGACCCCTCTGTCTAGACACCCAGCCAGATGTCCAGCAGCTACAGACACACACTGCCATCTAGTGTTGCAACCAGCTCTGAAGGGATGACAGAGTTCATACCTTCAGCATCTGTTTGCTGTAAAGGGCCACCTACATGGAGATCTGTATGTCCTGACTCAGTGCAACAAAAGGGATCTGCCACTCACCCAGACGGGGCTCCCCAGCCGACGAGAGGCTCAAATAAATCAGCACTTCGGCCTGAAATTGCAAACAAACTTGGCAGAAAACAGTTCCAGACAGGCTGGATGACGAGTCATGCTTACAGCATGAAATAAACATACGTCCTGTACTTAGTGGCCTTGTTATGGATGCTTTGAAGCTGAGATGCTCAATGCATGGGTTGGGTTTCTATGAATGAATGCTGTTGGTAGAAACCTTCAGATCTGTGCACCAGTGAATACAGTTGTGAGAAGAACATATGAATCTGTCGATTACTACACAGTGACAGAGAAAGCCCAATAATATGCAGATTTGACAACATTAGTGTACCAACTTCTTTTCCTTTCCCAAACAATATCTCTATCTTGCCACGAGGAAACAAAACTGTGTGCAGAGAATGGCGTAATGCTTAAAAAGAGACGCTGCTGCTTGAGATTTGTAAGATTAAATCTGAATCTAAACAACTCCCTGAAGTCCCTGATTATCTGACAAAGTATGGAAACATTCCCGCAGTCAGCCATACAGCTGATGTGTGTTAGACATCATAACTTCAGTGAAATTACATCAGCATGTCTCCTGCTGCTCCTCTGTGGAAGACCCGTGAGAGGAGGTGCAACGTACATTAAAGGATCTGCAGAGGACGATGTAATCGACTTCTACAGAGGCTCAGCTGTGATGCAGTTTTATTGAGTTGTTAGACGCTTCTTCAGGGAGTTTCACCCCAGGAATTATGAGTCTTGGTTTGAGAAATCCCAGGCATTTGTCCCTGAATCATATGACAGGAATGCTGCAACCTCTCCCTTCCTGCGATCTCCGCCATGCCTTGTATTTTATTTGGTTTGCAGTCAGCCGCTGAGGACCCCTCCATCGTGGCAGAGAGCCGCTCTGAGAACAGAGATGCTGTGTGTGAGGCACCTCAAAAAACAGTCTTACATAATGTCAACACAATTACCCACATTAAGCTTGAGTGGCTACAAGTAAATTCAAGGGCAACAGGCCAGAGCTTTTTCACTCCCTGATCTGAGGGCTTTTATGGAGGGGAAGGGGCATGGGGGACAGGAAAAGACAGATTAGGGAGCAAAGTTGATTGGTCTTCAATACCGTGTCCTCTCCCTCTCTTGAGAAAAGAAAGCAGCAGATTATTTTTCTAGTTTGCTGTCGGTCCCAAAGGAAGCCGCTCTGTGCTGCCACTTGTTAATGGCTTAACACTTTGTAAAGCGTTGTGTGTTGACTTTAGATCAGAGATCTGGTTGTATATAGGCAGGACTTTAATCTGCAGGAAACTGAAAGTGCTGATGTAATAGCCTTAATGACTGATGGGTTATTACTTATTAACAAGGCACATAACACCATGAGTTTGATTGATGAATGCCATTTTGATAGGTTACTTGAATAAAGACTAAGGCTTTGTTTGGAATCGCATACCAATGCCTATTACATGAATGCCAACATTTTCACACTTCTATTATGAATCTACCTGGTTTTTAAAGGGACAGTTCTCCCCAATAAGACAGGGGCCTGTTTTTCCTCTTAGTGCTATTTATCAGTCTAGATATCTTTGGTGTGCATTGCAGAGTGTTGGCGATATCAGCCGTAGAGATGTCTGCCTTCTCTCAAATGTAATGGAACTAGATGGCTCTCAGCTTGTGGTGCTCAAAGTGCCAAAATTACATTTGAAAAACTCAACAGCAATGTCTCTTTCCAGAAATCATGACCCGGTTACTCAAGATAATCCAAAGACCTTGTTGTGAGTAGTTTCATGGAGGAACTATTTTCTGTTTACAGAACTACAATCACCAAATAATATCACCTCGCAGAAGGAAGTGTGCATCTACTCATGGATGTATAAAGACAACTGGATAAAGTGTTGGAGGTGGGATCCTATTCATTCCTATGAAAGTTGCTCAGTGGTGCATGAAGCCAAAAATGCTCAGTTTCCATGGTCCAAAATTACCCAGATCCTCAGCATCATTGGGCTCGTAGAGTGCAAAAATACAAAATCAGGTCCGCACACCAGAAACTGCTCCTTTTGGAAATTTTAATCGTATCACCATGTGTGACATTTTGGGCACCAGCCTTTCATTAGACATGAACGAGATAAGGAGACACACCTCTATATATACAACCAATGGTGGTCACCCAACAGATCATGTGATAACACATATAGCTATATAGAGACTAAGTACAACACACTCCAAAACCAGAACAAAATTACACCACAGGAATACATTTCCAAAAAAAAAATACTTAGAGCAAGCGCACTAGAAACTTCCTGTTTGGCCCTCCATTAACTTTAATGGTGACAAAATGATTTCCAGACTTTCAAAATATTATAGAACCGAATGGATCAGATCCTGATGGTGCAACAAGTCATTTCACAAGGTTTGTGAGGCTCAAAACTGTATCCACTGATTTACAGACATCTATTTCCTGATGTAGTCTGTGGGGAAAAAGTCATTTTTAGCCAAATGGCATCATGTGATGGACACGGAAGCTGCAAATACACGGTTTGGCCAGTATGTCAAATTGGCTTCAACATCTGGGACATTTCCTGGGGGGCCTGGCATCTACTGCAAGCTCATCTAGCGCTACTGAACTCAGGGACGTTACAGCTTAGCCAAGAAGGATGACATTAATGTTTACATCTCACACTGTCGATGGCACAAACCTCTCATCTATGAATAAAAGCATGCTTCCTTCAGTGTGATGATTTGATTGGTGGGTGTAGTTTGTTAGAAAGAAAATAGCTCCTACATTCCCACAACACTCCGCAACTCACACCTAAACAATTTTGATAGATAGCACTAAATGAAAGAGGAAAGAATATATATTTTTGATTTTAGGGTGAACTGTCCCTTTAAGCTTGTTGTATTCTAAAGAGTTAGCAAGAGGTCTTGGTTTTTCATGCCAGATTTCCTGTAAGTTGGACCGTCTCACAGACTGGATTGGTTTTATTTTGTTCATCAGCCTGTAAAAAAAAATCTAAATGTCTTGGCAGAGCAACACAGTTTCATTCATGTTTCTACACAGACAGAAAGTTCTCTGCCATTACAAGTCGTGCTGCTTCTTAGCAATAAGCACATCTTGCTACGAGAGACTTAAGCGTTTATGAATATGGAGAGGATTTTCCTTTCTCCTCAGAGTAATTCCAGCTTAAATTTTTAACACCTGCAGACTCTAACAAGCGCTCTGTTTTTTATCTGCAGGAAACCTTGTCATATTAATCCTTCCCTACTCATGTAAATCTCCTAATACTCTTACTGACTTTGTGGGTGGTTGCTTTTGTCTGAGAAAATCTGATTTAGCGGTCCATGTTTATCTCTCAACTTGTTTTTTTGGAAAAGAATATGTTTAGAAAAAGGTCAAGAGAACAGACACAAACACAGTCTGTGGCCCCACAACTCACCAGACACACTCAGTGGTGTCAAATCTGTACAAAAATGAACAGATTCAGTAGTTATCAGCAGGTTATCTGACTGTACAGAGGGACTGGGGCTGCAGTAAATATTTTTAGTACTGTATTATTTTTTTTACAACTCAGACAGATGCCTAAGTAATCCATTTCTAATGGACCATAAAGTATGACTAATGTTTTGGATGTGCGTATTAGAATTTACTGTGGTTAATAGATTTTAGACCCCTCACTGTCTTGCACATAATAGTTTTATTCTCTCAAATACAGAAGGAATGCCGTTCTACATCGCTGCGGGTTGAACTGAAATTGCATTACTCAGTTACGATAATTAAATCTACCTCAGTTTTAAGCTAAAACATCTGTATGCTAATTTGTTTCAAAGCAAAATGATGCAGTCTGTGATGACTAACATGTGGAGGCTGCTATATGTTATGGTACCACCACTGTGAAGTATACAAGGGGCAGACACTTATCATGAACACCTGTACATCTGATGCAGTGGTAATGCTGTGTTCATGCTGCCTGGGATGGATGGTAGACATGGGGGGATGATTGCAGTGTTGGTGGCATGAGAGTTAAAAGTTACTGTGCATTTACAATGAAGTATTATATCCATGGACGGTGAATGACAGACTCATCCATTGCTGTGTCTGACTTATTAATGTAATTTCTGTTTGTCTTTGCTGCTGCTCTCCCTGCCTTAGGCTTTCCATGTAGGCGCATGGAAGGGCAGGGAGATTTGTTCTCTCTGCTTCAGGCTTTCCAAAGTGGCCCCAGAACAGAGCCATGCCGCCAAATACAATACTGCAAATGGAAATCAAGTTTTCTTTGACTAAAGTGTTCCTGACTGAATCATTGTTTTGTCTGTGCAGTTTGACTTTGAGGAGAGCATAAATTCATTTCACTTCTAGCTCAGTACCCCGTCACTTGAATTACACTGCACGAGTTTGTAAATGTGTTTTGATGAAGTGTTGCTGTTGTTAAACGTGGAGCCCTTGTACTTCACTTCATCAAGAATTTTCTCAGTATTTTGGTTTACCACTGAGACGTGAGAAAAATAAAGTTTTCTTCGTAATTCACCGTAACACAGAGTGAATAATGGATATACAAATAGTAATGTGGGGAGTGAAGTATTCGTCTTTATCAGGCAGGGACAGACTAATGAAAAACACTATCAAGTTGCATTTTGGGAAGTGTTTTTGGAGTTTGACACATAATTAGGCCTAAACATGTCGGCCTCTGCCATTTTTCAGCTTGACCAATATTTTCTTAAATATGTCTCTCCCCCAGTGTTATTTTAATCCTTTCAAGTTATCTATACTTACTTAGTAGTGTGGCTCTAGGGATGTTCATCAGTCCACCATTTTGGTCCAGACTGAAATATCTTACTGTTGGATAGATTGGCACAAATTCTGAAATCCTCGTTTCCTCTCTGGATAAATTGTAATAATTTAGAGCAGAGGTTCCCAACTGGTCCAGCCACAGGGGTCCAAATTTCTCCTCAGTCATTAGTTCGTGGTCCACACAATTTAATACATTGAATGTCATACTTGCATTTGTTGAGCTAGTGGGTCCATGTCATTGGTCCGACAGCCCATTGGTCCAACATCCCATTAGTCCGACTGTCCGCGGTGCTGAACGGCTCCCGGCAGGCGTATCTCTGCCTTGATGGTGCGCCGCAACCGGCTCTGGGTCAGCTGGGAAAGGCTTGAGGCGAAGCAGGCTCACGGCTTATGTGTTTGCCACTTTCTTTTTCATTTTAACCCACACCATGATCTTTTCCTAACCCTAACCAAGTGGTTTTTGTGCCTAAACCTAACCAGACCTTAACCACAGGGCATCATGATGATTTTGGAACAACGGGACTTCGGAACAATGGGTTTAATATGGTCGGAACAATGGGCTGTTGGACCAATGGGCTGTCGGACCAATGAGCAGTTCCCGAGCTAGTTTGCTGTCTCTGTTGAGTAGCTGTCAGTTAGTCACTCACTCTACAGCAGAAAATGGCACTTCACAATGAAAGCTCTGTGCTGGAAATTGACTGTACCTAAAAATAAAGTGAGTCACTTACGGCCCATTCAGAATGTTCAGAAGATTGACGCTACACCCTGAGCTAAGATAGTGAACATGGTCAGCATTATACCAGCTTAGCATCAGCATGTTAGCATTCTGACATTAGCATTTAGCTCAAAGCATGGCTGCAGACTCAGTCTTGCTGATCTGTTTGACCTTTCTCGTTGCAAGTACAACAAAAATACGCCATTTTTGCCATGAGAGTTTGACCGTCCATGTGATCACATCAGATGTTAATGTGATCTCAGTCCAGACTGATCTTATCCTTGCAGTCTGATGATTTATAGCATGCCAGTGCCTGTAAAAGCAGCGTTGTTTTTCCCCATCGACTTTGATGGTGGATTAAATGTGATTAAAATTCTCTAGACTGTTGCTGAACAACAAAACTCACCAAAGAGTTACCTAAATCTAATTATGCTTCCATCAGATGACTGAACATTTTGTTTGGATGGTTTTCACATACACCAAAAGCACAGTTATTTGAATTTCTCATACTTTGGTTTATTTTCTTTGGTATCTCCAAGAATTGGTATGTTTGGTTTGGTATGTGCAGCTGCTCTCTTACGTTCTTGGACATGATAAACAAAAACAGCTACCAGGCATTTTCATTTTTGTGGTCGTCTGAAGAAAGAGACAGCCATGATTTTGAATGAAGGTAATTGCAGGTAAAAGCCAAAATAAAGGAAACATCAGCATTAAGTCTTTCCATAAAGTGTGGATCCATTATGAGCACCTTATTTGTGTTTTGGCGTAGATCTTTCAAGCTGCCAATATTCTTTCTAGGAAATCCTATTCTTCAGTGTTTCCCTTGCAGTCATGGAGCATGCTGTTTTCATTGCCACACCAAGATGCTGAACTGAGTTGAGAAGGGGTGACAGCACCAGCCACAGTGAGTGATTCATATTGTTTTCATTTTCATCCGCCCTCGCACTGACCACTCACAGCGTGAAGAGACAATATCATCCTGAGAACATTCCACTTTCATCAGGATAGAAACACTTCACCATAAGGTGATGAAGGCAATCACTCAGAATTGCTTTGTATTTTTTGGCATTTAAGTTGCCCACTAAGTGTTTCAGTCCACCTAAAAACGTGCCAGGACATTTTCGTCCTTCATAGCATAACAGAGCAGCCAGAAAAGTCTCACTCAGCCTGGTGAAATCAAAGATATTGTGAAAGGATCTTCAATGAAAAAGTGCAGGTTCAAGGGTGTATAGCTGCCATCTGTAGCGATAGACAAAATCCACTCCTTAAAGAAACTGAGATAAGATAATATGGGTTGTATCTTCTGAAGCAATGGACTGTAGTTGAGTCTCTCTAAAGCTCCATTTTGGGAGTATGGTCCAATGATCACCTTAAAGCAATAGCTTGATATTTTGGGGAAATACACTTTACTTTCTTGCTGAGAGTGAGATGAGAAGAGAGTGAGATGAGAAGATCTATGCGGAAATCCTGGGGGGGACAGGGGGGACATGACCCCCCCTCCAGTAAAGCTGTACCCCCCTAGAATAATTTGAGACACAATTAATAATTTTTGAACAATGCAGTAGTATTTATTGAAAGCACAATGTAAGCGGTGCTCATTATAATCGCGCAATAATGTGATATTTAAATCTTAAAAGATTTAGTCCCCCCCCCCTCCCATTCCTAGTAGTGGTATATCCCACACTCTTTCCAACGGGTGGGGCTAGCAGCCTTAGTACTTGGCAGCATCAGCAGTGTGTGGCTGGACCCGGCTGCCCACATCGCGCATCGCGGGGTAAGATGTATACTCACACAGACACAGCTTAACTTACACAAGTTACAACACATCCCATTTACTGTTACAACAAGCCCCAGGCCCAGGCTGATAATATAAACTGTCTGCAACATTTCTCCTGCATTGTTCAAAATTACGAGTGCTGCTAAGCTAAAAGCTAATGATCAAGCTCAGAGTTTAGTGATAGCCAGAGAGGACAGGAGAAAAAGAAGAGGGAGAGGACAGGACAAGAGCAGTCAGTGGTGGAGTGGCTCGTAGCTAATGGGTACCTGTCTGTAGGCTCTCCACCTGTCAGTGAGACAAACATGAAAGACGTGCAGTTTAACTGACAAGGAGCGGTCATTACGCACGACTATTACGCGCGGTTGTGAGGTGTGCAGCGACAGATCTCATAGCACACTGTTTATAAACCAGTTTACCAGTTTAATTGCAGGAAATGTTTGTGGACTCAGCCAGTGCTAAGAAAGGTCCTATGCCTGCCTGTTGGAGACATAGAGAGAAGATTAAAGCGTCAAATTGCGGTAAAAGATGCTGTATAAAAGACAGGCTACAACTTTTTTTTCCTTGTCCCCCCCTGGAAATATTCTCTAAAATTTTACTGTTTATTGTCCCCCCAACTATGAAATGGGATTTTCGCCCCTGCCGCTCATACTTCTGTATGACAATTATAGAAGCAGGAGCCAGCAAGTAGTTAGCTTATCTTAGCATTAAGACTAGACACAGGGAGAAACAGCTAACCTGGCTCCAGGCAAAGCTAACAAAATCACTCAGTAATTAACATCTTCATTGTGTTAAAATGACAATTTGTCCTTTTAAGGAGTTTTATGCAGGCCCCCAGGATGTACACTGGGTTTTGAAGCCAATTTTTGTAGTGGCCAAACAGTGTAATTACACCATCACATGATGCCCTGTGGCCCAAAAAGACTTTTTCCTATTGACTTACATGGCGAAAGAGACGTCTTTAAATCAGTAGATAAATTTTTTTGAGCGTCACAACCCCCACCTAATTACTCGTTTTAATATTGGGATTTTAACCATTCGATCCAATAATATTTGGAAAGTCTAGAAGAGCTGCACAATTGAATCATTTTATCTCAATTCATGTTAGCAGAGCTCTAAAGTTGAAGTTAGAAGTCCCTAGTGCACCTGCTCCATGGGCCACACAGTTTGGAGGCAGCACCAATCATACGGGTAATCTTCAGTGTGGCCCTGCCCCCAGTGCTGTATCCAGTTCTATGTATCATCCATGGTTTTATGTGCTTGACTATTATTTTGCCGGGAGCAGTAACTTCTGGAGTTTCGGCTGGCTGCCTGGCAACTGCTCCAAGCCAAAAACATAGTTTTAGACATTGATCAGACAGAGCAACCTGCAAAACACTGTCTTTTTTGTTGAAGCCAGCCCCGATAAGACAGACTGCTTTTTGCAGCTTGCTGTCTTTTTTTAATTGTTGCTAGGCAACCACCAAATCACCTGTCCTGAGCTTAACTGCAGTTTTTCTTTTAAGTAAACTCATCGGTCTGTACACTAAAATCTGCATAAAAATGGACAGGTGGAGAACACCTAAAGACTGGTCACAGGGAAACAGAGAGGCCCTCAGAAGGAGGAGAAATCAAATGGAGCACCACCAGCTGGTCCAGGAGCTTCGCCCGGATGATGAGTCTGGGACAGTTTGACAATCTGCTATCAATCGTTGGGCCTAATTATAGGTGGTAAAATGTACATTTTGCTCAGATATGTCTTGCAGCTTGCCAGGACAACAATGAAAGTGAGGTAACATTAGCTTAACACTGTATGCTTCCTTGTGTTTTTCTCACCATAACAAAAGGCCCATATCAACAACCCAAACAACCCGCCCCAGGCTACAACGCTCTGTCTGATTGAGGTGTTACACATCTCCCAATGTATTTTTTTCTTCCTTTTTTTTACATGTACACCTACATAAACCTGATCTCATGTGTTGATTAGGAAGCTTGTCTTACATTTAGACAGAGCCACGCTAGCTGTTTCCCCGTTTCAAGTCTTTGTGCTAAGCTGAGCTACCTGGCTGCCAACCACCTACATAATCACCTTACAGGTGTGAGATTAGCATCGATCTTCCCATCTAACCCTCAGCAAGAAAGACAATAAGCTTAAATCCCAACATGTCAAAATTATTCTTTGAGAAATAATCATGCACCTCTTGCGTACTTGATTGAGATAATGATCATATAAAAAGAGGAAAGGCCTACAGAGTTCTTATATAATATTAATTATAACTCCCACCACTTATATGTGACATTTCAACACTGTATGGATCTTCATCTGGTCTTCTTTCCTTCGATCACATTACACAATGTGTGACTGGGAAGGTAGAGAAAAAAAATATTTTCTGAACTGGTAGTCCTGTGCCGTGTGTATGCACGTGCTTCAAATTGATAGCAGATTTGTACAAGCAAAAAAATTTTTAGCAATTTTTAGAGAGTGCAGTCGAGCAAGTGTGTCTCGTCAGGAGTCAGAAAGCTGCAAATAGACCTCCCTAAATATTTCCAAAACAAAATATTGCCTGCAGCAGACTGAACTCACTTTTGAGAAACAGTTCTGAGATAAATTCATAAGCTCTAAACTGCAAATATCTAGCCATGATTAAAATTCTACTCGTGGCCTCGCTGTGTAGAAAACTTGATGACCTTAAGAGACGCAGAGCCCTATATATGAATTATTCATTTCTAAGCAAAACCAAAATGAAATACAAAAATAAAAAAGTCTGATTCAAGCAAAATGCAGACCATCCCATCGATTATTCTAAAAGTGATCTGAGACAGCATATCAGCTGGGTGTTATGTGCTATTATTAACAGTTATTGTGAGGCAACTTTAATGAACAGCTGAGGTGAGAAAACACAACAGAAAAAAGAACCGTATCACAGTGCCCTGTTAAAGATGGCAGGTTGAAACTAATAGGCAATACTGCATTGTACAAAAAGGTCCCCAATTTTCAGGTCTTTTTTTCAAATAAAAAACTCTGATACTATATAAGTAGTACTCCACGTGCAGAGTTTACATATTACACGTAGTATCCTGCATGTTTTTGTAATGTCGTTATGTCTTGCCTGTTTTAAACCAGACTACACTGCAGGTGAGGGGCTGGAAGAGGTAAACATTATGTTGTCCTGGCTCAGTATTTCATCCATTGTGTGACTTGTGTATTTTGTTTTGTTTTTTGTTTGTTTTTTTAAACGTAGCTTAGGGTGCTGTATCGCAACCAAAAGACCAGATCATTTAATTCTGAGATTCAAAAAATATGAATTATCTGTGTGGAAAAACTTCGTCAACAGCAGAAATTCAACTCAGTGTGACTCACAATAAACAGATGAATGCAGGTTGTAACGGCAGGTAATGTCAGGCCAACTTAAAACTAATAACATAACCTTACCTTACCTCCAGTCTACAACACTGTCCTCCTTATTGCTGGTTTCATCTTTAATTCACACAATGCTTCAGTCTAAACAACCTTCAGGAGGTCATGAAGGTTCAGACAAGAAACAAGACAGCGTGAAGGAATTTTTAAAATTGTATTCTGTTGCCCATTAAGGCACCTGATGCCTGAAGATACACAGAAGTTTTTCAGTATTTTGACATCTTTTCTGAAGCGTTATATTAAAAGGGAAAAAACAGGTAAAGGTCATGAAGGTCGCTGGTTACATAATCTTGGATCATTCTGAAACCTTTTGTGCAGCACAATTTAAGTAGTCTCTAACAGGTCACTTTTAATTAAATTCAGATTAAACATAATAAAACTATGCCCCTGAATCACATGAATTATAGAAACTAGAAATCTTTAGTTAAAAAGTGAGTGATTTGGGTGAAGAGCGAAGTAAGTCCTATTTTCTTGTGTATTGTACATATTAAGATAATTAAGAGGCTTAACAAAACATTAAAATATTCTGGTGTACATACATTGAAAAATTTGATTAGTTGGTTCATTTGATGAGTTTAGATTTGCTAACTGTGTCTCCAAAGTCTGAAAAATATAGCAAGACTATCGATGTAATTATCCTTCATTATGTTTCATTATTAGGGATGCACAATAATATCGGCACATCATCGATATCGGCTGACATTGGCTTTAAAATGAACTATCGGGGTCAACCAACATGCTTTTTCTTCTTTTGCACTATAAATTGATATTACATACATTGACAAGTATTGTATTTCATGTCTCCATCTGCTGGTGGGTCATCATGGTAAGAGTATGCATGGATAATATGATGTTAGTTCCACTATAGAAGAGACTTGACGATCACTAAAATTAGGTGGGTAAAAAAGTGGATATATTGATATCAGTATTGGTTATCAGTCAAATAAGTTGATATCGGCAAATCAGATATCGGCAAAAAATCCAATATTGTGTATCCCTATTCATAACAGGCCTACTATGATTCACATGGTGGCATGCTCAGTGGTGGAAAGTACTCAAGTACTTAAATGTGGGGTACTTAGACATTACTTGAGTATTTCCATTGTACTCAACATTATACTTCTCCTCCACTACATCCCAAAGGCAAATATTACTTTTTACTCCACTACATTGTCTGTAACATTACATTACTTCTTAGATTACAATTTTTAATATCCTTCCTGTGCAGTGAAAACCATGCATCTCAAGATTATGACAAACTGAAAGACGAAATGCTTTTCTGAGCAGTAGACTAGTGAAAACTAGCACAACCTTGAACATCTATAGCAGTAAAATGCCCTATGCCCACAGTTTGCATAGTACTTACATACCTTTACATAAATAATTTTGAATGCAGGACTTTACCTGTAGTGGAGTATTTTAACAATAAGGTATTATATGTAGAATTGATTTTAAGGTCCTCCTACAAAGTCCCACATGGGCCGGGACCAAGCTACATTGCTTACTCACTTGTTGACTATTTGCCTCCAAGAACACTGAGATCATCTGCTGGTGGGATGCTCAGGGATGCAGCCTTTCTCAATTACGCGCACTACCTGTCGATATCAGGGAAGCTAGCTTGCTAAATATCTCTTAAAAGAAAGCTAAAAACATATCTGTTCACTCTAGCCTTTAACTAGCTCTGATTTCCTGATACAGGTCTCAAACTCTTCTTTTTTCCACTTCACTCTGCTGCAACTCTTTCAAACTCTTACTTGAGTTTATGATTTATAGTTGTACAACTCTATGATCTTATTAATCAGTAAAATAATCTTTACTTTATTGAAGGATCTGAAACCTCTTCCAGCACTGAAGGTTTGCAGCACTCACAAATGAAGGTACTACTGGATACTTCTAGGGTAGAGAACACACAGCATGCCCTGCTGCAGTACCCCCATCACGACACTGGATGGCGCCACTGCACACTTAGGACTTAAGTAGGCCTATGTTTCGTAACGTCCAGCAGTCGTCGCTAACTCTGCAGCGTTTTTTTTTTTGCCAAAATCAATCCCACAATCCCCACACACCGGCGGTGTATTCATTTGAATGGTACAACTCTGAAACGCTAGCGGACCTGCACACAGAGGAGCTGCTCTGGAGTTTAACCAGTTTTTCACGTTTGGGATTTACACACCTGAGGGGACCTGGTGCGCCTCACAAAATGAAGCGGTTGGTATTTGACTTTACCGTTTAAATGGTGAAAATAAAGTACCTTTTATGAAGCCATATGTTCCCTGAGCCGTAGTGCTAACTAGCTAGCTCGAGCTAGCGGCCCAGCTAGTTACTCCCAACGTCTCCGTGTATCCTTGGTGGTTGTGCTAACCTGTAAGCTAACTGTTAAGCTAACTGTAACTGTACTTCTACGCTAACTAGCTAGCGACGTGAGCTATCTTTAAGATACAGGACGTTGCGAAATGCTTTCCTCTAAACGTTTGTTGTCCAATAAATTGTAGCAAGTCATAAAAACCTACCCCCTAGTTAAACCTTAATGACAAAGTGATATTTGTTGGCAGCTCACCTAGCTAGCAGTGCTTGTATCGTAGCAGCCAACGCCTCTGTAACGCAAATATAGCGTTTTTGTTTTGTATATCTCATTTGAATGTTTGCTTTAAGTCTTTTTGAATACCACCGCTGCATGTTAGACCACATGTTATTTATAGGAGGCCAATGTGTAAGTAGTTAGGCCACCAAATGTGACTGTAACTCTTGCAACTTCTGACGTTTCCTCCTGTTTCTCCACAATTGTTTGTCCAACAGTGTCTCCTACTATGGAAGCTGGTAACTTGAGCATGTTTGGCAGTGACAAGTCCTAAAGGTCAACCAGCATACATCCATATGGCTTTCTGCGACCCTGCCTGCACTTTTCTGCTGAAAAGAACATGAAGCAGGTATGGAGATGTGAAAGCAAATGCCATGTGGTATTATTGTGTAAATAACTGTTTCTTAAATCCTGGTGAGTGTGAAGTTCAGTTCAGTGGCATTGTAGCAGTAGTGGCCTCATCCCCTATCCTTTTGTTTTAGGTGGATATTATAAATAAGGAAGAATTAGATAAAGAGAGGTGAGTCTCTGATCCACATCTGTGGGATTCATCCAATTATAATCACCCACTCACTCTGTGTCCCACGGGTCTTCCCTGTCAGTCACTGGACCACTCAGGCACCTTTCCATAACCATTATCATCACGTCTGTGGCTTTAATTTTTATGGTTTTTCAGATCATGACAGCTTTGCATCCAATCGATGATGACTTTCCTCTTGGCAGATTTCCAGTGCATTACGGAGTACACGGCCCAGGCAAAGCGAAGCAATTGTCAACTTGCAAGAGGAAAAGTTGTCCATTGGCGGAGGTGGGCTTAAAGCTGCGCCGCAAATCATCAGATGTAGGGCGTGCCCGTGACCCCGGCATGGCCAACAAAGAAAATGAGCTGACGTGCTCCGATGACGTGCGGGGCATGTACCACAATGACAACTGCGGACTCCCTGTGAACTCTGCAGAGGCCTCCAAGATGGCAGGGGCCAGCTCCAAGTATGGCGACTTTACCGAGGTGAGAGTTACAAGAATACTTCAACCGCAAAATGACCATTTGTTAACATTTACTCACTGTTTGTTTTGTTGAATTTGTGGAGAAAATATTTTGTTGGATGCCTTCACCATGAATGAAAAATCCAGAAACAGCCAGCATCCTTGATGAATTGAAATAAAGGGGGACCAACACCCTCAGAATTACCAAAACATCTGTTTATGAACTCTTGCACTACTCTTGCGGTATAATCTAATGCACATACTTCAGTTAGTACACTTTTATGTAGTATACTATGTGCACTATGTACTTATTGGCGTAGTGTGCGAATTTTGACAGGGTAGTGTTGTCTCAAACCAAACATGGCCGTTGTGCACTTACGGGAAATGAAGACTGCAAATTTCGACCTCTTCTTCTTTTAATACTAATGTGCAGATATTAGCAAACTAGCATTAGCATTCGCATTATTGTTCGCAGTACCAACTTATTACAGACTGCTAAATTAACCCAATAAACATACTGCTGGCTTTTATCCGACAACAGTATAGTGGTGCTTAGTGCAAAAAACACATGTATAACTTACATTTGTACAATGCAGCAACGTTCACGGCTGCACAGTCCTCGGCTGCCATTTCCAGTTTTAATAGTGGTCCCTCCCCTTTCGCTATGTAGCCAAGATGGCGACCATTGAGGGCGAGAAGTGTCCATAGTTCCACACTCAACTTCTTGACCGTTTTGAGTGCACTGTCCGGGTACTCATAGTGCACTGCATTTTTCCATTCTTCTCAGTGTGAATGCACTTACGCACTCAAAACATTATAAGTGTATGTACAAAAGTACGCGATTTGAGACACAGCATAAGTCTCTTAAATTCTGTTGTGTGCTCAGAAATTCTTTGAACACATGCATTTTCACTAAAACATTGATTTTAAACATTTTTCCCTAGAAGTAGCATGCCCTGAGTGAGCCTGAGTGAGCCCGAGCACCTGTGTGTGTGTGTGTGTGTGTGTGTGTGTGTGTGTGTGTGTGTGTGTGTGTGTGTGTGTGTGTGTGTGTATTAGCTCCACTGGAGCAGAGTCAAACATGCACCTGTTGTCATTCACATTACTCAGCTGTGCATGTCATTGTTTGTACTGATATGTTATGTATCGTAATGTTTTAGTGAAAATGCATGTGTTGGGAAGTACTGAGTGTACAACTGGATAAATAAGACTTGGATCATACTGCACGAGTTGTGTGAGAGTTTTTAATTTGATGTTTTGATAAAAGTTTTGCCGTTGTTAAACGCAGTGCCCTCCTACTTAAATTCTTGGAGAATGTTCACCATTTTGATTTTCAATTCACTGTGGAGGCATGTGAGAAAACTCTTTTTTTGTGAATTAAAGGCAACACGTGGTAGGTAAATGAGATACAAAAGGTCGTTTTGCTGGTATAACAGTTATTCAAACACTGTTGCTTTGTTGTAGTAAAAACTCAGTTGTTTTAATTGTTTATTGGAGTTTATACAGTATGAAACAGGGTTGCAGACTGAACTCCCTTTGTGCATTGTCTTTTACGTGCAGCTATCAAAGGACCACGAAGCTATGACTCACATCCTCTTCGGAAGGAACCTACGACTAAAAGTAGCCCAAACACTATGGCGAAAAAACGCCAGTGAATTAGTGGCCTACCTAATAAGGTGAAAGAGTGACTAATAGCTAATACTGCATCTTGGTAGTTAGTGTTCATCCCTCAATCACACGACATGCTTCACCTTTAATCATTCATTGTTTTCACAGAATTCAGGACACAGGGGTGCTGCTTGACTGCTTACCTGTCTTAACTAACAAGTGAGTCTCACCTGGGTGTTTGGCTTTTTTGCTCATTAATGATTTGCCTTCACCTGTAATGACTGGACTGCAAAATACTGCAATCATGTAACAGTAGCATCATTAGACTGCAGCTAATGATTATTTTAATTGATTAATCCATATGTACTTTATGTACTTTTTTCAGTGAATGTGAAAGTCCAAGAAATGTGAGGAAATTGTGAAAATGGGCAGCAAGTTTTTATTCAGAGTGCAAGGGGACATCCTCAGATTTCTTGTTGTGGCTGACCAACTGTTGAAAACTTAAACATATTTAATTTACAGTCATGTAAAACAGAGAAAAGCAGCAGTTCCTCACTTTTGAGAAACTGTAATCAATGAATACTGCCCACATCAATGACCGTCGGCTCACTTTCTTTCTGTTGTGTGTATTCTTGTTTCTCGTCAGCCTTCAGACTGAAGCACCATGTTTATCACTTGGCTGCTGTGTCGACCTCATGCCCCTAGTGAAAGTGATTCTTGGCAGTAAATATGAAGAGTAAGTGTCACTGAGGAATTGCTAACTTTTAATGATGCCTACAAGTACTGAGTTAAAGGCATTGGGATTTACAGTTTCATGCTTCAAGGCCTTTCTTCACTCATCCAAGAAGCTTCAGCTGGTCTGATGAATGACTAATAACCTGAATAGAGAACTGATGAAGTCTCTTGGATGAGTAATGAAATGTCTTTGACTTAGTGCTTGTATCTTACGATCTGGAGAAGTTCCATAGACGTCTCTGACATTATGATTTGACTGATTTGTCTGCTTTCTTTTCTTACAGAAACATAATGGTGGGTTTACACTGGGTTCAATCCGTCATCAGGAAGTGGTGGCCAGAACTCTCTAAGAATGAGAAAAGACTGCGGGACAGTTGTTCGGAGGACAGGTGGGCACCGCATGCTTATATACAACCTAACACTCCCTCTATGATGCAACCTACACTTGAAGGGTAGTTACAGCTGTTTTCAAACTCAACCTAATTTTTTCAGGGTTTTGGGTCTATGCAAATCTTACTTATGACTTAAAAGGGAACTCCGCCCATTTTCAAAGTTCATTTTATTCCTTTAGTCCTGAAAAAATATTAGTAAACATGGACAACTTTCTCCCAAATCCAAAAGCTAGAGTGCTAAAACTCAAATTTGTGACATCATAGGATATGAAGTCTGAAGCCGCTCCTTAGAGAGTGAATTTGGAAAGATGTTATAGATGACACTGAGAGCACCCAGGGGAATGTTCCCTATATATGAGTGTATTTTCTTTTTCATGACTGAGGCATTGTAATAGGATAAAGCTAATTTGGGTACATAAAAGCAAACAAACATTCTGTGGGTCAGCAAAATCAGGCTCCCATTCATCAGCTTGAGACTTACTTCTCTGGTCTACAGCTTTGAGAGAAAGTAGCTCATTTTCACAAATATTCATTGAACTTTCCTAGGCCATGGGAATAACATATTAGAATTCCCAATTTAGGTAGTGTTTCTCTTTTACTGTACAACCAATGTTTAATGTTTCACTGGAAATCCTGCTAATCGGCACAGTGGAAACTGAGCAGGAGCAGTGTTGCCACCAAAATGTAACACATGCAAGGCTCTGACATACTTTCCGTTTTGAGCATCCGCAGACAGCTGCGGTCACGCAGATGCGGACGTGGTTCTATTCATAGTACAATTGGCTGTCTGTGTCCGCCCCTGGCAGTAAACGGAAGGGCTGGGAGGTGAGCCTGCCGTCCTCCTACTGCTAACATCAGGTGAAACTGAAAGTAATATGCCGTTATTGGGTCCAAACTTCAAACTAATGTCACCACAGTGCTGCAGCAGTGACTGAACTGGAGTGTGCAACAAGAGATTGGCATATGTGCAGTGAGCGTGCATGCAGATTTGTGCGTGTGGAAACTATGAATTGGCCTCTTAGATTCTGCTCACTTTGCTTGATGAAAAGATAGCACAGGTTGAAAATAGCAGAACTTTCAACCTTAATAAAATGTTTCTTAGGAATGAGAACTGGCATTATCTCCATGATAGGACACTATATTAATTACTAGGGAGCAAAGTTAATATGTATCATGAAATAATATGACTTTGTTGTTATTTATGGTTACTTTATCTTTTGCTAATACTACTTCCTGTCACTCTGCTAAGCATTTACCTCTGGATGGGATCAAGGTGGATATGCTTGCATTTTGGTTGTGAAACTGCAATACCTGACTGTCAGAACAGAGCTTATAATCTGCTCTAGTCACAGTGCTGTGTCTTTTCAAATAAGGAAATTCAAAATGGCACCAAAGCTTCAGCTTACTGAATTCTCAACCAGTGTATTCACATCCTCCATGATTCGCCTAGTGATCTGACCAACGTGCACTAGCTTATAAACAAAGGAGGTTTTCAGTGTTCTCTAAAAATAGTTGTTTATTTGCCTCACAAGTGAACTAAAATATTGATTTTGGTATCATAATGGGTGGAAAAAGTTGTTACAAACGCCGACTCATACAAAAGAAGATTTTCACTAACTCAAACACTTGTCTTGATTTTAGCACTGACTTGTTTTGAGTTTCTAAATTAAAGTTTTCAAGAAGTTATGCAGAGCTTTCCATAAGCTCCTGCTGCCAGTCAAACAGCTGACTACTTAATTGTATTAATTTTTTATTCTTACAGAATAATTTTGATTAACAAGTTGCAATTTGCTCTGTATGCTAGCCTCCACTTAGAACAATGCAGATATGATAATAGAGAAATGTGCTGATCTGTATCAGTCCCGCCCCCACATGCTCTGTATGAATGTGTGTACATGCTGACCAGAGAGTCGTCTTTAGCATCTGTCAAATATTAGCAAAATAATTGATGACAAAACACACTGAGAATCGCACTAGCTGCACAGCCCAGGGACATCCTCATTAGATGGGCTACTTTGGAAAATAACCGTGGCAGCAACTTGATGATTAGAAAATCCAGTGAAAAGCACTGAATTTTCCATACACGCCTCACAGACGTGTGTGGGCTTAATGAACGAATAAATTATCTTTAGTGTCATCACACATTTTACAGTAGAGCCATCTCTGAGATGTGTTGGAAACATGCACGAAAACAGGCCATGTTTTGAAACCAACAGGCCTGTATCATGTGGGTAAATGTGTGCCTCAGCCTCACACTGAAATTTCACAGCTAAAAATGTCCCAGACTGCTTTTGTATTTTTTTTTAAATTATTGATTAATTACGCAAACTAATGTCACTTCCTGCAGTAAGATGAATGTTCATTCATAAACCATACCTGCCTCTGGAGAAGAAAAGAAAGTAGAAAGACAATGTGTGGTGGAAATCAACTCTGACAGACATCTTTAAGAAGAAAATTCTCAGTCAGTTGATCAAATACATTAGAATGAATGCACAGTTCTCAATTACAGATGTTCTGATCCGTCAGGTATAGGTGTGTTTTTAAATATTCATAGCTATTGACAGACTGTGTAGGCTAAAATGCACAAGAAGCCTTATTCTCCTTTTCAGTGATTCACTAAATGTTGACAGCTGGGTAGGCAAACTCACTGAAATATGCAATGACTAATATCAGTGTGTACGATGGAATAGTTATATTAGAATGTGTCAGATGCCACCATATTAAGGATTTTAGGGCTCCCCTACCTGGCTACTTTTCCCTAATGGTTGCTACTCCATGTCCTTGTGGAAAGTCCTGGTTATTTGAAAACATGGTCGCACACATTTTGAGCTTGTAGCAGGAGGGCTCATAGCAGAGACAGTATGTTGGGTTTTATTGTGGGGTCCTGTGTGCACTCAACACATCGCTCAAAAGAAATGTTTGTCTGTTTATTGCAGGAATATTGAGGTCATGAAGCAGCGGCTGAAGGACTTGTGGAGGGACGGGGCCCGGTTATGTTTGGTTCCAGGATCTACAGGAGAACTGGCAAAGGTGAGAGAGATGACATTATTATAGTACTTTTCTGTGGGGTCAAACAGAACCGTCATGTTACTTATGCAATCCAGAAAGTGTCTCTTGAAAGGTTTTCAAGAGTTTGATACACTGTCAAACAGCTTTAATCCATCTGTCATGGGTGGGGGGTGAGACTTGTTTCCACGTTAAAGAATGAGATGCTGGACCAGTAACGTTGTGAAAGCCAGAACCGTTTGCAGCACTATGGGAGGGTGTGCTTCGGTCGGGACGCCATCATGATCGATGATCATGACATCCTGCAGTTTTAGATATTTTTGTCCAATAGCCTAATAGCCTGAGACAGGACCATAACATAAGCATGAGGGTAGAGTGTGAGCGTTTACACCTGTTACAGGCATCACTAAAGCCCCTTTCCCACTGCACGAAAATCTGCGAACACCCGCTAACATGTGGCATTTTAAAGCAGTGGGAAAGGTTTTAATCAGCATTCTCACCAAGGTCAAATGACTCTGCAGTTGCCATCGGGATGGGAACACATCATCCGTGTGAACCCGCTAATTTTAGCTCCTTTACCAGCAAGATGAAATGATGCGCCACCACAAAATACTGGCGTCTCCGCCCAAGCAGCACTCTAACATCACTTCAAATTAGTCTGAACTGAGTTTGAAGAGAGACTGAATAAGTAAGATATATATATATGAAAAGAAGTAACCACATTAAAGATTTCTCAGGCCTCCATGCTCCTCTCTTTTGTTTACCTGTTTGTGACGTGGAACGTGACACGCCAAAAATCCACACACACAGAAAGGCATGCTCATCTGCCACAGAGCTGTGTACACAGCTATGGTCTGCTGGCAATGGGAATAGAGTCTGTAGCCTATTTTTAGTGAGTTTACCTGTGTTTAAAACACCTGTGAACATCTAAGTCTGGTGGAAAAGGGGTGTAACATTGGGGCACAACTTTGCTAATCTAGCAGTGATATATTGGATTTTATGGAATTTTTAACTGTAGCAAGTGGGGCCTGAAAATGGGTTGCAAATGGCCTTCAACACTCCTTCGAAATATAGATTATTCAGATGTTTAGTTTCAAGCTTTGTCAGGGTTTCTTGTTTTAGGATTCCGTAAGGTGCTTGTTCTCTATGGACAAACTAAATGAAAACAATTGCAACAGAGTTGAGTAAACATCCCCCTGTAAATGTCTTGAGACGAACATTGTGTCATAAAGATACAAGTGCTCCTTCTGTTTTATCCTCTGTTGATTTTGGGTGAACTCAGCCAACCACTCCCATCCTAAATAACCCTCCACATCCACTGTTAGCTTAGCAGCATAGGTGTCTGTGACATGAGTTGAGTTTGTATTGTGCTTATGGTTCATTTGTTTCCATATTCACATCCTGTTTCCTCTTTCTACTTCATGAGATGTGTTAAAAGAATTTACATTTTCATGTTTTAGCTGCAGAAAACAAACATCACCTTTTCATGGGCAGTATTTTATGCAGTAATTATGTGTGTTGTGTTCAATGGGAAAAGTTTGTCTAATGTCTGACTGTGACCAATAACTGATGTGTTATCTCTGCTTCATGTTACAGGCCATCGAGTCTTATCTATCACAGCTGCCATGACCGTCGTCCGTGTAGCACTCTGAGGATGTGACCACTACTGCCAGATCATGGCTGTGTTTTGAACTGATAATGACGCCAGAGAACTGGACTGGTTCATTCTGCCACTCAAACTCAAAACCTCTTACTGGGACTGAACTTGACAATTCAGACAACTCCCTCAGTTAGAGCTGGAGACTCTTAAGGAGGGCTGAGAGAGGAGAAAAACACACACACACAGCAAATGACTGCTTCACATTGAAGTGGACTGTCTTGTGAAGGGGCATATTTAGTGGACCTCCATGAGACTGGGTGTAACGTCGCTCTATGAAGTGCCAAGCTCTTTGTCTCTCACTACACCACTCTTTGCCATGGAATGCAAATGCACTTGTGGATGTAATGAATGCTCCGCTGTTTTTAATGTTTGTTTTTGCACCTGGGTTCTCCGGAATCAGGAACTTGAATCTGCAACAGTCTTAAGTTATTAGAGCTCCTCTTGTTTTCATTTTGCCTCTTCATATGACATCTGACTGTATCATGTAAATTGTAAAAACAAGTGATTCTTTTAATCTTCTTTTAAATAAATTTGATGGAAATCAAGAAAAGTTTTATTGTGGTGTGTGTGTGTGTGGGGAAAGGGTTCACAGTTCCTGCAGATTTGTCGGCTGCACATCCATGATGTGAATCACCCGTTCCACCGCATCCCAAAGGTGCTCTATTGGACTGAGATCTGGTGACTGTGGAGGCCATTGGAGTACAGTGAACTCATTGTCATGTTCAAGAAACCAGTTTGAGGTGATCTGAGCTTTGTGACATGGTGCGTTATCCTGCTGGAAGTAGCCATCAGAAGATGGGTACACTGTGGTCATAAAGGGATGGACACAGTCAGCAACAATACTCAGGTAGGCTGTGGTGTTTAAACCATGCTCAGTTGGTACTAAGGGACCCAAAGTGTGCCAAGAATCCCCTACACCATTACACCACCAGCACCACCAGCCTGAACCGTTGATACAAGGCAGGATGGATCCATGCTTTCATGTTGTTGATGCCAAATTCTGACCCTACCATCTGAATGTTGCAGCAGAAATCCAGACTCATCAGACCAGGCAATGTTTTTCCAATCTTCTATTGTCCAGTTTTGGTGAGCCTGTGTGAAGTGTAGCCTCAGTTTCCTGGTGTTAGCTGACAGGAGTGGTACCCGATGTGGTCTTCTGCTGCTGTAGCCCATCTGCTTCAAGGTTCGATGTGTTGTTGGTTCAGAGATGGTCTTCTGCAGACCTTGGTTGTAACGAGTGGTTATTTGAGTTACTGTTGCCTTTCTATCATCTTGAACCAGTCTGGCCATTCTCCTCTGACCTCTGGCATCAACAAGGCATTTTCACCCAGAGAACTGCTGCTCACTGGATGTTTTCTCTTTTTTGGACCATCCTCTGTAAACCCTAGAGATGGTTGTGTGTGAAAATCCCAGTAGATCAGCAGTTTCTAATGTTCAGAGTCCCTTAAATCACCTTTCTTCCCCATTCTGATGCTCAGTTTGAACTTCAGCAGGTCGTCTTGACCATGTCTACATGCCTAAATGCGCTGAGTTTTTGCCATGTGATTGGCTGATTAGCTATTTGCATTAAGGAGCAGTTAAACAGGTGTAACTTATAAAGTGGCCAGTGAGTGTATATGCCCTTGAAAAAGGCAAACCCATCTCTGTCAATAGTCAGTAGCGTCTATAACAAAATTCCATGCTGATTCTTTAACTATAGCCTAAATAAAAAAAATTAAAATGGTTATATTAAGAATTTCTTAGTTTCTTTAGTTTTGTTGTTACATAAAGATATGTAATGATGATTGCTGGGTAATATGTACAGTCAAGTCCATAATTATTTGGACAATGATACAGTTGTCATCATTTTGGCTCTGTACACCACCACAATGGGTTTTTAATGAAACAATGAATACCTGCTTAAAGTGCAGACTCTCAGCTTTCATTTAAGACTTTTTTCAAAAATGTAGTATGAACCGTGTAGGAATTACAACCATTTCTTTATACAGTCCCCCAACTTTAAGGGCTCGTAAGTATTTGGACAAACTAACATAATCATCAATTAAACAGTTAGTTTTAATACTTGGTTGCAAATCCTTTACAGTCAATGACTGCCTGAAGTGTTGGACACATAGGCATCATCAGATGCTGGGTTTCTTCCCTGGTGATGCTCTGCCAGCCCTTTACTGTAGCCGTCTGCACTTCCTGCTTGTGTTTTGGGTGTTTTGCCCTCAGTTTTGGCTTCAGCAAGAGAAACGCATGCTCAATTGGATTCAGGTCAGATGATATGACTTGGCCATTGCAGAACATTTCACTTCTTTGCCTTAAAAATGTCTTTGGTTGCTTTTGCAATATGCTTCAGGTCAATGTCCAACTGCACTGTGAAGCATCGTCCAATGAGTTTTGAAGCATTTGGTTGAATCTGAGCAGATAATGGTGCCCCAAACACTTCAGCTTTCATCCTGCTGCTCTTGTAAGCAAGACAAGACTTCACTAGAATAAATACAGAGGGTTTATCACAAGATGCAAACCATTGGTTAGCCTTAAAAATGGAAGGCCAGATTAGAGTTTGTCAAAAAACATCTAAAAAGCCTGTACAGTTGTGGAACAGCATACTATGGACAGATAAAACAAAGATCAACTACCAGAATGATGGAAAGACAAGAGAAGGAAGAAGGAAAGGAACTGCTCATGATCCAAAGCACACCACCTCATCAGTGAAGCATGGTGGAGGTACTGTTATGTCATGGCCATGTATGGCTGCCAGTGGAACTGGTTCTCTTGTATTTATTGATGATGTGACTGCTGACAAGAGCAGCAGGATGAAAGCTGAAGTGTTTGGGGCTACATTATCTGCTCAGATTCAACCAAATGCTTCAAAACTCATCGCACGATGCTTCACAGTGCAGTTGGACATTGACCTGAAGCATACTGCAAAAGCAACCAAAGACATTTTTAAGGCAAAGAAGTGGAATGTTCTGCAATGGCCAAGTCATATCATCTGACCTGAATCCAACTGAGCATGCGTTTCTCTTGCTGAAGCCAAAACTGAGGGCAAAACACCCAAAACACAAGCAGGAAGTGCAGACGGCTGCAGTAAAGGGCTGGCAGAGCATCACCAGGGAAGAAACCCAGCATCTGGTGATGCCTATGTGTCCAACACTTCAGGCAGTCATTGACTGTAAAGGATTTGCAACCAAGTATTAAAACTGACTGTTTAATTGATGATTATGTTAGTTTGTCCAAATACTTATGAGCCCTTAAAGTCGGGGGACTGTGTAAAGAAATGGTTGTCATTCCTACACGGTTCATACTACATTTTTGAAAAAAGCCTTAAATGAAAGCTGAGAGTCTGCACTTTAAGCAGGTATTCATTGTTTCATTTAAAACCCGTTGTGGTGGTGTACAGAGGCAAAGTGATGACAACTGTATCCTTGTCCAAATAATTATGGACCTGACTGTATGTTGATGTTAAGTCTCTGATCATGTGAGGAGTAGATGTGCATGATCGCATGCACCGGGGCCCCTTGTAACTACCTGACACCACTGGCAGGAGAAATAACTTGGGACCCCCTCACAAACGAGATGTCGCATCTCAAGAGGTTTAGGACACATTTTGACAAAACAGTTGATGAAACAAATGTGGGTAAAGTAAACATACATAATTGCCCTTATAATCTTGCTATGTTACTTAAGCCATTGAAAGTGGTCAGACTGGTTTTTCAGCTCTGTGTGTGTGTGTGTGTGTGGGGGGGGGGGGGGGGGGGGGTGTTAAAACTTAATCACGTGATCAAAAGAAGTTCCAATCTTCTGTCTATCAAAAGACAGGTGTTTAACAGGAAGGCACAATTGTTAAAGAAAATAGGACAAGAATAGTTAAGGAGACAAAATAAATATAATAGATAAAAAAATGCTATTTTAATTTTTAAAAATGTACTCTATTAGATGCCGCTTTTGGGAGTTTATCAAATAAGTAGCAGTAATGAAAAGTCTTGAAAGAGTTAATGGATATTTTTTTAATTTTAGGAAAATAATTTATAGACTAAAAAAAAATTCAAAATATAGTATGATACATATAACTGGCACCTTTAAAATTTGTGTATTATGTTAATTTCAACCAAAAAAAAAACTGTACATGAGACGTAATCGATGTGTAAATGTCAGTTTGTTCAATAAAGTTTTTTCAAGTGACGTCACTTTCCGCAGCGACACAGCTGATGCGCCGAGTGTTCCGCTCCTTCTCCAAGCTTCTCCTGAATACATGTTGACGCGCGTACATTTACAGCTCATTTTAATTTAACACAGTTAGACAGCATGTTGAGCAGAGAAAGAATACCGCTGTTATGGCTGTTGCTGCAGGCTGCGGTCGTCGTGGCGTGGTGTTTCACCGACATGGAAACGGGGCCTGGCGCAGGTGTACCGACACAGCCGAACGGTGATCGGTTCAAAATCGAGGGAAGAGCGATAGTCCCCGGGGTTAAAACACAGGACTGGGTCTCCTCGGCTAGAATACTAGTGGAAGGTGAAGAGTACGTGGGATTTTTGAGGTAAGAAATAGCCACAGTTATACCTGCTAGCTAGCTAGCTAGCCTCTTAGCTGTTAGCTAGTTAGCATTAGCATAGCCGAGCTAGCCTCAACGGTTGGCTGACGTGCTCCTGCTGGTAACCGCACGGCAGCTGCGGTCGGCAGATGGCAGGTCCATACCGTCCTAACTAATCTACAGCTGGATAATTGTGGATGCAAGTGTGCCAACCGGGACAGCAACACGCATACTTTATTGTTACCTTACTGTCAGTGAGCTCAATAGCTAATTTCATGATGAGCTCAGCCAGGCCTCTCTGTCTCTCTGTAGCTGTAACCATAACAAACCAGAGCCACGAGAGAAGTGTGTTGGTGCAGTCTGACAAACACTGAGGTAAAGCTGGTAGTGCTTCTAAATCAATGGTTTCCCACAAACCATCATACAAATACACCGTGTGATTTATTTCTTAATTGACAAATTCCTTCTTTAAGGTTTACTGTGTGTATCTGCCATGATGGGGCACGTGTATCATATTGTAAGGTGATAGGGGAGACTGGGGTTGGTTGGCACACAGTGTCTGCCCCTTTGAAGGTCACAGAAACTAAAAATAACATAAAAATATTTGCTTTGTTGATCTATGTCAAAACATCTCAAAGTTCTGGTCGGGGAGGGTGGCATTTCAGTTTTATAGTATCAAAGGTAAACTAGTGATCTGTCGACAAACCTTATTATGAAACAGTTATACAGATATAGACAGATATACTAGTATTGTGTTACTTTGAGTTAGTAGACAGAGCAGCTAGACTACACTTTGATTTAAGATGTGAAAGTCTGGTTTACAGTTTTGTCACCAAGTTGGATCAAATGTGAGAGCAGTTATTTTTGGTACATTTGCCAACCAAGTGTAAAGTTAACAGTTGTAACTGTGACTGTAATTAGAGAGATTAAAATTATTTTGAAAGTCTAAAGCAACATTTATCTTGGTAGTCAATTGGTATAATTTGGTAATATTGTTTAAATTAAATGTCCACATTGTTTCTATTGGTCGCTGATTTATTTATTTGTGTAACTACAGCATTTTAACATTGTGCCAACCAAACCTGTGATGGGGCTGGTCGGCAGAAATGCACCACATGATTTTAACCTCAAATCACCTAATTTTGGAAAACACTTTTGTACATTAAAACATGTGTATTTATAGCTGAGACTTTAACCTTTTATTTTCTGCTGGCTAGAATATTCTTACATACATTGTGCCAGGGAAATAGAGCAGAGGGTGAAAAGTGTGCCAACTAACCGCAGTCTCCCAACATTGTTATAGCAAAGTTGTTAACAGTTCTCTCTATCATGGTGTAACTGTGTGGATGCAGATGTTCTACTTTAAAGTTGACAGTGGTTTTTAGGATGGTTCATCCTCTCTCTAAAGGTAGAGCCTCAACATTTAACCAAGATAAAACATGCTCAATTGCCGGTTTGTTATGTACTCCCATCTCAAAGTAGCGTAATTACATTGTGTAAGGGCTCATTTATGCTCCCTTTACGTATGAAAATGTATACGTCCGTTTCAAACGATGTTACCGTCACTGCCCACACGGACAGAAGGCTCCGTCCATATCCGGATCCGTATTTAACATTGAGCATAAATGAGCCCTTAAACTGAGAAAAAATATTAACTATATATATATATTACCTCTACCCTTATTGATATAAATGACATGGACAAGGGACACATTTCACACTGTAATGCATGAATTAATGAATGATTTTTACTGTTGTGTCATGCAAATAATTATGCCCAGCCTGCATTGGCTTACAAGACACCATAAAATCAAACAAGCCAGGGCCAGAGGTCAGCGCACATATTTTAAACAACAGAGAGAAAAATGAAGCACAGCAATAAAAGCATCCTGCATGATCAAATCATCATTGAGTACAACAGTGTTCATGGATCACTCACAGAGACATTTACTGTGTAGCGCTGAAAAAACAAAGTAATCTGTCTTGCCACCTTTTCCAGGAATTTACGGAACATTAACTCTCCTAACACATCATAGCTTGTACAGTTAAAAAGAAAATGGGACTCACTTTCCACTTCACCCAAATCCAGCAACTCACACGTTTTGTTTTCTTCCTGAATACTGTTGAATCACTTGACCTCAGTGGCCGGAGGACCGGCTCTCTCACGTGCAGCTAAAAATCTTTGGCTTCTAGATAAACTAAGTGTTACATATGGTTCAAGGCCAAACTCCTGCTTTTTATGCACATATGTCCTTAATTTTGGCATTGACTGCAAGCACTTTAATTCAACAACTACAGCCAAAATGTCAGTATTGTTGATTCAGCACTTCTCTCTCCCCAAAACCCTAATAAACTATGCATGTACAGTGTTAATGAAATCCAATCCATGTTACATTCTCCTGTTGCAGAACTGATGGAAGTTTTGCTGTGAATGACGTCCCCTCAGGATCCTATGTTGTGGAAGTCGTCACTCCAACCTACAGATTTGAGCCAGTACGTGTTGATATCACATCCAAGGGCAAAATGAGGTAAGACGTTACTATAGTGAGAGGCATAAAAGGCACACACAGATGATGCATGTTGCTTGCATCAGCCTTGTATAGCACAATTTATGAAGGCAGCTCTAACCCTAACACTAAATTAACCATGTGTCATTTCACAGGGCACGTCTGGTAAACTACATCAAGACGTCAGAAGTCATTCGCCAGCCATATCCTCTTCAGATCAGGGCTAATGGTCCTCACACCTACTTCATGAAGAGAGAAACCTGGGGCTGGACAGACTTCCTCATGAACCCAATGGTAAAAAGAAAAGATGATGTTGCACTGAATATATCCAATGTAATATACCCTCAGCGTGTAGAGAGGTTTCCAACAGGTCACATGAGTTTAGATTGAGGTTAGTTTAGAATGATTTTAGCGAAGAAATGCAGGGACAGAATAATCAGTTTTCTGTGCTCAGTCTATCATTACCTTGCCTCAACGGAAACTAGCCTGTTACCCCCATCGCCTGATTACCAAACAGAAGGAAATGTGAAATCTGCTTTTACACAAGAACGATGGTCATTAAAGTCTATTTAAGTAGTTAAACCAAACTGCCCCGATCCTGTGCAGTTGCTGTTGCCCAGAATTTATTCTCCGTATTAGACACGCCCATTGTTCAGACCTCTCCATACACACTGTATGCCAGGGGAAAATATATTTCTTGTGTTTCTGGCCCTTTTGTTTAAAGATGTAGTTTGCAATTTTCTGCATTAAATGTCTAAAGCCCAGTTCAGTCCAAAGATTCGCAACAAGATGAAACAGTTTTAGAACGTTGCGGAGACAAGTTGCAGCAGTGTGAACTGGCCGGTCTGAGCTCGACTCAAGCCAGCTGATTGGTGTCACCTGCAACTCAGCTGGTCAAATCACTGGCAGCTAGTTTTAGATCTAAAGCACGTCACCTGTTTAAACAGCCAATCAGCCTGTAGTGAAGCCCACTGGTCAAGTCAAAATGACTGCAGACAGCATGCTCTGCCCCCGCCGAGCCCTCTGTTGATGTCCTCACGGTGCGGCAGTGTTGTCTGCTGTTGCTCGCCGTTGACTGATTAATTGGCGCTGCTTATTTATATCATTGTGGCATATTTACTATGAATACAGTTCATCTGATGCTCATTTTGTTTCTGTTTTTTGCAATTTCATCACTACTACGAATGCAGCTGTAGCCAGTATCTCACTATCACTATCCTCATTCATATTTTAAGAAACTACAAATTATATTCAGCCACAAAATAAGACTGAAAATCAGCACAGAAGTACAGAGAGTTGTTGCATAGAGATGATACACCATCTCATCTAGTTGCATTGGTGTGAACCAGCAGGTTTTTAGAACATTGCAGAACGGTGCATTGCAAGTAGTCGAACGTCTCAACTCATCTCATTGGGAATCTTTGGTCTGAACTGGGCTTCAGAATGACCAGATCAGAGTTATATATTTTGTTGAGTTGTATACTACATATTCTAAATGTTTCCAACAATGTTCAAAACCCTGAGAAACCTGTAATTTTATTAAGGACATGGTCCGTGCCATAACCTCTCAGTGGTGTCATATCCTCTTTGCACTTGCATGAGGTTTGTGGTTGTCTGCCAGAAGCTGCCTTTTATCCACTTTTAAGCCACATCTTTACAATACACTTTGTAGATCTTGGTCATTTTTAACGATATATTTTCAACAGATGGAGGATTTTAGTGATTGTACATCTGGATTTAAGTTGTTAGAGAAGCTGGGCAAACATTGGCAGCAGCTTGGCTCCAGCCTGTGCCATGCCAAACAGCATTGGAAAAACCCTGATTTTTAACATGAAACTACTTTATTCAGTGTTTTCACTGGTTTTGATAACCTGTTCAATTTGTTTTGGAGAGGAAGAGACCTCTGCAGATAATTTGGCTCCTGGTAAAAACCTCCTGAAAAATGAACATTGAAGGAATCTTTAACTGCAACAGCGGCATTGCTCCATCTTATGTGAAAATTACATATTGTACATTTACATTTCTTGTCTTCGTTGCTCCTGCAGGTGATGATGATGGTTCTGCCTCTGCTGATCATTGTTCTGCTGCCCAAGGTCGTCAACACCAATGACCCAGAGATGAGAAAGGTAAAGAATCCTTAATCGAGTTCAGCATGCACTGTATTGGAGGAATTTTGATCAGGCCAATGAGGATGTATTAATTGACACAAGATAGTGCTAGCTCCTGAAAGAACAGAGTTTGTAATGTCAGTAGTCAAAGGAATACTTGCATTAAACTCCTGATGCCCCGTCCTTGCCTTACCTTGAAGGGTATACACATCATAACTCATTGCTTGTGTTATAGATTTTTAAAACCTAAGAATGTCCAGAGTCCCTCCCCAGCCTCCAGTTTTCATTTCACCACTGTCTTCACAGGAAATGGAGCAGTCCATGAACATGCTGAACCCCAACCCCGAGCTTCCAGACGTCTCCGAGCTCATGACCAAGCTCTTCTCCGGCTCCAAGGGCTCCAGCAAGGCAGGCAGCAGCAGCAAGGGCACCAGGCCAGCTGCCAAGAGGAGGTAGTACTGTACATGTCCCCTCCATCTGCCTAAAAAAAGCTCAAGTTATGCCATGGAAGCAAGATTTTAAAATGTCATTTTTCCCCACTGGGTCTATTGTACAGTCTTCTTTATTATTAGATGTTTTAAGCACATCTTGATTTCTAATATGCTATTGGAAACTGAGAAAAAAAAGGTTTTTTTTTCTTCTTAATACTGCACTGATAGAAATTTCTTAAACACTGCGAAACCTTCATTTGCTCTATACTTTCTACATGTCGCTCAACTACTCACTAATCTTTTCTGTGCTAACCCTTCGGTGTTCATTTTTCCACTGCTGCTAATTCCGCTACCCGAAAGAGAACATATATACAGAGATTTTCTTGTTTTTGTTTTTTTCAGTCATGACTGTGAATGAAGATAAATTGAATTTTAAGAGTGATAAATTCTTATTTAAAAGCCTAGATAAATAAATTGCAATGGTATATAACAACAGTGTTTTTATTTCAGACCATCTTATTTCTTTGAGAGTGAACACATGGCCTTCTAATTTTCTGAATTACTGTGTGACATACTGTATGGCCAGAGTTCACATACTGTACATTACGTGCCTAAGGTGTATAAATTAAAATGGTCATGATGGGCAGTTCAAAGGATGATAGAGCTGTGTGGTTGCTTTTGAGATGTCTAGAGTGTAACTTTTAATAAAGCGGACCTTTAAAGTCCTTATTAAAGTCATAATAAAATGTGTTTGTGATAAATGTCCTCAGTTTATGATGAGTCACTCATAGTAGCTGATAGGACAGATATAATGACAAATGACTATTTAATTAAGGTCCACTTTTCAGTCATATCACGTTGTCTTTATCTGTAAAGGGTTGTCATGGAGATGGATCTATTGCCATATGAGCTAAGGAGCTGATACGATTTTGGTGTAAATGTTTTAACACTGATTAGTCCTAAAAGAGCTCACACGTCAACAGATACATCTCTATGATGACTAAGCAAACTCCATTATGATGAAGACGGTGTAGTATGGTTGAAATCTTAGGGAAAGGCCACTAAATTGAAATTAAGATGGGTTTATTTTTAATCCACCATGTCAAAGGTCAAGAATGAGCTTTTATGCTTTAAAGGCCCAGTGTGTAAAATGGGTTGAAAACCGTTGAAAACCGTTGAAAACAGTGACATCAGTGGTCAAATTCTAGATTGCAGGGCTCACTCGCTCACCCCTCCTGTCGGGTAAATGACGGTGGCCTCGTAGGGACAAAAAGCCCTGCGCACGACTTTTTCAGGAGTAGGTCTATCTAGCGACGAGGTGAATGTTTATTTAGAAATCTAAGCCATGTTACGATATTGTAATGAATCCCTCACGAGCAGGAGACCAGAGGAGCGTTCGGGAAAAAGGCCCGTTTATTTGAGCACTCCAGAAACTCCGGTAACACTCCACTCCGTCCCAAACTCTGACTCTTCTAGCGTAACAGACACACTTCATAACTTTACACACATACTCGTTTACTATACTGAGTGGGGACCCCCCTCCCCTCTCTGCTCTGCCAACCTCCAGCCCGCACACTGACTGACAGCGTAGCCGGTAAACAGAGCTCAGCTGTTTATTTAGCCTAGCAATATCTCCGGACTATAGTAGCTGCAATGGACGACTTTGAACGCGATTTTGAAGAGTTTCTTGTAGCGGACACAGACCCAGAGCCATACCTGTTTGAGCCGGAGCATAGAGATGAGGAACTCCATGTGTTTGATGCTGAGCGGGTGAGAAGAGAGGCTGAATGCACAGAATGGGATTCGATGCTACTGCTACCATTGTTGGGGAGATATATCATGAGGAGGAAAAGCGCCGCAGAGAGTGCATCACAAGGAGTGAAGTTGCGTCTTCTTTTCCTCGCAGATGACGGTTCGGGTTTATTCTTTCCTGTTGTGTGCTAAGTGTGGTCCTTTCGCAAACTTTATAACTAAAAAAACTTTTCACTACTCTCTATCGTCGAACTACTAACACTCTGCTGTTTCCTCCTCCTTCTTCCTTCCTTCCGCTGTCTTCGTTGGTTCATTTATACACGCGAAACGCGTTCTCTGGCTGGCTGGATTGTCCACTCGGTCTGCCGTACATACATGGCGGCGCAAGATGGCGACCTCTCTAAAGCAAGGCCTTTGCTGGTTTCAAAAACAAACTGTTGGCCAGGGGTGTCCAAACTTTATTAAAAAAGGGGCCAGCTAAGCTAATGTGAAAATACCTGGGGGTCAGCTGCTTCTTTCATCAAATGGCTTATAAAAAAAAGACAAACGAAACAAGCAAACTGTTTCATATCCACAAACTGTATGGTAGCCCTGCTATTGTGAAGGAAAGAAATGCTTAATGATCTTGCTTGATTAGCCAATATTGTGTGGTGGGCCACATCTATACATACATAGACATATATTTTAAAAATGTCAAGCAGGGGGCTGTTACAAATTGGTTCTCGGGCCAGACTTTGGACATGCCTGCTGTAGGTAGAGGTCAAGCAAGAGATCTGCACACTTCAATTCCAACTTATGTCCCTTTGCTGCATGTCATGTCATGTCATGTCATGTCACTGATGACAGGCTAACTGTTACTACACCACTGTAGCTTCCACATGCAAAGGGCCCCAGCTGGGAATCCAACCTGAGGTTGCTGCGGCAAGGACACAACCTTTGTACATGCGGTGCTGGCTGCTCTACCAGGTGAGCTACTCAGCGCCCCCCTCAAATGTATGCTTGACACTAAAACATGATGTATAAAATATATTAATTTACCAATAAGTATGGTTTTAATAGCTTGGTATGGTATGGCTTGCTATGCACCATAAAAAAGTATGTTCATAAATGGCACTAGAGGTCACTCTACATGTTTCTGTTGGCACAGTCTAATATGCAACTCAGGCTCATGCAGCATATGTCATAAAGGGTCCCTGCTCTGTCTTTCTTTCAGCTAAGGAGTCCTGATTGAGGGCCGCTTCTTTGAGCAATAAGGCTCATGAATATCTATAGTTGTAGTCAAGAAAGCCCATGAGAAAATCAAAACCGTATGTCTCTCAACATTTCTGAGTTCTCAGCCCCAAGCCCAGTTGACGCATGATGATATGAAGATGTAAGTCTTTATGCATATATGATAAATGATTTAATTAAACAGCTAGGGCCTCTGGTTTTTGGAGACAATGTCAACAGTGAGAAAATACAGAGCTATCATCAGACTTTAATATTGGAGTTGCATCAGACTGAAGTGGCAGAACATCTCTACTAACCTGGAGTCTGGGGACCAGACAGACCTCTGATGAATTCTCCGGGAAGTCTTGAGCTGTTTTCTGCATTTAGCAACACCCGTGCTATTTGTCCATGTTATCCATGGCACACTAGTTTTATTACTCAGCTGTTGGAGTGGGTAATGATTAGCATCATTTCTTTAAAAAAAAGTACAGGTACAGACCAAATCGGATCAGATTCAACACATTTGATGTAGAAACGTTCATGACGAAAGTAGAATTCTGCCTTTGAGTTTGTATTTCAGTGTTCATATCAGTACACACAGACTCACCTTCACAAAACTTCACACAGACAATGAGCACAGGTTCATTCACAAAACACTTTTGCCTCTGAGCAGAACAAAAGGCACAGAGTTCAGGGAGATAACATCTGACAATACATCATTAAGAGACATAGAAGTGCAATAATTTACAACAGCATCACTCATCCATCAGAGAGACATGGTGGCAGTCAGGCGTCATTATTTAAAGTTGCTTCAAAATACCATTTTTTTTTTGTTTGTTTTTGTTTTTTTACAGCAATCTGAATATTGACAAGAACAGAGATGTGATCCATAAGCAATCTCGTGTCACCACTGTGAAACTAATGCAGCTGTAAATGCACAGAAATGTACAGATTAGCCCTTGAATCAGATATGGAGTGCAAGAGCCAAGATAAAAAAACACAAACATTCACCAAACACTGATACACACTAAGCAATTTATATTTATCATTCGAGAGTTGTAAAATCCAACAGAATCAGTGAAATATATTCGTTATACTATAAATTACTTTGTAATGTGTGAGCCTACAACATATCCTTTATATACAGTGCAAGTGAGCAATAGAATAAAGAAGGATTATATGTGGTTTAAAGGACAGGTTCAGTTACTAATCACAAGCTCATACAGTGCGTACATTATATATGTTGTCACTAGTTCCTTTAATCATTCCTCCGGTCCATATTGGCCCTGAAGTGACTCCAGTGATTATTGGACAAACAGTAAATTGGTAACACTTTACTTGAAGGTATCTACATAATGGTGACATGACACTGTCATGAATTTGTCATAAACATTATGTACATGTCATTAACATTTATGACTGCTGTCATTAAGTGTCATTAGGTTTTTGTAATGACAAGTTGACATTGTTTGGGTTGTCTTGATTATGACAACTAAAGTGACATTATCAGGAGTTGTCTTTGTGATGACAAGTTGACATTAATTTTTTTTTTGGGATGTCCTTATAATGACAACTTGACATTAATCAAAGTGACATTACCAGAAGATGTCTTTGTCATGACAAGTTGACATTAAATTTGTTTGGGATGTCCTTATTATGACAACTTGACATTAACCAGGATGACATTACCAGAAGATGTATCTGTCATAACAACTTGACATTAACAAGAAATGCACCTCTTTTTGTGTTTATGACAAGTTGACATAATGATGATTATTGTTTTGACAGATACATCTTCTGGTAATGTCATCCTGGTTAATGTCAAGTTGTCATTATAAAAACATCCCAAACAAATTTAATGTCAACTTGTCATGACAAAGACAACTTCTGGTAATGTCACTTTGATTTATGTCAGGTTGTCATAATCAAGACAACCCAAACAATGTCAACTTGTCATTACAAAAACTGAATGACACTTAATGACAGCAGTCATAAACATTTGACCTGTACATAATGTTTATGACAGGTTCATGACTGTGTCATGTTATAGTTATGACAGTGTCATGTCACTCTTATGTAGATACCTTCAAGTAAAGTGTTAACACTAAATCTAATATGCGTCTGCCCAGCTTAGCCTAATCCCTCTGCCACCTTCCTGATAATTCAACTCAGAATTTTGATGTAATTTTTTTACCTTCCCAGTCACACGCTTAATCCAAAAACAACTTGTGGATGTAAAGCAAAAGCAAACACTGTGCCTTACAGAAATATTCTCAAAGAATACTGTGCCAAAAAGAAGTGTCAAACACTGGATTTTATTTTGTATCTGTAATTAATTGAAGTCACTTTGAAGAGATCTGTTCTCACTCAAACATGAAAGGTATACATTAATATTGATGTGGGGTGTTTTAAAAAAAAAGCCTCAAAGAAATGTACTTTTATTGAGAGTGTTGTAAAACAGTAAAACAGTGGGTGAACACTTTTTATAGGCACTGCAGTTGGACTTATTAGCAATTAAGCTAGCAGCTTTTACCATTCAACAAAACCATACTGGACCAAATTATGCCTTTGGAACTTGGAGCGACATCACTTTTCTAGTGTTGCTTTGAGATGCCTTTTTCCAACCTTTGAACCCTGAGTAAATTGGTGGGAATTCTTTCAGAAACACGGGAAAATGGCAATGAGCAACTTGGTAAAAAATGTTCCACAAATTGCACCAAAAAAAAAAAAAAGATATAGAAAATTACTTTTAAAAAGCTAGGGAAAAATGAAAAGAAAATAGGGAATAATTATATTTATAATTAGCATTATTTCATTATATTATATTAAGAATTATATTACAGATTTTTAGGTTTTTCAGGTAACTTCCTTTTTTGTTTTTAATTTTCTTTTTTCCCTTTTTTTTAAAACTAATTTTCTTGTTTTTAATTATCTCTTTTTACTAATTTCTTGCTATGGGGGGGGGTAATTTCTTCTTTCATTGCTCATTGCCTTCTTCCCATGTTTTTGAAGCCAATTTGCTCAAATTTCGAAGGGTTAACTATGAACACATGAAAGACATAATCAGTTACAAGAGAGAACTGCTGCAAAAATAGAGTTCATGATAAGATGAAGGAAGTTAGCCTCCACCCAACATACTGGTGTTATTCAATAGGCTACACTGTGCATGGTGAATGTTTAGATATGTTATGCCCTGATGATATGCACCAGTATGGAGAGGAGGAATCATTAATTCTTTCAATATAATACATGTTAGCATGTGTAATAAAGGAATATTCCACTGATGTAGTGTTGCACTGCTTAGATAATTTTAGACTCATAATGGACAGGTTCAAAACTGACGCAGTAGAACCAGTGTTGTCTCTGTAACACACTTCTTCTTTGTAAAAACCTGGCGCAGACATTACCCACAATACAACTCAACTGCGACAGTTAGGTTGTAGATTTGGGTGTGTTATGCTAGTAGTGGCTAATTTAGCATCAAACAGAGATGAGGAGCTATAGAGGACTGACTTGTTTCTAACCTCTAACCTTCAGGGTTTTTTAATTTTCAAACATGTCTTCAGCCCCAACTGATGCTGACTCAAGTGATATCACTTGAGTCAGTATATCAGACTGTGCAGCTCCCGCTGGAGCTACAAAGCTTTATACATTTTTTTTTCACATTCAGTCGTACTCCCCAACAACTGTAAACAGACTTTAAAGAAACTCCATACAACATTCAGGGCATATTTATAATTGGGTATGGAGTATGGTCGTGATTGCCTACACATGGCTCTCAACATGGCAATGGCTGAGCAGATGGCTAGCAGTTAACAGTGCAAACAGTGCTACAATAGCAACAGTGTTGACAAAGCTAATGGTGTTGACCTGTGGTGGAACCAGAGGGCAGTTGCTAAGCTTCTGCTACAACCCTGTCCAGCCACCGTGGGTCAAGATAGCCTTGTCAATAGTAACCGCATTATGAGCGTAGCGCAGAGTGACTGCAATTAGCTAGCCAGTGGGACATGTACATAGATTTATAATAACACCTTGATACCAAATGCCAAGGTGCCGCCTGTTCATTCCAATTGAAGTGCTCGCCTGACGCATGCCCCAAAAAAAAGTTTCTACTTTCCAAGTTTACGTCTGCGGTATTGGGCCCACTGAATATCCTCCGTGTTTCTCCCGCTAGTCCCGCCTGCAAGTTCCTGCTCACCTCATAGATTTTACATTGTGATATTGTCAGGGGTTTGTAAATCGCTTTTCTTAGCTGCTGGAAAATTTTACAAACATAAAACCTCCATGGATAAAAAATTGATAATAAAAGAGTCAGTATTGACCTTGATTGCAGTTCAAGGTGTCCTGTCAACACCTTTACAAACATCTGTTTTATAATGGTGGCCTATGGGGAGAATGCTCTTTGAGCCACTGGGGATTTTTTTGCTGCAATACTGTGAGTGGCCACTGGGGAAAATTGGCTGCTGGTGGAGCAGCGTTCCTGGGAGCCTGGACATAAAGGGAGGGACTCATGCAGCTGGGTGGGCAGAGAAGCTCGTATTACAACACACAAGAGGTGGCGTGACTTTATTCTCTGCTCAGGACACCATTATTCCACTATATCCTTACACAACAAATAGTTGTTTACTGCTATATTAATGCTCTAATATTCATTATTATTATCACTTCTTTAATGCGTAAAATCAGTGAAGTTCTCCTTTAAGATAGACTTGTTGAATAATCTGAACCTGTTCTTTAACCTGTAACCTTGGTAAGTGTGTCACTGCCTTCATGACATTTCTTTTCTGTAATAATCTGTGACAGCAGTTCAAGTGCTGCATCAGGCTCAGCTCATTTTTTTACCAACACTTTAACACAAAAATCACATGCAGCACTTCATGCTGAAGATGACACTGACTACAGTATATATCAAGAAAATCCAAACGTGGGCAAAAGCAATAAGTCTGCTCTAACACTGCGGTCCGCCACATCAAGTCATTTTATTGTTGACGTTTGGGTTTTGGCCACACCAGTACAGCTTGTCTTCGCCTCTCCTCCTCCTCCTCCACTGGCAGAGCAGCAGCATGCGGAAGGTCTTCTGAAAGGTCTTGTTGCAGAGGGCGTAGCACATGGGGTTGATGGTGCTGTTGACGTAGCACAGCCAATAGCCCAGGTGCCACAGGGACGTGGGGATGCACTCGGCACAGAAGGTGGAGATGAGCACCATGATGTTGTATGGCGTCCATGTGAGGATGAAGGCCAGGAGGATGGCGCTGAGAGTCTGGGCTGCCTTCTTCTCCTTCACCAGCACCATCCTCTTCCTCTTGGTGATCTGGTTCTTCAGGACGGGGTCAATGGGTTTGGAGGTGGTGGAGGAGGAAGGGGAGGTGTTTTTGGGGGGCGGCTCTGCTTCAGGCAGGCAGGGCGTGGCAGTCGTAGGTTTGCCGTTTTTACCCTTTGAGCCAGGTTTGAATTTATAAGAGATGCGTTTTTTACTGCTCTTCTTCTTAGGAGTGGAAAAATACAGATCTTCTGTGTAATCATTCACCTGCCCGTTCTTGTTATTTTCTCCACTGCCTTGCTCTTTGAAAGATCCCTGTGGAGTTTCTATTGAAACATGCTGCTCCTCCTCTTCAGACGAGGAGTAGCTGTTAAAGGAAGTGATCTGATCTGCCTTCGCCCATGCCTCGTCTGATCTAGTGGTAGTTTTAGTGGCATTACTTTGATTAGATGAGGACCAGGAGGCCTGACTGCGGTCCCTCCTCTCTCTGGTGAAATGAAAGCAAGAATGAATGATAGTTTTCTGTGGTTTAGTCCCCTCGAGAACATTCTCTGTCGCGAGCCCTTGCAGCTCTGCCAGATCTTTGGTCCGTTTCTGCGTCTCCTTGTAGATTCTACAGTAAAGGATGGTCATAACGGAGACAGGGATGTAGAAAGCAGCGATGGCTGTGCCAAATGTGATCACAGGCTCTGTTAAAAACTGAATCTGGCACTGGTCAGGAGGCACGTTTCTCTCCCCTACAAAGTACTGCCAGCACAGAATGGGTGGCGCCCAGAGGACAAAAGACACCAGCCAAGCGAGGCCGATCATGATGGCAGCTCTCTTTGGAGTCCTTTTAGCCCTGTACGTCAGCGGCCTCGTGATGGAGAAGTACCTGTCGAAGCTGATGACGAGTAAGTTCATAACTGAGGCATTGCTGGCTACATAATCCACTGCCAGCCAGAGATCACATGCAAGGTTCCCCAAGGACCAGTAACCCATCAGGATGTACGTGGTGTATAAGTTCATGGACAACACTCCGATGATGAGGTCAGCGAACGCCAAACTCAGCAGGTAGTAATTGTTAACAGTCTTCAGCTGGCTGTTGACTTTGAAAGACAGCAACACCAGCACGTTACCCACGATAGTTATCAAGCTGACAATGGCCGACACTGTAGCGATGGTTATGACCTCCCAGACGTTGAAGGGAGCCACCTGTGATGCGTTGGTAAAAGTGCTGTTTGGAGGATCTACATCCATGTTGTTATGTCTGTGTTGCAGTTGACAGGTCAGAGGGAGGCACACTTTTGTGGATCCATTAAGAGGCTTCCTGAAATAAAAAGCAAAACATAAATGAGATACAGTTGCACATAAATGTATTATTATTATTATTTTTTTTTTTTTTTTTTTTACAGCAGGATAAACCCCTGTAGATATATTGTTTTCAATGGGTCACAAAACATGCTCATGTAAACTACTATTAGTTCTGTAGTACTTGAAGTATTCAGTTTATTAAAATATGTTTATGTCCTCAGTGGACATGTTTGTAATAATACAGTGGTTTTATATGATATTCATTAAAAAAAAAAGACAAACTAACCCACTTTATTTAATAACATTGATTTTATTTACAACTTGTGATGTAGTGCTGTATGTTACTATGGAATAAAAAAAAAAGATTATTGATGATGTTTGCATATCATTTGCAGATTTTTTTTTATTAAAAGGAACAAAATTCCTTACAGCTGTATTGAAATTTCAATTGCACAAATCTAATATAACTTAATGAATAAGATCCACTGAAAGCTTTTTTATGTATATATTTTTACATAAATCGTGCAGCTGTTTTTTTCAGATTTATTTTGAAATATATTTATTTATCTATTTATTCAATTTTAATTTTAATTTTTGTATTCAAAAAGAATTATTTTTGTTATATTACATTGTTTTTTTCCCAATAAAATAATTTTAAATAACAAAATAAAATGTAGGTCTTTTTAAGACAGCCTAATATTGGAAATAATTTTAAAAATATTAACATTCAAACAATAAAAATATTGACATTCAATTTTTAAATACAAAATGATTATTGCCCATACTTCAGTCAACAGATGACATCGATTATTTTGGTCCAAATGAGACCGGGAACCATCAGACGCCATTTTGTCGCGGGACACCATTCCATGTAACACTCGTTCCGTTCAACTCTTAGGGTGTTACATGCTAAACCGTCCGGCCACAGTTGTAAGCAATGGAAGGTAGACCGAGCAGAGGCAGAGGCAGAGGCGGCAGTTGGAAAAGAGGCGGCCGGGGTGGAAACGACGGCGACAGCGGTGGCGGTGAACACCGGGGCAGAGGCCGAGGAGGCCACTACCGAGGCCGGGGGAAAAGAGACCACTACCGCGGTCGTGGACGCGGGGGAGGCGGCCATGCAGCAGAGTTCCATCACCGGGTGAGACAGCATGGAAGCTGCGTTCCACAGGCGCTGCTCCCCGTCACCCCGCTGGACCAAACCTCGTTGACCAAAACAGTTATTTTGGGATTGCGCCACAAAGACAACACCCACAGTACTTTAACAATGGAATAAAAGTTAACAAGACCTCCTCTTCATTTCGGCATAAGTAGCAAGAATTTTAGTATAATTGTTCGCTCATTTGTCCCAAAATACTCTCTTAACTGAGCACCGTGTAAACTTTTAAATACCGATACTTTCTATAAAAAAAGGTTGTGCTTTGTGGGTAATCTGACCGATAGTCAGACAAAATAATATGACGTCAACACGTTTGCCAATATGTGACAATTTTTCCATGCAATTAAAGCACAGGCTTTGTAGCAGCTTTAGATTTGTGAGTCATAATATTTATAGCCTCAGAACAGATAGGTGGAGCACTGTGCAGTAGATAAGTGGGTCTGTGTCAACATAATCAAATCCACACTTATCTACTGTACATGCGTAATGCACACGCCATGACTTCCTGTCAGCATGTATGGTTAGACTGAGAGGAATGTTGGTAGTGATCAAGCTCTTTCACAACACTTCAACATTGTCACTGGGCCTTGGATTTGACACCAGAGAGTATGCTTAATTTACAGCAGGATGTTCTGTCAGATGATGCTCCTGCCATGGTAACTACAGAATTAGCAGGGAAACAATAGGGGCTCTGTGATTGCAATCATACAAATCTCTTTTGGTACATAGGAGCTCCTTGATTGCAATCATAAAAAAATATCCTTGCATGGATCCATAGCTACCATGGGGGCTTTGATGATACTGTTGTGAGAAAATATAGCGCTGTTGTGTGTGTTTGATTTTCTTAAGCTTTTATTTTTATAGCATTTTCAGTATAAGAAGCAAGTGTAGAGCAGACATAAAAATCCCTTGATCGGTGTCAAAGAACTGTCGCCAACAATCCCCCTTCAACCAGAAAAACTGAGCAGGCTTTGTCCCTCTGACACATCTGCACATTACCATGACAACCTCAGCAAAGGTTTGTGCAGCTATGTGACAGAACAGCAAGAAATCCATGACGCAGACGTATTTAATTAGTTCAGTTGTGGACATCTATTCTTTGTCATACAGTGCCATTTACCTTGACCCTTTTGTTAAGCTTAGCTACCAGTCATGAGTAACAGCTATGTGTTAATGACGGCTTTACAAAGCGCTCTTTGAATTAGCTTTGTCGAGCATCATCAGAGGAGTGTTGTTCCTGTCATGGAAAAATCTTTAGTCATTGTACCTAAGACTAGCTGGCTCCACATAGTTTATAAAGTTGGAGTGATCTACACCACCAAAGTATTTAAAATCAAAATGCAGTTCATTTTGTTCTCTGGAAAGGTGGCATATTTCAGAAGTTATGTAATGGTGTGCCAGAAGGTGCACATACATTTCCCAACCATCTCTGATGATATACAGGAATAAAGAACGTGTTAAAGTACCTGCAGAATACGCAGCAAACAACAATGAACAATCGTGCTCCAAGAAAACAACAGTAAACTATAGAGTGGTTATCTGACTTTCTTCCTCACTCTGACATATCACCCAATGTTTCCTGTGTAGGGTTGCAACGGTATAACGGTATTATTGTGTGCCACGGTATGAAAATTGACAGTTATCCTACTGTGTACATTTGCTTATCTACAGTATCTAAAAAAAAAATGCATCCAGACAGAGACTCTCACCTGCACGAAATGATATAATAATTGTGTAATACTGTATACTGTGAAACTGTGATATTTTCTAGGACGGTCATCCTACAATGAAAATCTCATATTGTTAAAACCAGAAGTGAGAGCAGTTAGAGGGGATAAAGGGGATGTCACACCTTTCAAATGAAACGTGCCCTCTTTCGAATACAATTACAGATTTTTCTGGGTTTGAATATTGTTGGAAACTTTTGGGATAATCCAAGTACACAGCTCAACAAATATATTATAGGTATAGTCCTTTTTGACATTTAAAGCTTGAATGTGAAATAGGGCTTCAACCATTAGTCGACTAATCGATGACTAATCGACTATTAAAATAATCGGTGACTATTTCAGTAGTCGACTAATCAGTCATTTTTCATAGAAAAGTACTATAAAAGTACCCCAAAATACTCTTATTGCAGCTTCTGACGTTCAGATATTGGCAGCTTTACACACTCTCCCATGACGGTGAACTAAAACCCTTTGGCGTGAGTATGAAACAAGACATTAGATGACATAATTTTGGGGTTTGGGAGAGACAAACTGACATTTTTCAACATTTTAACACATTTTTTGATAAAATGATTAGTCAACTAATCGAAGAAATAATCGAAAGATTAGTCGACAATGGAAATAATCGTAGGCTGCAGCCCTAATGTGAAATTTTATACCTTTGAATAATAGGTTTTTCCCACGATCGACAGCCCTGAACCAAAAGATATTCAGTTTACAGTGATAGAAAACAGAGAAAAGCAGCAAATCCTCACATGTAAGCAGCTGGAAGCGGGTCATTTTTAGTATTTCTGCTTGACAAATAAAACACATTGATTTTCTATCAGTGAACTAATTGTTTACGGTCTGCAATGTCCTTCTGTTAGTTTGATTGTGGGCAAAGGCTTTCTAAAAATTTGAAATGCTTCTGAAAAGTCTGTCCTCCTCCTATCCTAACAAGAGCCCTTTTTAGATAGGAATTGTCTCAAATTGGAGATTAACAATTCATGGATCAAGATATTTTCAAAATACAGCTCCTGTTTTTGAAGTATTCAGTTGAATTACCTAGTTGTGTCATCAAAAGTATCGATTTACTGATACATATTGATTCTGAAGTTTTGAAACAGTTTTAATAGTCATTGTAGGGCTGCAACCTACGATTATTTTCATTGTCGACTAATCTGTCGATTATTTCTTCAATTAGTCAACTAATCATTTTATCAAAAAATGTGTTAAAATGTTGAAAAATGTCGGTCTGTCTCTCCCAAACCCCAAAACTATGTCATCTAATGTCTTGTTTCGTACTCACGCCAAAGGGTTTTAGTTCACTGTCACGGGAGAGTGTGTAAAGCTGCCAATATTTGAACATCAGAAGCTGCAGTAAGAGTATTTTGGGTACTTTTATAGTACTTTTCTATGAAAAATGACTCAAACCGATTAGTCAACTACTTAAATAGTCACAGATTATTTTAATAGTCGATTCGTCATCGATTAGTTGACTAATCATTGCAGCCCATACTCATTGTTAGCAGTATCAATACACCGATAACGGCAGTGCTTTCCATCTCTATTGTCAGCGTTTACTGCAGTCATCCTGCTGTTCTTTGCTACTAACCAAGAAAAGACAAGTCATCGTTGTCATGTCATAGCCTCGTTATATTTATCTTTTAATAGAAATTTAAACTACTCAAAAATAGTATTGACATTTTTCAAAGTGTTGTATCAAAGTTAGAAATTCTAGTGTGGTGACAACACTATTTGTTACATTAGCTTGATGGAGTGAAGTGGATTAAAGGTAAAAGGCGTTTGGATTTGGAGCTGTATGCAGTCATTTTTCTAACTTTCCAAAACCGCCAATTCAGTGATCACTCCCACTTCCTCCAGTAGTTGGTGAGATGTAGTCAGGGTTTGAACATCTGTCACTTTTCATATGTACAATTGAGTGCAACACCATAAATGCTTTCTGAAGAGAGACTCTGAGTGTGCACTATGATTGCCATTTGTTGCTTAAATCACGTTTCTCCTTTTGTATCCCACCATGCTCTTCCTCTCTCAGAATCAAGATGAAGAGGACAACGTTCAAGAGGAAGACGACAGGAGGGAGGTGTTCTCCAGGAGGAAACTGGAGTCAAACTGGGATCGATATGAGGCGTCAGAGAGGCAGGAGCCTGACGATGACACACCCACTCAGAGAGGAACGGACTACCACGTCCTGCTGGAGTCAGCAGGTAAGATCCGACCGCGAAGAACTTGAGGAGGTTGTGTTTGTTTTGCCAACGCCCACTGTAGTCCATCAGCAGGAGCGAGAAGCCAGGCATCTCAGCTTCCCAAACACTTAAAATATCCTTATAATACTCAGTTTTTGGGGGGCTGAGATTTGTTTACAGCACAACAAATACATAAAGCCAATTTGCTCCAAAGGTTTAAAGGTACACTTGTTGTCGGCTTCTCTTTGTAAACAGCATCTGCAGCATAAGCCAAAGCCAACCCCAGATTTGCTGTGTGTTTCAGCAAAATGACGCTCTGGCACCAGAGGCCTAACACGAAGCAGGATTTGGGGTTAGCGAGGTAACTTCAAGGTTAACTCTGGGTTTTCAGTACTACGAAGCTGGTTCACTTTTTACCAGGATAAATCAGAGTGGTAACTGTAACTGAGAGTGTGGCTGATTCTCCACTCTGATTCATCACTGCAGCTCAGAATAACATGAGACGCCTGTGTGATGAACACTGGGAATAATAATGAAAGATTATTTCTTTATGAAAAAAATAGCCCTCTCATTGTTACTCAGCTCTCCTGATGATAAATGCAACATTTCGGTCAGATAGACCTCATTCATCATTAACTATTTTTTCACTCTTTACTTTAGTAGCACAAACATTGTGGTGTTACTTTGAAGTGTTTTTATGTGACATATTCAGAGTGGTTTCATCATCATCCAACTAAATGGCACTGTAACTAAAATACTTATTCTATACTCAAGTCATATATAATCATACCTACACATATTTTAAGCCTTGGTCTCCTTTTAATATTATGATATGATTTTTAGTGTTTTTACATCTTCTTATTCTGTTGTAAGATAATAAGATACCATCTACATTTCATCGACTTTTTAGTGTCTCTAAAACAGAACTTTCCTGCCAGAAGTGGGCGATATTGCCCTAAAATGATATCACGATATTCATCAGGGTATTTTTGCGGTAATTATATTCTTGACGATATCACAAATTAGTGGGAAAAAAAATGTATTAGTAATTTATAAATATAGAATTGCAACAAAATAAGTGATGTAGTTTCACAGTTTGCCTTCAAGTGTTCAGTAAAAACTAAACAAACGTTACCTCTAATTTCTTTAGTTGGTAAACAACAACAGGAACACAGAGTGAGGTCAGATTCTGTATACAATATTAATAGTTCAACAAAATAAAATCTACCACAAATTACACATTTAAACAGCTCCCAAATACAAAATAAAATGTACTCTCTGGGATCTATATAGTATATAAATCAACAGGTGATTTCCTTCTTTTAGCAAAATCCTAAATGACTGAGTAATAACTGACTAATCATCACACTGTAACCTGTGACAGGCTGTTATGATACCACAACTATCACACATTCACATATATGTAGTTTTTGGTCGAGCCGCAAGTGGCATGTAGGTTTACATTACCAAAGCTTTATGACAAAACAACACCGAGGAGAGGGAGAGACGCTGTGCTGCTGCCAGAGGAGCCGCTGAATGAGTTCCCTCTGAGTGGTAACTCACTAAAAGAGTCTGAGAAGTCCGGGGCTGTTCATAAAACATTCAGGACACAGTTTATTCCACACTACTGAAGCTGCTCCTTTTTATGGAACCACTGCAGAGTTGCTAATCATTTCGCTGTCAGTCATGCTTGTTGTTGCCGTGGGTAACAGTATGGCGTCAATAGTTGAAATATCGCGAATATCACAATATGAATTTTTCATATCATATTAAAAACTATACCGGTGTTATAGTGAACGAGATGATATGACACACCCCTAATTCCCACAGGTGATCAGTATCACTGTTTCATATTGTCTCATAAGAACGACTTCATTCATGGTTCTGATGGTTCTTTAACATGAACACGCTCGTGGCTGGATAGAAAAACCCAGAGTTGACTGCACTAGTTGATAACCAGCTTTGTGATACCGGTCAGTGTTAGGGTTAGTGAAGCCAGATGGGTATGTTGAACTTGCTTCTTCAGTCCTCTGGTTGATACCTTTTTATAAAGTCCTAACCTCACCTGCATGCTGTGCCCAGGAACGTCTTGAATACAGCAAAGTAAGGAGAAAATAGGAAAGCACATACACTGCCACACGCTTCTAGTAGGTAAGAGGAATTGCTTTTGTGTGTGTCTGTACATTGTTGTAAGGAAAACACCAGTTTATCTTTAAGTGACTAATTATTGTTCCATTTCCCGTGTTTATATTTGCTGCTCCAACATCGTGCTTCAATTTGCACAAACAAATGTTGGCTAATTTTTTAACAATAATGATCAAACCATTCGTGGATTAAAGGAAAAGTACGAAACTATTATGTGTTTGTGTTGTGTATGAGCCGTTCTTGGATAACGACATGGAAAAATCACCCAGTGTCAAACACTCCACTGAGTCTAATTGTGCTTTTCTGAAGTTGTCTCTGGATCCTAATTAGTTAAAAGGAAACGTCTGTCGTTTTAATGGACTTTAATTGCTCTGTATGGGCACTGCTGTCAGATGGCTGCATAGAAAATCCTCCTTGTTTGCTCTTTTCAGTGGACTGTGTTGCAGCCCCCTGGGCGCTCAACAGGCTCATCCCTGTTTCTGTTGATATGTCTTCCCCCAAAGGAACACGAGCAGAAAGCTCAGTGCCGTCTTATTAGAGCAGAGCTCAAATTTCTTCATATTTAGGAGCGATTCTCACAGCCCGTCACATGAAGCTCATTTTAACAGCTCCCAAGTGAGCGGTAATTTAGCAATATTGCCACGGCTGTTGGCTTTGTAGCATCGTGCTTCACTGTGTTATTAACTGTAGTTTAAAAGTGTAAAATGTTTGGTTTCATTTTACCTAGTGTCTGTTGGTTGATTTGAATTTTATAAACCAGCAGGATTTGATATGTGTATTTAGAGACCATTAGTCAAATTAGGGTTACACCAACATGTTGGCCTCATGTTAATTAACAAACCTCAACCAGTTGCTTTGTTGCCCTCCTGAAATGATTCAGTTTCTCTTTTTACAACACTGGCATACAAATGAACTGGAAAACATGTAAATGAGATTTGACTTCCTTGGTACATTTTGTGTTTTTTTTTATCACCCATTTATGTTTTGGTAAATTTTGAATGCCTATTGTGGGTTTCATAATGGTTTAAAGCTGCAGTAATCAATATTTTAATGGTAAGAAAAAGTGGTTGCTAATAGTGGTTATTGAACAGAGAAATATCAGCCACCTTTGCTGCTCTTCCCAAATCTACGGCGCATTTTAGTGTTTTTCAGCTCTTTGTTTTGGTTTTATGGCTCACAGCTTTACTGTTTTGGTTCAGTCTCCCTACTTTTATCAGTGTTCTTTTCAGCAGCTGTTTTCAGTGATAAAGCTCCAACATCCTACCGTGTGTTACATCTAACAACAGCCAGAGTTAGCGAGTATTTGGTGAACACACTGGAGCCTTTAACACTGAAATACACAGATATAACACCAACAATTAATGCAGTGAGACCTTTATGCTTTGTGCTTATCCTTAGTTTCTGTCATGTATATAGATACAGTGTCAGATATTCATATTAATTGGGCCAAAGTTTCAAATAATAAGCTGAATGTATGTAAAAGTAATCCCTGGTGTCAGCACGTGATGGATTTCTTTGTATGGTCATCTACTCCAGGCCCGCTACTGCAAGTGTTTACATTACGTAGCCTACACTGCTACATGTAGCTACATGCTAACAGATAGGGAAAGCTTGATTGCTGTTGCAATTCAGTGGGTTAATTGTGGTTTCAATTATTTTTTATTGTCAGAACTGACTGACATTTCCCAAACAGCAGAACATTTCACAAACCTATGGTAGATTAAAGTCATTATAAACAAAATAATGTCAATAAATAAATAAATAAATAAATGAAATAGACAAAGAAATTTCCGTGGTCAAAGCAGTCATACTCATGATAACTTCATAACTATGTTGAATGCTAGAACGTTACCATACGCATTAGTGGCTGGTCTTGTTGTCTTTATCTACGGCTACTGCTATTACTTCTCCTTCTCCTTCTTCTGGTTAATGGCGGGTGGCAGTTAGCATTTCAGATGCCTTACTGCCCCCCTCTGTGTATGGCTGGTTTTATTATGTCTAGGATTTTTTGAACATGTATTATATCTCTATTGGTATTGTTTTATTGCCCAACCCTAGTATGCTGTACTTCGTTACAGTCATTCCTCAGCTGCAAGTACACTGCTACATGTAGCTAGCTACATGCTAACGCCAGGGACACCTGTAACCTTGGTCGTCAAAGTTGTTTATTTCTCTCTGATTTCGGATCGTATTCCCGCTGGAACATTTCTAGTTGTGTTTACAAGCTCTTATTGGTGACTTTTCATGGTGAAATGTGCTGCGATTTTTTGTTTCTTTCATTTCTGTGGCTGCAATGACAGTACAGAGATGCTGAGATGCAGAAGACCTGGAAAAGCTGACCAATCAGAGCAGACTGGGCTTTTGTAGGAGGGAGGCTCAAAGAGACAGGTGCTAAAATGAAGTGTTGCGGACAGATATTATAGTTTTCTTAAACATTCTTACATTAAAGCATTTAAACATGTTCTAGTAGAAACCCAAAATTAAAGTATGAACCTGAAAATGAGCACAATAGGTCACCTGTAAGTGTTTCAGGGGCTTGGAGGTATGGAAAAATTGATGCAATTCTGGGAAGAACACTTTTGAATACAGTTTCCTGCTGAGGAAAACACGCACAAGGTGTTGATAATATAACAAAAATATCTCTTATCAGCAACTAATGTATTTAGTATTGTTTTTATTATCAGCCTTTAATGAAAACCCACATTTGTCAAGCTGTTAATTAGGCCTAAGCTTTGCTGATGGAATTTGAAATAATCTAATCTGTTGCATTCAATAGCTTTTAAATATTTGCTGATTAAGTGCTGTATATTAATCAGCACAAAGTCTGATAAGCTATCCTTAAATCAGCCAAGTGTATTTGTGTTTTTGCCAGATATCCAGGAGTGGGCACTGACAATCTGTGCAGGGCTCGCTCGTGTTTTTCCAGGAAGTTTTGAGGCCATTTTTAACTCCAGATGAGTGTTTAAGCAGCTAACTGTTTTTATAGGATTGTTGTGTTTTTTTTGTTTCTCACGCCATTAGAGAGTTAGAGAGTGTTGCTGCGCCGTGTCTCTCTCCCCTTCTCTTGTAGCGTAAATGCCAAAGGTGTTCCTGTGAGTTGTTTGACTCGTATCTCTCGTCTCTGTGTTTTGCCCACATTGTCAGATTAGTCATGCCGTACAGCAAGAGGCTGCCGCTCTCCAGAGAATACTTAATTGTACGTGGGAGGCGATGCTTTCAAGAGTCGTTTTTCTGGCCAATTAAGGTAGCCATGAAATCAGGAATCTGCCACAGAAACCTCCCTTTTCCTCTTAAGTTGTTATAGAATACTTACTACTGTGGAGCTTATTTCACTGTCACTTTTTATATCCAAGGCGTTGAAGTGTTGAAGTATTCTGACTGTTGTATTGGCGCAACTGGGCAGAATGTAAAGGTGAGAAGTGTGTGCAGAATATTTGTATTTTCGGATAGAAATGGCCTAAAGCAATGTTTTCCCAACCTTTGTAATGTATCAAGATTCAATATCTCAGAGCAGAGAGGCTGTCGGAGTGATGTAGGAGTTAGATGTGAGTGAGATTATGAGTTAATTTTACTACATTTTAATCAAATAAATACAATAAGCAGTATGTGATAAAGTACAGGGATGCTGCCTGTCAGAAGAAGAGCCTGTCTGATCATGTTGCCAGCCACTGTTGTCAGAAGAGCTGAGCACATAACCTAAACAACCTAAAACAAAACTGTATAAATATATATCTGTGTGGGTGGGGATTGTTTTGTTCTACCTGACATTAAAAGGCAGAGAGCATTGAAGTTTTGTTGAAGTGAGAACAAGTCAGTTTGAAAGAAGATGCTCAGACGATTAGTTGAACGATTCATTGGTCTATCAATTAACAGTCTGAATATTATTAGGTAGGCCTACACATTGCTAGTACTGGGTTGGACCCCTTTGCCTTCAGGACTGCCTTGATTCTTGGAGTCATAGATTCAACAAGGTGCTGGAAACATTCCTCACAGATTTTGGTCCATATTGACATGATAGCATCACACAGTTGCTGCAGATTTGTCAGCTGCAACATCCATGATGTGAATCTCCCGTTCCACCACATCCCAAAGGTGCTCTATTGGATTGAGATCTGGTGACTGTGGAGGCCATTGGAGTACATTGAACTCTGTCATGTTCAGGAAACCAGTTTGAGATGATTTGAGCTTTGTGACATGGTGCGTTATCCTGCTGGAAGTAGCCATCAGAAGATGGGTACACTGTGGTCATAAAGGGATGGACACGGTCAGCAACAATACTCAGGTAGGCTGTGGTGTTTAAACCATGCTCAGTTGGTACTAAGGGACCCAAAGTGTGCCAAGAATCCCCCACACCATTACACCACCACCACCAGCCTGAACCGTTGATACAAGGCAGGATGGATCCATGCTTTCATGTTGTTGATGCCAAATTCTGACCCTACCATCTGAATGTTGCAGCAGAAATCCAGACTCATCAGACCAGGCAATGTTTTTCCAATCTTCTATTGTCCAGTTTTGGTGAGCCTGTGTGAAGTGTAGCCTCAGTTTCCTGTTGTTAGCTGACAGGAGTGGTACCTGGTGTGGTCTTCTGCTGCTGTAGCCCATCTGCTTCAAGGTTCCACGTGTTGTTGGTTCAGAGATAGTCTTCTGCAGGCCTTGGATGTAACGAGTGGTTATTTGAGTTACTGTTGCCTTTCTATCATCTTGAACCAGTCTGGCCATTCTCCTCTGACCTCTGGCATCAACAAGGCATTTTCACCCAGAGAACTGCTGCTCACTGGATATTTTCTTTTTCTCGGACCATCCTCTGTAAACCCTAGAGATGGTTGTGTGTGAAAATCCCAGTGGATCAGCAGTTTCTGAAATACTCAGACCAGCCCGTCTGGCACCAACAACCATGCCACGTTCAGAGTCACTTAAATTGCTTTTCTTTCTCATTCTAATGCTCCGTTTGAACTTCAGCAGGTCATCTTGACCATGTCTACATGCCTAAATGTGTCAAGTTGCTGCCACATGATTGACTGATTAGTTATGTGTGTTAACGAGCAGTTGAACAGGTGTACCTAATAAAGTGGCCGGTGAGTGCATGTGTTGATAATTTTTTTCAAGCCAAAATTATCAATAAATAAATAAATAAATAAACAATTGCTCCACCTTCTCAGATGTATAAATGTGCTGCTTCTGTCCATTATAGTAAACTGAATATCGCTGGGTTTTGGACTGTCAGATAAATTAAGGAATTCGAGCTTATCAACTTTAACTACTTTGTGATGTTTTATTTAATTAACATTAAATTGAGAAAAATGGCAAATCTGTTGATAAGAGGTGGAGGATATGGCCAAAATCTTCTCTCATAGTATCAGTAACTTTATATCAGTAGCAGTATAAATCACAATATAGTAGTTATTCTGTAAAGTCAATTACAAAATGGTTTAAATAACCATACTGTACCTCATTATGTCTTACTATTTTCTTCTTTTATTTTGAGCTAAAAAAAAACAAACAACTGCCTTACATGAGACAACACCACGGTTGAAAGCAAAATTTTCTAAAATGGAAGCTTTAATGTTCCCAAGGACAATAATATTTCAAGTGTTACAACTTCACTGTCCTCCATGTCTGCCTAAATCCGTGGTTTCAAGTTTGTAAAAAACACACTTTATTTTTTCACACTTTATTAAGTACAGTGAATTTCCAGCAGAGAGCTTTTATTTTGAAGTGCTGTTTCCTGCTGTAGAGTGAGTGACTAACGGACAGCTACTTGAGAGAGACAGCAAACTAGCTCGAGGGCATGGGCAAACACAAGCATGATGCTGAATATACACTGCTCGAAAACACCTAGTCAGTTAAACTTCAGGGATATCAATGTGTCCATTTAGGAAGCACAAGTGATTGTGAATCAGTTTCACCTGCTTTGGTGCAAATGAAAATGACAAAATGACATTGGAGAGGGAAAAGCAAGACAACTCCCAAAAAGGAAAAGGTTTTACATGTGGTGGCCACAGACAGTTGCTCTCTCCTTATCCCTACTGACTGATTCTTCTCTAGTTTTGTGTTCTGCCAGCACAAATGGAGCTGAAACTGTCAGAGTTTTTGGCAGACAGTGTACGTGAGGCTGGACAGATAATAAAACAAATCACCATTATTATCCTCTTCCTGTCCGGGAGAGTGGAAATACACCTGTCAACACCTTTAACACAGGCTGTATTCAAGACCTTTAATTTGCGACCCACAACTCTGATCTTTTTTCAGCTATTAGAATGTGAAAACAAAGTGGAAAATAAAATAGGGTCTGATTGTCAGTATGCTGTGACAGAAAACACCTTCAAGAGCTGCTGTTGCTTCACAACTCCAGTGTCAGGCATATCAGATAAAAAGAATCAAACGGCTCACCAGTAAGCCAGGCCACTGAGGCTAACCAGCATGTAAAGCTTTTGCAAGAAGTCCTCAAAGTGCTCAGATAAAATGGAAATTTAGACATTCACAAGGCAAATTTCATCCACTGATGAAGATCACATCATGTGATTGAAAGCACCAGAACAACTACTTGAAGGGATACTTTGCTGATTTTCAACCAGCTCTCTGTCATAACAATGTGGGTAGTATATATTAATGAACTGTGCTACACTTCCCTGCTCATCTCCCAGCTCAAATATGGCAGATGATTAGCTGGAGGCAAAACACAACTCTCCACCACAGGGCTGTAGGCTATATAGGAGTCTTAAAATGTGGTCTTGTTGTGTTATTGGGAGCCAGAATAGAAGGAGTCATGGCTCAAAACTTACATTTGATCACATACCGCTACCGCTTGTCAACAAAAACAAAGACAACTATGGTTAAATGTGATAAGACGAAAAGACAGAGGCGATCATCAACAATGCTCATGTGCAGCGCACACTTCATATCAGGTTAGGGAAAAAGTATTTCCTGTTGTAAGGATGAATAACGTTATGTGTATTAAGGGTTATCATGTCCACCTCATCAGAAACTGGGGAGGTATTAAGAGGAATATTAGATTTCTCTGTAACGCTAACTCTTTAGCTCATTAGCTAATGTTAGCTTTGGAAACCGTTCAAGTGTCATCCTCCTTCGTAAGATTGGCATAGTAATCAACCACAAAGCTTCCTGTGAAATCATCCATCCACTGAGTGAGAGCGTACGGGTCGGCCAGTCTGGTCCTGTTGGTCAGTGTTTACTCTTTCAAGCACACTCGCAGTCCGGAGAGTGAGTGACCTGATGTGGTGCGATTGTAAATTCAGTCTGATGCTCTACACTAAAATGAGAGTCCTGTTTGTCAAAGAAATGGAGCATTATATTTCTATATGAATTAACAGTTAAGTTAATCACACATTAACTCCGCTAGGCGCTCTGCTGCTCTGAGAGTGCGGTGGTCTGGATAACTGAATGATACATTTTGACAGTGCTCTGACTTTCTGAAAGGTCCAGTTTGTGCCAGAGTGCACTCCAACACTTGGAATAAGTATTTCTGAATGTACCACTCGCACCATCTCCCTCTATATTGAAAACGAGCCAACAGAAATTGCTAGCGAGTGCTAGCTAATGTCTGTGGAGAATTGTTTTTCCTCCAGTTAAGCCCCGCCCGCCAAAAAAACATCTTATTGGTGACTAACAGTATAAGGGTCTACACAGAGAGTATACAAGCGGATCAAGAGAGAGGCCCGCCCCCCTCTCTCTCAAACTCAGACCAAACTCTGATCCAACAGTAAAACTAAGCAGTGCTGAAATATAAACCAAGATTCTGTTACTGTTTTTCCTATTTCAAATATAAAATGTCCTCAGAAACAAATATTAGTGCACTGTTTGGCTGTAATACGAGAATTTGTGAACAGAAAGTGGGCGCCATACTGTTTCCTGTATTGTGAAAATGGGGGCTGAAAAAATACTGTGATCAAACAGTGAAAGAAGGCAGTGCTGATCAAATATGTATTAAGATTCTATTACTGTGTTGCTCATTTCTCGCCTAAAACGTTTAAGATTTCTGTCTCATGGTAATTAAAGACACTTGTTACCAGCCAGCGGCCATATTCTTTCCTGTGTCAAAAACAGCCAAGCTCGCATAACATCATCTACCAGGAGGAGCGTTTATTGGTCTGGTGCATCACAGTGCATTCTGGTAGTTGTAGGTTTTCTCTGGTCATGTAGCACCCATTTCAAAAGTATTTAAGTCTTTCTACTGCGGAGACAGCCTAGGTTTATAAAAAGACAATCTTTTGAGAATTTGTAATTGAAGTTGAGATAAGATTCTTCTGTCAGTGTTTGAAACGATAGTAATCAGAAATTGGTAGATACATGGTATGTGTTTAAGATTTAACAGTTGAAACCTTTTGATCAACTCTGCCTCAAGAAGGTCAATTACAAAATATAATCAACCAATAAACTCTGATGTGTTATTATAGGTCAAATAAGATGAGAGTTAATTGATCACTGGGAAAAATTCACAAGCATCCAGCAGTTTAATTAGCTATTAAATTAGCTTCACCTTTACTCAGCTGCAACATTAGAATTATATACACATTAAGGCATCAGTTATTATAATCCAATAATATGATAATATAATTATGAAATGGGCCATTCTGCTTAATAAGTGTCTTTACTTTTGGTTCTTTAAGTATATTCTGATGCTGGATGCAAATTTTGAATAATAAAAGTACATGACTTTTATTTGTAACAGGATGTTTCTGCACTGTAGTACTGCTAGTTTGATGTCAGTGAAAGATCTGAGTACTTCTTCCATCAGTGTAATAATGCTGCAGTCCATACATCCCACTCCTTCCAATCTTACATTTTGCCTCAGATGTTCTAGTGCAGAACCTGTCGCTGTTGTTTATATAATCTCCATTTATATAACCTGTTTGCTTATAATCCAATTTGACTTTTTCCTCTGTATCCGAATGCATTTGCTGCTGCAGCGACTCCCACAAGGAGCATTAAAGTTTTTATCCTTACTCTGCGTATATTAATTAATTCACACGACACAAATTAAGTGCACGGAGCTGGAAAATGTGAGCACAAGGTCCACAAGGACCTGCACCTTTTTGGTGACTTTGCCTTGACGATCCATTTAGAAATGTATAATTGATTCATCAGGACGTACAGTGGCTGACTGTGTGTTTGCAGAGGCTCTATTGAAAGCTGTACTGTACTCAGTGTGATGAGGAAAAATGGAGCCTGACAGGGAAATTATGTAAAGAGACTGTTTGATTTGAATCGAAGGTCATGATGATTTCTGTTGTTTCGTGGCCTCGTGGATGGCTATTATGTGGCCGCGCTGCTTGTCCAAACATCCCGAGTGCTTTTAGCATTCATGTGTTTTGATTGATTCTGATACACCTTCTATTATTACACCCAATGACGAGATTAACAGTGTCAGGAGGCAGCGGACCTGCTATATGACATCCGGATTGAGGTTACTTTTCAAGGATGAAGCATTGGTGCTTTTGAAACTTGAAATATTTCAGGATCAGGTGCGTTTTAGAAGCTGCTTTTGTGCAGAAGGCTTTTCATCGGAGAGGAATTTTGTCAAAAAACGGGTGTATTGATTGATTTAAAAGCAAGGTGCCTTAAGGAATGAATCACTGTCGACTGCTTTGTAACCCGAAGGTGATTTTATTTGTCAGGTCTCGTCTCCTCGCATTGTTGGGGGTTGATTGTGCTGTTGCTAGGGGTAATGCACACATGGTGCAATTGCCTTGTTCCCTGTGTATGTATGTGTGTGTATGTGTGTGTGTGTGCATCCATGTGCCTATATGACTTGGGGGGATTGCTGGGCAGTTATTTACATCCTTACACGGTCATCTATCTGTACACATTAACACAGGGATCAATCCTGCTCCCCCGCAGCCGTGGTTTACCAGGTCGCTAATGGGCACCTATCAAGGCTCAATCATAATGAGACTAAAGGAAATCGCATTAGAGCTTCAGTGATTCAGCTAACTAGATTGACAAACACAAGGACGTTTTCCTAACTGAGATGAATAGTCCCAATCATGCCATTAATTCATATGTTCCAGTGTCATTATGGATACTTGATTAGCCTCCGAGACTGGAGGAGACTGGCGTCAAAGCAGAGGAATGAGGCTGTTCACGTCCTGTCTGCTCGGCAAAAACAAATAGGAAACAAAGCATTACAGGTGGTTCGTTTCCCCGCTAATGGTAATTATGATGAGGCCAGTGGAGGACGGTGTGAGGCCAAATAAAGCAGCAGGTGGGTCATAGACACTTCACTGAGATCCTCACACAGCAGCAACAGTCTACCCACTTTCATCCTTAAATACCTGCTCCATTGTTTGACTGTTAATACGTTGATATATGAGGGTCATGTGAGGGGTTTGTCTCAGGGCTGCAGTTATTTTCATCATCCATTAAACTGCAGGTTAACTTCTCAGTTAATGCCAGGAAATAGTGAAAAAGTCCATCAAAATTTCCCTGAGTCGTCGGCCAACAAACTGACCAACAATCCAAAACCACAAAACATTAAATCTACAATCGTAAAAAAATATAGAAAGGCAGCAAAATGACTCTAAACAGTTACTTAAATTCCATTATTCCATTACTGACAATTTTGCCATTTATTTTGTCAGTTAAACAGTTACTTGTTTGGTCTATATAATGTCAGAAAATAGTCAAAGATGGCCGTCATAGTGTCCTAGAGCTGAAGTTGATGTTTTCAACTTCAAATTTGCCATCCAAATCCAATTCTATCAAGTTTGCTATGGAGCTGCAATGATTACTTGATTATTCAATTGAATAAAAACATGACTTTGTACCTGATAATTAATTAATCATTTAGGCTAAGTCATTTTTAAGACAAACATTCGCTTTGACAGTTCCCGCTTTTCAAATATGAGAATTTTTGAAAAGCTGGAACCGTGACTTTTCATGGTGTTGGATTTTAGTAATTTTTTATAAATCTGTATCTGTATATATTTAGTTTTTTGACTTGTCAAACAAGACATGACATTTGATGATGTCACCACTAGAGCTGCAACAATTTATTGTTAATTAATCATTGCCAACTGTTAAATTAATTGCCAACTAATTTGGGAATAATTGATCTGTTTGAGTAATTTTTTTGAGAAAAACAAGTCAAAATGTTCTAATTTCAGTGTCTACAATATGAATACTTTCTGGTTTCTTTACTCTTTTATGACAGTAAACTGAATCTCTTTGGGTTCAACATCATCAACATCTTTTTTTTGACCATTTTCTGCCATTTTATAGACCAAACAACTGATTTATTAATCAAGAAAACAATTGACAGATTAAAAGAGAGTAGAAAATAATCCTTAGCTGCAGCCTTAGTTACCACCATCTAGGACAGTGATGCACATTTTAACTGTTTTCCAATGTTTTACAGGTCAATCAGTTCATTGAGAAAATAATCTGCAAATGAATTGATGATAAAAACAGTCGTCAGCTGCAGAAAAGGTGCAATTCTTAATCTCGAACAAGGGAATTTTTGGCTGTTGCTCTTTAAAAATGACTTAAATAATTAATTGTCGAAATAGCTGCCTGTTCATTTTCTGGCAATCAACTAGTGGCTAGTCATTTGAGCAGTAGCTCAGTTTTAAAACCTGCTTAGATAAAGCTCATAGTGTTTATACCTCTAAGACTACAGTGGTACAAGTGTTGGGATGCCAGTCATGTGACTTGTCATCCCCATGGTTATTTATGATGGCTTAAATGAAATCATCTTACTCCTTGTACCTCCTATGTTTTCCTGAGTAGAAAATAAACACACAACACCCCTACACGCACTTAGTAAAGCATATTTAAGATTCAGGATCAGTTTAATAACCTTTTTGTAGGTGTCAAAAAAAGTCAATGTTGTACAAAATGTACTGCAGAGCTCCGAGTCTGAACTATAAAAGCACCATTGACAAGTGATGAACCCCAGCACTTGTTCCGTGATTCATTGATATAGTAACTCGGCCACATTTATGATTCAAGTGATAAAAATTTAACAATGTTAGAATATATAATGTGATTGTACTGAAGAGTAAGCTGCTCCTATGCACTGTTTAATTTCCTGCCATAATAGCCACATCAAACAGAATACATACTCACCCTGTATGGCTTTGACAAAACACGATCCTCCAGAGTTAAATGGGCGCACGGCCAGCTCTTTGATACGCTCTGTTTTTCCTTTTACTCCTTCAGTCTGGCAGAGTTGTCACAGTTTTTTCTCCCTGTCTTTCTCAGCTCTGTTCGTCTTCTTTCTGTTTCAAAGCGTTGGCTTCACACCTTCCCTCGCTGGCTTGCTCTTCCCCTCCCCTGCTCCCTCTCGCTGACTTTTTTTCCTCTGTGCTCCTCTCTCCAACGAGGTGAAAAACACACTTGCCAAATACAGGTAGGTCATCACACCGTCTCTCATCCTCATCAGTTGCTAAGTACGAGGTGCTTTGATGCGAACAAGTTTTTCAGCATCGTTGTCGTGTGCTGTATAGCTCCTGAACGGTCCGTTTTTCTCTCCGAGATGAGATGGTGAAAAGCAACAGCTGTTCAACATCAGTGTCCATTTGACAGAGCAGCTTAGGTGCCTCGTTGGTGCTATTCAGAGCTTTTTCACAGAAGGATGAATTACTGGAAACGGCTCCTGGTCCTCAGCAGGGATAATCACGTGAAGATCTCATCAAAGCCTTTTCTTCTTCACCAAAGATAAACTCAGCATCTTCTGGGAAATCGATAAAAAAAGCAGAAAAAGTTGCAGTTTCTCACTCCTTCTGCAAAATTTTGAGCAACTCCGCTGGCAAGGAAAGCGGAGTAAAGCTTCTCCAATCCTCAAGGCTGCCCAGATTGGATGACTTTTTGTCTCCTACCAGGCTTCTGCTCGCCACGTCTGATGAAGCTGCCCGGATGCACGTTTGAACTAATGTCCTCAACCAACACGCAGATTCAACTGTGAGCCACTATTAGGAGAAATTCCCACATGGCCGGAAGCTTCATCCTGTATCCGAGCACTGAGCAACATGTAAAAGGAGGGAGGAAGAGGTGAGGAGGTGGAGGAGTAGGATGAAGCAGAGGAGGGGAGGAGCTGGAGGAGGAGTCAATGTGGGTGTCAGGGCTGACTGTTTGCCTTTGCATATGCAGTGCTCACAGCCGTACGTCTTCATCAGAAGGGGGAATGCATTCACACGACTGCTGGCTATGTCCCACTTCATGGTGACTCTGTTAATCCTCAGAGTGTGAACCCTCTTTAAAAGCAGTGAGAGTCAGTGTGGAGAGATTTGCAGAGTTTTTCAACTGCTTTCAGTTTACCAGGTAATCTCAGCCGCCTCTGTTGGCCTCACAGTGAGTGCTTTCACTGTGCGCCTTCTGTTTCTGTTGGTGTGACCTTCACTGCTTAGATAAGCTTCTTTCTGTAGATGCAACAAAGGAGGGAGCAAACAAATTAGGTTTTTTTTCTTCATAAGTAGCTGCACTGAAGTGAGAAGTTAATTTTCTCAGTGGCTGAAATGTAAATTCAGTGGGAAGCAGAGAGGAAGAGCGGATATCAGTAGTATAGCTCAGCCAGTAAGGGATTTTTCATCATAAACTCATAATGTATTGTGACTGAGATACATACTCAGCAGGATATTATACAGCTGAAAAGGTCTTTGCTGGACATTCATAATCATCAGCCCTTTTTACGCAGATATCATGCTGTGGGGCTGCGACAAAGTCCCTTCTTCATGCTGCCTTTGCATTTTACATAGAACCAAACAACAGCGACATCATGCCACTCCATGTGTGACATTAGACAGCATGCCGGCATCATGGTAGCAAGAGGTGTGAAGGGCGTGACATGTAACACCATGGCGTCAGCCTCCAGTATGACATAAAACATACGTGTCAACAGTGCATTCTAAACAATAACACAGGCATTAACGTGGAAATAACAATCATTTACTGACTCTGTTATCTGGAGGCTGATCTTGTATTGATCTCGAATTTACTGACATTTTTAGCTGCGGTTCCTCTTCTTTTAGTTAGCCACTAACTGCTAACAGCTACTTTTTAAATCTCCCACAGTGGGTTGCATGCATAATACATCATCAAGACGTCACACTTGTGCGCCCATGATCCCGTCCTGCCAGCTGCCCTGTTTATACAGACTCCATTTTGGCACTGTTATTACCGCACGTAGCAGCTTAAAGGGGAGATCACTCTGTCCCCCTATTCTGTGTTTGTACCTTATATATAGAACAGTGAGGTGGCATAATGGTGTGAAATTCCCACCTTGAACAGGCAGTGTAAAAGGGGCTATTGTTTCTATATGACCTCAGACCTAGTTTGGCATTTCAGTACCGCAATTTGCTGTTACTCATCGGCCCACATAAACACTAATACCCTGGGTACTCCAGCTTCCTCCCACAGTCCAAAGACATGCAGGTTAATTGGTGACTCTAAATTGTCCGTAGGTGTGAATGTGAGTGTGAATGGTTGACTGTCTCTATGTGTCAGCCCTGTGATAGTCTGGTGACCTGTCCAGGGTGTACCCTGCCTCTCGCCCAATGTCAGCTGGGATAGGCTCCAGCCCCCCCTGACCCCCAACAAAATAAGAGGTTATGAAAATGGATGGATGATATATCTCCAATAGAGGTTGATCAATTTATTGGTTTGGCTGATTAATCTACACCAATGGGATGTTTTACAAACTATTGTTTTCGGCAGAACTTGGCTCCGACAGTGGCCGACAGCTGAACAGCCTCCGCCCGTGACACAGTGAAGTGCCTACATTACTGACTGGAGAAGAAGAGGGTTGTGTTAAATGATCAGTGGCTACAACTCCAGTTAAAGCAGGTCCCATCTGCTGTATTAGTGTGTCTAAGTTTATTGCTCTTCGTTTTAACATGTAATTGCATGATATTTTTGGCAGAGCCACAGCAGCTGATCTGGCCCTGTAAACATGAAAGTCTGTGACGGAGTGAATGCCACACTTCTTGTCTCAAATGAAAAGCCCTCATTTCAAATTAAAAACTGTCCAGCATTTCAGAGCCAGTCTTTTTTTGATGTTCAATGAATCATGAAATAATTTCAATATTCTGAAAATACAAAATGACTCAACAATCTTTCTAACTCTTGTTACAGTTTACATTTGAATTTTTTTTTTTCAGTCCTGTCAATTAGCAATTACAAAGTGCTCCAAAGTATTTGAATTACTGCTTTGAATGCAGGCTCCATACTCAAAGTCAAGGTAATGCCATTGTGTACCTGAGAACCTCAGGTTGACTTTGAGGGAAGATAATAACTAAAAGAAGTCACTCCCACCTTTATTTTTCACAGTTAGTCTGATGTTCAGCTCCAGATTTATATATTTATTTAGACATTTACTACTTTGAGTTTGATATGCAGTGATCTAGATTCATTCATTTATTTAGGTATCTACTACCTGACTTGAATAGTCAGTCCTACAGTTATTTGAGCATCATCCAGTTTTTGATAAGTGGTTGGAGTGTGGGGTTTGATATCGGCCCATCAATCAGCTATCTACTTTTTCCTGCTCCAAACCATCATCAGTATATTGGCCTTCGCTGCAGTTGATCGAAATTGTTAAAGTTAGGTAAGTTAGAGAGTAATAATGTCGGTTCCTGTGTCTTTTTAATTAATGGCCCAGCCGTACCACTGCTAAGATACTATCCATGTTTTTGGGAGACATAACCCCACAGCCTTGTGGCAATTGTAATGGGTTGTTGTGAGTATCATTATAACGATTTGGAGAAACATGGAAAGGATCAACAACAAGAGATTGATCCACCATTGACTAGTCAAGGAAAATAGTCAATGTCCCCAGCAAATTCTCAACATGCTTTGGACCAATGCTTTCGGCTGTTTGTTGCGTTATTTAAGAGCACCTATTAGCCTCTCATCTGTGTCCTACTTGTTGCTGGATTCACGAGCAGCTGTTCATATCTGTAAGCAGCGTCCAATCCAGCGCAGAACAGCTTGGTGATTGCTGTTGACGCAGTGAGACTAACACATGGTCACGTGTTGTGGAACATGCCATCAGCTCCCAACACCACACTGACATGACGCCTCGTACAGGTTAGCAGCAGTGATGAAGATGTCATTGTTAGTGGATGGCAGTTTTGGCTTTATTAAGTTATTTATGACCATTACATGAAGTTGTCATTAAGACCATGTTTCTCAGCATTTTTGGGTCCTGACCCAAAAATGTGTCTCCAGACCCCAGTGATTAAAACATTGCTAAGTTGTCATAACAATATAACTCAGTTTGAGAAAGCAGCCAAATGAAAACAGTGTTTATTGGAGACATAAATTTGGCCAAAGGGAATGTGATTGCATTGGTTCTATCAGTTTCTCTTTGAAAGCTGGATGGATACGGTGATGTGCCATACAGTATCACTGTTATGAATGTCTGAGTTGACGCTGGACCAGGACAGGGTTTCAGTGAGGTAACGTTAGTGATGGTAACAACCCCACGCATTCATTGTACTGCAGATTTTGGTGTTTTTTCAGGTGGTTTAACAAATTTGTTGTGTTGCTTTCTGGCGCAGGCACAAGTCTCATGCACTCTTTGACCAATTTGTTCTCTCCTAAATCTGAAATACTTCCAAACAACAGATGATGACAGTTAGTGAGCAGATGATTGTCATTTTTCCCGTCTACAGCTGCAACATTCAGGAAGGATTTTCTCAGGCGGTTGCTGCAGGGTGCACGCTTAGCTAAGGTTGCAGCAGTAGGAGATGTTCACCGTACAATTACCGTCTCAGAAAATATTGCGGTTTCACCATATCATGGTATTACAGAATATATATTATTATCAGTCAGAAGGACCCTCAAAGGAATGAAAACAGAAGGGTTATTTTTGGTTAAACAAACATTTTATTACTATAATTGAAACTTGAAACCATTTTGTTCACTGTGTAAAATATTGTAGATAAGCACATGCACATGGTATGATAGCTGTCAGTTTTCATATCACAGTAAACCTTGAAACCGGTATATGGCTGCAACCCTACGCATAGCAGACAGCTCTTCATAAAATGGAGGGTTAGGTTTAGCTTAGTTCAGGAAGCGCTTGATTTAATATGCAGCAGAGTTTTGGAGCATTTTAGACATCAGCATTGCAGTCGATCATGTTCGTTCAATTGTGGGAAGCCAAAATTGTGATGGTGATCAATATTTGATTAACTGTGCCGCTGCTGTATCTTCCAAATTGGGGATATAGAGATTATGTCTTTCAAATCTAATCAAAGCTAACCCATATACTTTCTCATGTTGTTGCCCTGTGCAGTGGTGTGAGGTCTGCAGCAAAGATGGCAGAGTTGTTACAGGCATTTGTGTGGAAGCGGTGTTTGAATTTAAATGAGCCAATGTAGAATGTGGAAAATTGGTCCAACTAGCATGGGCTTCAATTTTAGTGCATGGAAATACAAACAGGATGAAATATCTCACTTCCATTTAGAGCTGTAACATAAAGGTAATAAGTTGTCAACTGTTAAACTATTTTACAACTAATTTAACAATAAGTTAATTGGTTTGAGTCATTTTTTCAAACAAAAAGAAATTCTCTGATTCCAGCCTCCTAACTTAAAATAATTTCTGCTTTCTTTACTCCTCTATGACAGTAAACTGAATATCTTTGGGTTGTGGACAAAACAAGACATTTGAGGGTGTCATCTTGGGTTTTGGAAAACACTGATTAATATTTCAAACTTTTATAACAGCTAATCAGTTAATTGTGAAAATAATCTACAGATTATAGCTGCTGCGCAGCGATGGGTCAGGTGCGGGAATTTTTAGGCAATTCTGAGCAACAAGCAGAAGAATTGGAAGACATTTAGGAATTTAGCAACACAATCTGCCTTTTGCATCAGCTGATGCTTAAACTCACAACCTCTAAGACTAAGAATCAGTTTCTATCTCACTGAGCTAATTAGTCAGTGACAATTCATGTGTAGCTTCACAAATTGACTAAGCCAGACGTGCAGGTTTAGCAGCCGTCCATGCATGGAAAAGCAGATTTCAAACCACTGTAAAAAATTCAGTTATCGAAACAAAAATCTGAAAATACACATATTGCATCTAGACAGCATGGAGATGTTGGTAATTTGTTTGTAACAATGATTGACTTGCTCCATAAGTGAAAAACTGATGTTTAAAAATGCCATTTTTACATTGACTCCAATTGTTCACATTAGAGCAAAATTCAAAATGCTGTCAAAAATTCAGTTTTTGAGATAAAATTCTCAGGGAGGAAATTCTGAAATCTACCATGACTCTAGAATTTTGTCATTTTTTTCATGAACATTGAAAATATATTTAGCAAGAATTTGCATGTATATGTTTACAGTACCGTTTACAGTCAAACATTTTGATGCACTGTCGGCTCAATTTTTGATAAATCAAAAATCTGAGAAGGACCGTAGGACAGCCTGAAGATGCTCTGTAGCAAGTTTGGTGTCAATTGAGCAAAAATTGTGGGAGGAGATAGGTTTAAGAAGTTTTACAGTTTTTGAAAAAAAAAAACGGAGTGATGAACTTCATAATTTTTAATAGGCTTAAATGATGAAAGTTGTGAAGTTGTAGCACATATGGTTGATTTCTTATGAATTTTCAAAATTTTGAACTTTATCAGGACTATTAGCTTGAGTTTACAGCTGAGGATATCTGGCATGAGACTGGACCTTTGTGCAAAGTTTGGTGAGTTTTCACCCATGGGAAGTATGATTTCCTCAGAAGAAGAAAGAAGAAGAATACCTAGGATTACAATAGTGTCCCGGCAGCTTAGCTGCCCGGACATAAATCGACAATAAAAGAAACCTGTTGCAGCCCTGTTTCCAATGCATTGATTCTGTTTTTAACCGACAGGCTGTTTTTGTACCATATTTTACCACACTGGTTCACTGCATCAGTGATACCACTTAAATTAAAAAACATGACGAACACCAGTCTTTTTATGTTTTATAGAAAAGAATTAAACTAATCTTAATATTTTAATCTCCAGAACACTGCGGTAGAAACAGAGCTCTTGATTCGTACCCTTTAAATGATTTAATTTTGTGCACTGTGAAATGTCATGCATGCATAAAATCAGTCTTTTCATCACAACAAAAGTATTAGCTTTGAAAATTGTCGCTCCATTAGGCAATTATTATAATGGAGGGTTTGGTGGCTGTTGCTCATCATCTTTCTGCCCCATCAGCCTTCAGAAGCTGATGAGCCACCATTTCTCTGGCTCCTTCAGAAATCAAATCTTGCCTGAGCCCCCTGAAACGACCACAGCTGTTTCGTCCTGACTCTGTGATTGAACAGGTTGAGTAGAGCGGGCTGCTGTGCATTTCTTTGGAACAGTCTCTGCTCTTATATAAATATACCATACAGGTTCCAGTGGACCTCTAAGCTACAGGCTAGCTATTGATCATCAGGAAAATACAATAGAAAGGATATGAGGCATGTCTAATGTATCCCACAGGGAGTTCATGTAATGAGGCACACATACTGTATGTACGGCGTCTGCTCGATTTCAGTAGATTGGGCGCATCACAGTCTTCCACCCACATAGTTGACACCTGTGACACCCACACCGCTGTTACCCACCACTATTATTGTGCATATTAAATGATTGATGGGAGAACAATACAGTAGAGAGCAATTATGAGCTCTTATCTAGTAAAGCAGGATAAGAACAAATACTCTGTTCCTTACAAGACTATTGATTTACTCTGCAATTGAAAACATGTTTTAGTTAAGTTCCGTTTTTCAAAAGAGAGAAAGGAAGAAAGAAAGTAGATTTTTATTCTTTTTGCATGGCCTGTCAGCCTCTGTTTCTTTTCTTGTGTCGGTCTTTGGGTTCTGGGCCTGGATTTTACTTAATACTTACATGTTGAGGACTCTTTAGGCTCTCTTTGTTGGAGAGGGAGAGTATGTGACCTTCTTGGAGTTTCTGGGTGGGGTGTTAGGGTGCTTTCAGACCTAGAGTTGTCTTGCTTTGTTCTGAATCAGGGACTAATGTTGTCACAAAGTTGTATAATTGCCTAGAGTTGGTTCGTGTTCTCACGGCAGTATTTACAAGCGGACCAAATAAAATGCATTGTGTGAGAAAGCTGCTCTTGATTGGTCAGAATTTACATGCAGGAAAAATCCACAAAACGTTGAAGAAGAGTACACTTGCAAGATAAATGTGACACTTTCTAATGTCACAATGGAGGGACAACTACGCAGGTTGATTTTAACGCTGCTCATCGTGGACTATATTGCTGTCATTGTTCATTTTAGTCAAACCATACAGTTTGATAACGAGGCGCGGCTCATCCATGCCCTGATGTGCTGATCTTGATAGAGATCATGATCATTCAGGGGAGGGAACACTCTGAAGAACTCCTGACCCTGACTGGTATGTGTGCAATTAGGCGACCAATTAAATGTTGGCAGCCTTGCTGTCAGCAACAGAAACACTAGTTGGTTAAACCTATTTTTAAGATACTCAGAGGAAAATGGGAGGAGTTTGGGTCAGCATGCAAGACTAACCAGTGACTCTGAACATCAACAGCTCTTTCTCTTTCACTCTCTTTTTCACACACATGCACAAATACATACATGTCCTCTCAGACTTAAGTGCACGTCCACTTGACCAGTACAGGTCAAGTCTATGGTAGGCTTATGTCCAGCTACACACACACCCGTGCCAGCTGGATGTCTTCTCTCTAGGCGGACTGAGAGAGGTGCTTAGGTTTGCCACAAGTTCGGCGCACTGTAGATCCTGAGAAGCCTGGCTGTATGTGTGTTTGTCTCAATTTCAGCCACACTCATGCATCAGAGTGAGTGAGTGCGTTTTTGAATGGATATGAGTCGGGATGGTAAAGACAGGGTTGGGTGATATTGAAATTCCCCAACTGCTTTATACAAAATTATCATAAAAAAAAGAAAGAAGCTGAAGAGATTAACACACTTAGATGTAAGTATCCATAGACTGGTGACGTATATGTTACAATACCCATAAGTGGCCACGTTGTATAGGTAATAAGCGCTATTTTACAGAGAGATCAGATCAATCAACTGATAAGGTATTTTTTTTAAATTCAATAACATGTTAAACTGCTCTCAGTTATGCCACTGTTGACTGTCACATTTACGTTTTGTTACCTTTGATTGAGACAGTTTGCTACACTGCATTAGTTTGTTTGTTAGTTAACTCTCGTCCAGCCACTCACATGGTCTCTCTTTTTCCTCTTATTTCATTCCTACATCAACGTCCTCTTCGGCGTCTTCACCTCTACCTAGGGCTGGGCGTTATGACCTCAAATCATCAAAACTAATGAGCATTTTTTCCTCGATTTCGATTACTGAATGATTATTTTTTGCCCTCATAGTTCACTGACGAGGTTTGTATTGTAAATATAGCTTAAATAATTGAAGGAAACACACACAGATGAACTGTTTATGGTTATTTATTGAATATTTCGATATTTTGAATAATGTGTAGCCTTTGTAAATGCTTGTGTTATCGAGAGCTGCTTTGTGGAGGCACTTGTTGCTAGGCGCGTGTCAGTCTCTTTCCTTTTTTTTTTTAAGCTGTGCACTGTTCATATTCACTAACGTGATTGTGCTTTAAGTGCTGAAACAAATGAGTGGTATTACCTTTGGTCGTTAAAACGGTTTTTCACCAGTGTTTACATTTGATTTCATTCTGTTAGGTGTCGTCTTCACGTAAGCCAAACTATGTCCGAGCGATGGACACGGCATTTCTCTTTGCACAAGTTGCTCAGTTGGCTCTGTGTTTGAGTTCTCCTTCATGTTGCTCCCAGGTCTCGGACTGGACGGGGTAGAGTCACGTTTTTAAGGGGCCACCACGTAAACACACACATGGTGGGGAAGGTATTAACTGAATGTCAAAAAAAGAACCGAAATTACCGACATGGACAACAACAAACATTGTGGGAATTAAAGAGACAACATGGTCCCCATTATAAGTCAGTGTGCCATCAAAATGATTTGGAAGCTTTTATTTTACGGTAAAAACGTTGCATAATGTTGTTTTTAACCCTGTGACCAGATGTATCAGTGAACTCTAGGTTACTCTTGTTATCTGCGCACCGCCTTTCAAGCTGTTAAAATATTGATATTGAAAATGACCATTGATTTTTGTCCACTGATTATAAATGTGTCAGCGCTACATTGTCAAATAACCTTTAATTCCCCGCAGCTCAGCCAATTATATAAAAAGACTGTGGTTTGGAAAGAAAAGCCAAATTAGTCATTTAATGGTGTGATTCTCTGCCTCAAATAAAGATAATTGCTTTGTGTGCTTCACACCTCCCACACTGTGTTGCTTGTCTTGTGGTAAATAACAATAGAGGTGCTGATAATATTGGCACATGAAGCTTTCCACCAGATGCATCCTCGTCCTGACTGAACATTTTTTGCATTTAATGTCATCTCAGGCTGCTCATTAGCTGTGACCAACCAAACGTGACATTTGTCATCAGTCAAACGGTCTTAATTCAAACAAACACCAAACTGTGTGCGCCCGATTCTCTGTCAACAAGTGTTGCTGGCATTAGTGAACCAGGATGACCCTCGATTCAAGAAGCATTTGAATGAGTTGTAACTACTTTAGACCACTGAGGTAAGATTCCCTCCAGTGTAGATAATAAGGCATCATTAGCATTTGATAGACAGAGTGGCTTCTGTAATGGTGCCTTCTTGAACCGGCCTCATTACTCACATTTGAGAGCATCTCTCGTTCCTCCAAAGTCCCAAAGAGCCTCCCTTTGAATATGAATGTGACCTCGGTCTGCAGTTGGAGAGAATCAAGATAAACGAGAGTCATATAAAGCTCCAGCTGAAACACAAGCAGAGCTGACTGCAGGGCATTTGTGCCTCGCAGCATCTCGGCACGACGGTCTTGAAGAAAGGAAAGCAGTGGTCACTTAAAATTATTAATCTACACTCTTTGTCCAATTTATCATACACCCAAGGATGGAAAGTGTACCAGAATATTATACTAAATAGGACTAAACTAACATAACCTGGACTTTTGTTTTTTTTTTTGTATAAATCAGGAATTACAGTCTGGCTGAAATGGCCTTGTTAAAGTCTGGGTAAAGCAAAATCAGATATTTCTTTCTTAACATCATTTTACATGTTAGAAAGTACTGCACTGTCGAGTTAGACCGTTGAACTGTTTTTCATCATTTCTGTGTCCAGAATTTTTTGGGTGAGCCAAAATGCCTGCTCGAAGATGCACTACAGTGATCCAACATAACCCTTCCCTACGATATAAATACTATGTTACTATTGACTTTAGAGCACTTAGTATCAGTGTCGTTTCTTCCACCCACTGTGTTCAGCTGCGAATTTGCTCTGTCCAACAAGCTCTCTGAGCTCTCTCAGTCTAATAAGTATGTGGATAAACATCTCTGTTAAATGACACAATCATATAAACACACACTAAGCAGCCATCACTGAAGTACCTTTCAGTCTCTCTGGCTGACTTGGCTACCCAGCCCATCAGCAGTTACTGCTCACTGCTGTGGGTTTGTATTTCGTGCTAACATTAGCCACTATTAACTGCTGAACGAGAGGCCATCGCTGCGGAACAGTATGTTGCCTGTTCCATCATGTGGGCTGCCTTGTTGAGCGCAGTGTCACCGAGAACATTGTATTCGACACAGTTTCAAAAGTAGTATGATAGTTAAACATATCGTTTGATTTGTAATGTGTACTGAACCGAAAGCCTTGTACCAAACGGTATAATATGAATACATGTACTCTTGCACCTCTGTTACAACTCAAGTAAAAGCACTTGTAGTTTAAAGAAAGTTTATTTGAACTCAGTGTAGACATTACAGATGGCAGCTAAGATTATGCCTCAAAAAGTGCGAGAACCTTAACATCCATCCATTTTCATAACCGCTTTTCGTCTTGAGGGTCGCGGGGGTGCTGCAACCTATTCCAGCTGACATTGGGCGAAGGGCAGGGTACACCCTGGACAGGTCACCAGACTATCACAGGGCTGACACATAGAGACAGACAACCATTCACACTCACATTCACACCTACGGCCAATTTAGAGTCATCAATTAACCTGCATGTCTTTGGACTGTGGGAGGAAGCTGGAGTACCTGGAGAAAACCCACACTGACACAGGGAGAACATGCAAACTCCACACAGAAGGGCTCCCTCCTGGGATCGAACCAGGAACCCTCTTGCCCACCTTAACATTTGTAATAGAATAAAAACTATTGAACTCAAGATTTTGAAAATGTGTGTTGTTTCGCCCTTGAAAATAAACACATTTACAAAAGGGGAAAAGAAAGTGTATTCATGTGAAAATAAAAGTACACACACTTTTATATTCATGTGAAAATAAAAGTACACGCACTTGGGTTATAGTGAAAACTAAGTCAGATAAAATGTACTGTGAGTAAACGTTGCTGCTTTACATTTTTTAACAGGCTAACAGTAGTATCATACATGATGATATATGATGCTAGATTATAGAACACGTTTAGCCTGCCAGGGTTCAACGCTAAGGTTTTTTTTCACTTGCCCGGTCGGGCAAGTTGGTCAGAGATCTACTTGCCCGAAGTCAGTTTTTACTTGCCCTATAAAAATTGTTTAATTTAAGCAGCTATCAATGAACAAATACTGCAGTTATTTTTATGTTATGTAATCTTTATTCACACTGTATTTATTAATTAAAACAACATATGTCATGTATTGTAGCTTAATTCCTACACAAAAATGACAGTGTCAGGGCTTAAAGTGAAAAATTTGTCAGTCATTCTCCGTCTGTAATTTTGCGCCCTACTTGAGCCATGCCCACCTCTATTTATTTTTCACCCCTCTCTCCAGTTCTGCTGTATTAACACCGGGTTTAATATATTTTGCTTCCATCTCTCTGCCCTGCTCTACTCTACTTCAACGCTACTTAGCTCTCTCTCTACTCTACCAGTAGACTACCACATCCACCTGTTGCACAAAACGCACACAGCAGTGTTTCCCCTAGGATGGAGTTGTAGCAGCGGAGGTGAAGCACACGCATGAAAAATAATTTTCACTTGCATGAAACTTTTTTGTATGCTTGCAAAGCAGCCTGCTGGGATGTTTCTATGTATATACTGGCACCAGAAGGGCTCTTTAGGACTAAGTACATACAGTACATGTGTGCACAGTATGAGCAGGTGAAATGTCTGTCTAGCTTACATATGAGGTGTCTCAAGATTTAGGAACATACAATTTTATTGAATATAATAAAAGTAAAAAGTCACATGACATGCTGCTGTTTTGTGCTATGACCTATTTAAGTGTTGGAAGTTGTTATTTATGTGACAATGCCTGAACGCAACACAAGCTCAGCATGAGCGCTGTGCTGAGCTGCTGTGTGAGCAGCGTGTTTGTCTGTGCGTAACAGCAGTCTGTTGGTTATTTACACACTGTCCATAACATTAACTTTGTCAGCTGACAAACTGCACCGGGCTCGGGGTCAGGTTTGGTCAGGAAAATGCAGCCCGAGCCGCTCTAGCGTGCTCAGCTGTGTGTGGCGGAACTCTGCCGTGCGAGATACAGAGAGCAGAGGAGAATTGTTAACGAGTGACCATGTAGAGACAGAAATGACACGATGGCATAACACCATAAATATTATATTGTTATGTTATTATATGAAGCGTCCGTCGCGCAAAATAATATCAATGGGGGCTGTGGGCAGGACATTGTTACACAGCTGTGCCTGTGACTTCAGGCAGAGAGACCGCTGCATCAGAGCTGAAGAGCACGTTTTAAAATACATTTATTTTATCAATTAGTTATTAACTTTTACTATTTTTAGCAACTTGCCCAATCGGGCAAGTGAGTTGTTAGTTTACATGCCCGACCGTGAGTTTTACTTGCCCCAGGCAATCGGGCAATCCTTATTGTTGAGCCCTGCCTGCAAAATAAATTGAAGTAAATGTTAACGTACACATTAGTGCAACAAGATCATGCCACTGAACCCTGATGTCCAAACTAATATTGTCTACAGATGACACTTTGCAGTCTGTGCATACAACTGATTATCAGTTATGAATATATAACCACCATCCTCAGTGTACCTTTCTGAAATTAAAGGGATGCTCTCCCAGTTTTTGACCAGCTTTGTATTATAACAATGCTCCCTCCATCTTACTATTGCCCAGATCTCCCTGCTCATCTCTCAGCTCAAATCTCAAATTCTGATAGAGATCAGATTTTATTGGGCTGTTGCTCGAACTACATATTGTAATTTGCATTTTCGTGTACCTGCCCACCCCCCCAAGCTCAAATTACCCACCCAGCAGTGGTCCATGTTTATTGGTCTAGTGAGTTGTAGTGCATTCTGGTAGGTCTTGTACCTTTATTTCTCTGGCCATGTGGCACCAGTTTCAAAAGTATTTGCATCTTTCTTCTGCATAGACAGCCCAGTTTTATGAAAAGACCATATTTCCAGCAGTGATGTATTTCTTCAACCAGAAAAGAGGACAAAACTCAGACTGAAGTTCTTACTCTGTAATAGACGCAACTGGAAATGTAGTGAATTACAACATCTGTGGATAAAAAGTATTGAAGTAAAAGCAAAATTTAACAACAATACAGTTTTGGAAAAAAACATGCCTTCGTTACAGTAACGAGAGTCTGAGATGAACACCTTGGATAACTGCCTTGTATTTAGTGCTCCATTTATTGATCCAGACCTTATGACCCCTCTATAGCTTCCCAGTGTCTGTGTGCATTATGTGGATGTGAAAACTGGTCAATAGCTCATGAATACACTGATGCATCTATTGCTGCCATGAATCAAGAAGACACAGTTCCTCACATCGGTATTGAAAACATTCAAACCATAAATTGATGTCTTCTTGTGATGTTTTCAAATAGTATCTGTTGGACAGTTAGTGAGATACGTCGATATCATGCAGGTGCGCCATGTTTGTGTCTCTGGTTCTTGATAATATGAAGCTGTGTGTGTCTGTCTCCCTGTGGACCTATTGACTCCACGATGCAACCTCTCTGCATGTGTAATTTGAGAGGTTTTATTTTGAATCATTTTCTTTGATTGCAGCATTTGAGTCAAACTGCTGCTTCGACTAAAAGGATCAGAAGGGCTGTGTTTTTACGAGTTGACATTTGTCTTTCTCCCGTGTCTGAAATATTTAATCCACTGAAGTCTATTGGCTGATTTTATATCACATTAAACTTTATTGTCATTGGAAGTACTGTACATAAACTGTATAAAAATAATAGACGTAGCCAACATGATGTCTCCCCTTTTTTAAAAGCCTTGAGTCTGACGATAATGTGCAATTCGATAATGTAAACAGAATAAACAGCTGGAGACATGAAATGAATGCGGTGTTTACTCTGTCGGTCAGATTTATACAGTAAGTGTATAGTGTTATTCAGCAGCCAGAAACAGTCATAGTGGCTGATATTATCTTATTGTACATATGTTGGTGGTGGTGTGTCTTCCTCAAGCTTGGGTCCTTTATCAGAGGCCTGGGAGTTTGAGGGTTCTGCGCATTATCTTAGCTGTTCCTAGTACTGCACTCTTCTGGACAGAGATCTCAGATGTTGTACCTGGAATCTGCTGAAGCCACTCTCCTAGTTTGGAGGTCACAGCCCCCAGCTCTCTCACTGGGGTTACTTGTATAGTAGCATTCCAACAGTCCCCTATTTTCTGCTCTAGTCCATCTATGTCTTGTTCCAGTAGACATCATCAGCGTGCCCTGGTTCCCCAACACCTATATATATATATATATATATATATATATATATATATATATATGTATGTATTTAAACTATAAATAGAAAGAAGAAATTAGAAAGAAATCTTAGTGCAGTGGTTCCCAACTGGTCCAGCCTTGAGGTCCAGATTTCTCCTTAGTCATCAGTTCAAGGTCCACACAGTGTAATACATTCAGCGTCATGCTTGTGCTCGGCCATGTCATCGAGCTACTTTGCTGTCTCTGTCAAGTAGCTGTCCGTTAGTCATTCAACCTTCAGCAGGAAATTATATTTAAAAATAAAAGCTATGCACCCGAAATTCACTGTACTTCAAAATTTTTACAAACCTGACACACTCACAAGTCACTTGCGGTCCATTCAGAATGGACCCATGACCCACCAGTTGTGAAACCACTGTCTCAGTGTTTCCATACATTGATTGATTGATGTCAACGTGAACAGCCACACATTGATTGTGGGGAGCTGGTGAGAGTCCGCCTGCACACACGCAGTTACAGGGCTAACTGTTAGCATCACAGGAATAACGACAGTTGAGCTGGTCTAGCGTTGACAAGAGTTTTTTGGGACCGTTTAATGGCTTGATGTTGGACATTGTCCGTCCCTCGTGTTAGCTGACTGTTCGCCAGGACCGCAGCTCCTGTGGTTACTCAGCGCTGCGTCTAACCTCTGTATGCTAAGTCATGTTTGACCCTGCACCTCTGGGCCAAAGCTTTGAATGTTCGCTGTGTGTTGATTAATTCAGTTCAATTCAATTCAGTTTTATTTATAAAGCCCAATATCACAAATCACAATTTGCCTCACAGGGCTTTACAGCATACGACATCCCTATGTCCTTATGACCCTCGCAGCGGATAAGGAAAAACTCCCCAAAAAAAACCCTTTAATGGGGAAAAAAAACGGTAGAAACCTCAGGAAGAGCAACTGAGGAGGGATCCCTCTTCCAGGACAGACAGATGTGCAATAGTTCCAGAGCCCAGAAAAATGGTATTTGGGACAGCCCCAATCAGAGTTCATGTCAGTACAGCTGCCTTGGTGTTGCTTCAGTGAAGGAACAATCCAGAGAGTCCAGTTTGACCAACAGAACCATGAGTCTCTGAAGGCTTGTCAGACACCTGCATAATAATGTTGCAAAGTAATCTATCGTTTTAACTTATTTGACTGGTAAACCCAGGGCCTTGCTTGATGATGATGTGTTGCGGAACTGCAAAACCTGAGCCTGGTTCAACTTTTGTCCTTGAGTCCTCTGCTTTGGTACCCCCACTGTGTTAACAGATGGGTCTCATTCAACTACATGAAACTGATCAGTATCGGCCTTCAGTTTTAATCAGGCTGTAGTTGATTTATAGAGGCTGGTGCTGAAACACCTAGTCAATAAATCATCCATCCATCCATTTTCTAACAGCTTATCCTCTTGGGGGTCACGAGGGGGCTGGAGCCTATCCCAGCTGACATTGGGCGAGAGGCAGGGTACACCCTGGACAGGTCACCAGACTATCACAGGGCTGACACATAGAGACAGACAACCATTCACACTTGCATTCACACCAACGGCCAATTTAGAGTCGCCAATTAACCTGCATGTCTTTGGACTGTGGGAGGAAGCCGGAGTACCCCACGCTGACACAGGGAGAACATGCAAACTCCGCATCTCCCACACCCGGGATCGAACCAGAATCCCTCTTGCTGTGAGGCGACAGTGCTAACCACCACACCACTGTGCCGCCAGAAAATTAACACAGCTTTAATGATCAGTAAATTGTTTTAAGTATCAAGCAAAAATACAGAAAATTTGTAAGTTTGAGCCTCGAAATACGAGGATTTGCTGTTTCTTTCAGTTTTACAGAACTGTAAATTGGATATCTTTTACTTGTTTAAGCCTTTAGGCTCCCGACTGTTGTTCTGACTAAACTAGCAATTTAAAGACGTCACTATGAGTTCTGGGAAATTGTAATCCGTCAGAAGACTGAGGGCTTGAACTCATTTACAGCAAAGAAGCCGGTGAAAAGAACTCTTCCACGTTGTCTTTGTGTAGCCACGAGCACAATGAATGATCCTCCAAACTGTATTTATCTTTTAAGTGTGTCTGTACAGAGTGCAGGTGGCGGTGTGTGTTTTGTGTCTTTGAGACTGCAGCATCATGACTCAGTCAGACTCAGACAGTTATGAGTGTCTTCTGATGAATTTACTACAAGAACAGAGGAACTTGGGATTTCTGGAGCGAATAGATCAAACTGGGGTGGCTGCTCTGGATATCTTGTTATGATTTTAGTGCTGCGGTGTCTGTCACAGTTCATCCGCTCTTCAAAGGATTGAAATGTTCATGCTTTCTGGCAGTTTGGTGCTTATTTAAGGCGGTCCACAGGTCTTTATTTAGCTGCCTGTGGGTGCATTGTTCTTATCTTCCTGTGGCCTTTGAGGCCTTTTGTAAAGAGAAAGAAAACACTGGTAATGCTTCGCTTGTGAGAACAAAATCACCTTTTTCCCATCAGTGTAACAAACAAAAATGTCAGATGGATGGCACGTTCTTAACTGTCTTTTTCTTGTTAGGTGAATAATGACAATTAGCTGGAGTGGCTAAACAACTAAAATGCTCTGTATGGATCTGTGTGTAGCCTGCTTGTTTCACACTATCGATCCATTTTTTTAGCCCAGTGTTGATCAGTATTAGCTGTTTACGTGTCCACTCAGCTAACCTAATCGCTGAGGCTCCGTGTACCTTTTATAATGAGGGACCCAGATGTCCCAGCAGTCTCAAGACCGATGGTTGTTTCAGCCACAGGGACCAGCGCCTGGAGGCTCATTCTCACCTCACCTTCTTTGTTGCGTCCCTTTGATGGTCTGAAGCTAGATGACGTCAGACAGCATGAAGAGAACTGCTTAAATACTTCTATTTGTTTCCCATAAAGGGTGATAAAAGGCCACTACTTAGCTCTGAAATTGATGTTTGTATTGATTGTGTGTAAAGATTTAATGTGTTGCATGGTTCGCCTTGATGACTGTCACTGTTACACACTGAAGAGTCTTTGGTCCAATCTACTTGTTTGTTATGACCTGTCACACTGGTCATTTTTTATCTAATTGTCATTTAACCCTCTGAGACCCACATAGACCAGTTATTGTCTTTTTTGGTTGGATAGGACATCTTTTGGTGGAGATGGCAGGTCAACAGTATATACCACATAGAATTGGTATAAATCACCTGAAAGCAGGGAACCTGGAGATTAATTTGAGATGCAGCTCAACACTGTGTTAAGTTTTTCTAGTCACAACGTCACGATGGAATTATATGAAGGCCATTCCCATGCTCATTTATGTCTCATACGTTTTTGCAGCGATTTTTGGGGTTGATACCATTTGTTACATAGCTTGGGTGCTCAATTTAAGCATGTTGTACCACTCAAGAATTGATAAAAAAAATTGTCAAATCCCTCCATAATATCACATTAAGATACCAAGCCCTTGAGGAACACCATAGAAAAATCCATGCTGTGATTTGGAATCAAAAAGTCTTGATATTTGGTGATTTCTATAAGCATTGCATGTTTTGGTGATTGGGGCAGAGTGCACCTCTGCTCTGGAAACTGCTTTGAACCTCCCTTGTTGTCAATAAACCTATGAAAGCCATCCATCCGCTGAATGCCCGAGGTCTCTAATTTCTGGTTGTAAAGTTTACTGACACTGTAATGATCCTATAGGTCACTAGGTCTTTTTAGGCCGTGATGTCCATTTAAAACTGGTCTCACCACAATGAAATGGCCACTTTGGGGGCTAACATCATCACATGAATAAAACAGGGCCCACTGAATTCATAAGAGGCTCAGCTTTCCATTCATACCCAATTTATGCATTTCCAAGTCTATTTAGGGAGCCCAGTATGCAGAAATATTCAAATACAATCTGCGATAATAACACATTTATACTGCATGCAAAGAAGTGCATAGTTTGTGCCCAAAACTGAATGGGACTAGTATAAAGAGAGCATGTCTGTAAAGGAGAGACTTGTGTGTACAGAACCCATTTCCATTCCGATATTTTGAGGTGAGAGGTCAAGGCACCTCTGTGAAAATAGCCATGCTGTTTTCCAGTATCATCACTCAAGCTTTAAAACTCAGCCCTCTATAGCCTCCGAAAGACAAGAATGTTGGCCAGGATTGCCAGTGACCAAGCAGGTCTCAGAGGGTTAATTTACTTGTCACTCTTGTCATGTCAGATTTGTTTTATGCCCAACAGCTGTCTAAATCATTTGAGAGTAAAGAGTTTTCCATTAGTTATTCTGTACAGTTGATGAAGTTAAAGTTGTTTGTTTTTTACTTTAATAACAGTCATTTTTTAGTCACAATAGCACCGCGACACAAAGAGTTTGGTCCAGACTGAAATATCTGGATGACCATGAAATTATGTTTGGACATTCATGATCTCGAGAAGATGACTTTAGTGATCTCCTGACTCTTCCCTGTAGCACCTCCATGATGTTGACATTCATGTTAATAAGTGAAATTTGTCAATAACTGCCGGACAGATCGCCATCAAATTTGGTACAGATGTTCATGTCCCTTTCAGGATGAATTGTAACGACTTTGGTGATCCTGACTTTTCATCTAATCGAAGTTTAATTTGTCGGATTCATTGCAAAACTGATGACAGTCCCAGTAGCAGCTGCACTTTGTATTTATTGCTAATTAGCACATGCTAACACACACTAAACTAAGATGAAGGACATGAAAACATTATGTTTGCTTAACATCAGTATGTTAGCATTAGCGTTATATAGTTATGTGTGCATGTTAATGTTAGTATTTAATTTGTGCCTAACACAGCCTCACAGAGCCACTAGCATCACTGTAGACTGATAAAATTAGTTGGTCACCTAAACCCGGACTGTCTTCACCGGTTTAGCATGGTCAGACAGCAGGAAGATACATTTTTTTTCATATAGAAGAGTGATAATAGGCTCTCTAGCCCTAAAAACAGATGTCTGTATTGATTGTCAGAAGCTGAAAGATTCGATAAACTAATAAGCTAGCCTGGCGGGCTCGTGGGCTGCTCAAGCTCCGGACATTAACCCATTCAGGGCTTGACGCTAACTTTTTTCCCAAGGAGCACATGTGCTCCTAAGTTGAAAAAGTAAGGAGCGCACAAAGAACTTTAGGGGCACAATGTAAATTGATCAAATAATGTGTTTTCCGTAATAAACAAGCAAAATTATTTAATGAATTTGTATACTAAATGTACAGAAAGGTAAAATCATCAAGTTTTGAAAAAGTATTGCAATTTAATTTTGTCTTTAATGTTATTATCTTATATATATTATCTTTGCAATATGATTATCTTATATAATGTTATTACTATCCTAAAACATTCTCCAGGTCCTCTGAAACTCTGCAGGACTTAAGCCTCTTTCACACAAAGCTTTCGCGGCGCCCACCAAGGGGTAGGGCGCAGAGGACAGGATTTGGGGGAGTACAGGCTCGTTCAGGAGCTACAGCTCCATGGTGACCGCTTCCGGGTCTACTTCAGGCTCTTCTCTGCTATTGGACGCGCGGCGCCGAGGTATGCGCACATGCGCTAAGGTAGCACATACACAATGAATGGGTTCGTCGGCGGAGGTCTGCGCTTTGCGCGCTCTGTGTGAAAAGGGCTTTATTTCCACCCTGCCCAGCAGCGGTACCGTGGCGAACGGTCCCTAAAGGCCTCTACACATGATCAGCTGTAAAACCGCTTTGCGCTGGCTGTCCCATTGTTTGTCTATGGAGAGGGCAGCAACGCCTGACAAAGCGGCACCGCTACCCTTGGCGTCGCACACCACTCTGATTTTCCGTCCGAGCGCTGTGCTCAGAGTTTAAATTATTTGAACTACAGGGAGAACGGAGCAGGCTTCCCTGGAGATCCGCCGATTAACCCGGTCCATCTCCTCCACACTTTGACTTATTTCCACGCTGCCAACAGTGGGATTTAAGCCCTTTTCGCACAGAGTGCGCAAAGCGCAGACCTCCGCCGACGAACCCATTCATTGTGTATGTGCTACCGCGGCACAAGAGCGCATTGTGCCGACAGTGGCTTGGAAAACCGCCCATAACCGTGTCACACAGGGAACAGGGAAGAGGGAAGAGGGAAGGCGGCTGGAGTTCCTCCAACATTTGCGGTTAGATTATCATATTTTTTTATTGACAAAAATATAGGCTGCTTCGGCTGATTTTTTTATGCACACATGTGCCCCTAAATATTTTTTACAGTTCGCACACATCTATTTTTAGTCGCAAATGCGAGTGAAACGCTCGCACTGTCGAGCCCTGCCATCCCGGTGTTTTCTCCGCAGCCTCCACTTCACTCAGCTTCACTCAGCTGCCCGATAAACCCGCTGCTTCTTCCCACTTTAACCTGAAATGATGTTTTAGCCTAGCGGGCTAAGACATCGCTCTCACTCATGGAGAAGAGGAGGAACGTTAGCGTTAGCTCCCGCTGTTAGTCAGCTGCCACCGGCTACTGGAGTAACTTACAGCTATGGAGTGCTTCTACCAGCTCTTCTAGTCACTGAACCTCACCTCCATCTCAGTAAATATATTAGAAAAATGTAGCCTTGCGGGCTGCACGCCTGGCTCGCCAGGCTGCCCGCAAGGCTACATTTTACAATGCTAATTGAAAATGTTAGCTGGGCTGCCGGGCTAACTTACTCACCTAACACAACCATAAGGCCTGACCCATTGCTGGGACCGAGCCGCTAATAACTCAAGCTCCAGACATTAACCCATCCCGGTGTTTCCTCCGCAGCCTCCACTTCACCCAGCTTCACTCAGCTGCCCGATAAACCCGCTGCTTCTTCCCACATTAACCTGAATAACAAACCAGGGCTCGGTGCTCCGGTTGGATCCAAACAGAGAGCTGGGGCTAGTTGGGAAGCTAGCGGAGGCTAACCGACTGTTCTTCGCTCCGGTCATGCTGCGGCTGACCGCCAGCCGCTCCCAGCTAGCTCCGGATTGTTATTGAGGTTAAAGTGGGAGAGGCAGCAGATCTGTGGGGCAGCTGAGTGAAGTGGAGCCTGAGGAGGAAGCACTGGTTAGCCCCAGTTCTCCGCCATTTCGCTTCGAAAATACACGCTGCCATTGCTCACTGGCTGTAGCCTTTTATAGGGAGGGAGGGCCAAGGGCTCCGAGGGGGGTTCACATGAACGCGCAGCCGGACCGGCTTGTAAACAATAGGCTGGAGATCAACACAGAGAGAGGTTGTGTGAGGTCATGCTATACTCCAGATGAAATTACACCTCTAGTTCTTCACATAGCGATTTTTTAATTCTTTCAATCTAGAAATGATGAATTTCACTTATTGCTCCTTTAACTGTAGGACTACTTTGTGTGCAGTGCTAGTTGGCAAATGTTAGCATGCTAACATGCTAAACCTAGGTGGTGAACATGGTAAACATAACTCCTTTTTAGGTTCAGCAGGCTAGAATATGAGAGCATGTTAGCATGCTGGTGTTAGCATTCAGCTCAGAGGACCACTGTGCTGTACAGCCTCAAACAGCAGCTAGCATGACATTTGACTGATACACTGTGTGTCCAATCAGATAGTACACTTACAGGTGGCACAGTTTGTACATGTGTTGCACTGTCTTCATCTACTTCATCGCCACTGCTGTACACAATTAAAAAACTACAACACCCATAATTAATGTAGGAACTGCTGCAGCCAAAGTGCAGCCGGTGGGAGCTGCATGACGACTCAACCACCATGATCAGTTTTTAATGTTTTATCAGGCAATAAATACTCCAGACTCTGCTCTAGTGTCATTTTCAGGACAATTGGGGCAGGATTCTTCTTGGATTTCAGAATTGTCCTGAATTTTTCTGGATGTCTGGTCCCCCTAGTTAAAGTATATTTGTACAATGTTTTGGTGCTCACTGCAGTAGTCAGCCACCATTTCATAAATTTATTTAAAATGTGTTTGAAGTACAGCCCTGTGTGGTACATGGTGCACCATCGGAGCACTGCTCTTTGTTTACACTTACTGAGATTTAACTAATTTTGAACACTGAAAACAAATCTCTACAGATATGGAAACACAAAATAATTGCACAACATATCCACACCCCCTAACACCGTTTAGAATATAACACATCCACAGTAAGTCACCACTGGTGCAGGCAGTTTGCTGTTAGAGGTTGCATAATGAGATGAGTGTAATCAGCATGTGATAAGTGATTCTTAAGCTCAAGTTAAAGTGGCCAAAATTATACATCACTGCTTTTTTATAACAGAGACAGTTTCACCAGAGCAAATGTGAGATTCAGTCAATTCAGAGATGTGCAATTTTCAATTCAAATACTTCTCTGTGCATCGTCCTCTGATATCATTATGTCATATGAAAACATGAGTGTATTTAAATGAATCACAGTAAGATATATGTGTGCATGCTCCCATAACAGGATGACTAAGTACACTACATATTTTTTTGACATTATTGATCTCAGCAGTCCTTAAATTTGTATAAAACATGAAAAAAAACTTTGATCGTGGCCTAATATCATCCATCAAAAAAATATTACTGAGCGTCCATATGATCACCTGTTTGAATATGATTGATTAGATCCCAGGTTGGTCGAGCCCAAGCTGCAGCCTCTTAAACCTCCAAACAAGCTTCACGGCCATAAAACACACGCCTAATGAGAGCGAGGCCTCGAGTGGATTGGAGCTCTTGTGATACGACTTTGTCATAAACACAGCCTCACTCACGCAATCACCATTAAAAGTTAAGAATAAATAGCTTCAGCCCTGTGCATTGTCTCGCCTGGTTTGCTCGGGATTTTAATTGCAATTAGCGCAGCTGATTTATCAACGCGTAGTGGTGGGTTTCAGCACCATGCCGTGTTAGGCTAATTGGTTTGGTTAAAAAGGCGTGACAGGGAGCACGCTGTAGCTCTCAGAAAGAGGATCAGCTCCATGGATCGCAACAAGAAGTTTCTGTGTGCGGTCCTTCCTGCGTGTTTTCTGTGTGTTTTCAGTCTGTTTTCATTCCTTCCATCTTCCTTCAATCTTTTCCTCTCTTATCTTCCCTTTCGTCTTTTTCTAATATTTTCCATCCTGCCCCCCCTTAGTGCTACCAAACACTTCTCAGATGGGATTTGTCACAGTAGTAATAACACTCAATCAGTTCTCTATGAGCCGCCTTGCTCCATCTCCTCTCTTATCAAGTGAGGATCTGCTACGACAGCCGGTTTAAAAGAAAAGTAATCATTCACTGATCACACGCCATTACTCTGCTGCTAAATGGAGGAGGAAAGGGGGGAGCAGAGAATGTGTGTATTCCTCTTCTAGTCAGATAAAATGTCAACATTTCACTGCAGGTGTTAGTGGAGACTGAGCAGCGGTACTGTTGCTCCTTACATGTCCCTCCTGTCACCCGCTCCAAGAGAGAAGGCTGAACAAGTCGAAGCTGCAGCTTTACACGGCGAGCGGACCGAGTCTGTGCACTGAGCTGTATGCTAAAGGAGTGGCTCTCTCAACAAGGGTGTGAATCTGTGATGTTTGTGGTTTGTATGGCTGTCTGCTCTGCGACCAACAGGGCAACAGCGGCATGCTCTGGCAAACAGGACACAGGGACACACAACCCAAGAGACTTTTGCTGTGCACATGAAATGTTCTAAATGTTAGCTCCATATTCAAGATGTAGAGTTGCAGCCCCGTATTGAGAAGCACAGTTCAGTTGTCTTAAAGCTTTTATGCTTCTTCTCTAATTGAGGCTCCCACTTCGTGATTGGTTAATAAAGGAAATGTATGAGAGATGATCACTTGTAACCAAAGCATTTCTTAATACATGAAATGTAGTGGGGATGCACAATGATATTGATGTGTCATGTGTATCGCCAGATTCAGGTTTTAAAATGAAATACCAGCATCGACTTGAAATGAACAATTCTGCCAATATGACATGTCAATAAGTTGTCACATTAATTATGCAACTTCAATTAGTCAAAATAGGTTCCAGTTGTAATAATTGTAAGAATTGCCTCAGAGCATCATCCAAGTCTGTTAAAGGGATACTTTGCTGATTTTCAACCAGCTTTGCATCATAACAGTGTGGGTAGTATGTGTTAATTAATTGTGGTAAACTGCCCTCCATCTTACCAGCGCCCAGATCTCCTTGCTCATCTCTCAGCTCACATCTGCCAGATCATGCATTTCGTGTCCATCTGGCTGATTTTCGATGGCTTTAAATCTTTTGCTCAAAGTACAGATTGTACTTCCACTTTTTTGTTTGCCAGCCACCACGGACACAAAGAGTTTAGAAGCGGATGAAGAGAGAGACCCACCCCTCTGTCTCTGTCAAACTCAGATCAAACCATAAAACTAGGCAGTGCTGACCACATACAAACCAATACCCTGTTACTGTATTGCCTTATTCTCACCTACAGTGTGTTCAGAAACATACTTTAGTGCACTGTTTGGCTGTGATATGAGAATTTGTGAAGGGGAAGTAAAGGCTGAAAAAACTGAGATCATACAGTAAATTTTTTTGTAAATGGGTTGAAAAATTCAAACAATTTTCTTCTAAAAAAAGATGAGAGAAGATGTCTCAAGTTATCTTTTTAAGGCTGCAACTAATGATTATATTTTTAGTATTTATTGATCTGTCAGTCTTGGCTATTGATCTGATGACAATAGGCCCTTGGGGGTCAACAGCCATAGGAGATGTGTAGCCAGCAGATATTCGGGGCAAGACCTTCGCTTTTGTACACCAGTCATCGTTTACAGTTTGATTTGCACTTTAGACAGGTTCAGACAACATTTCGGCTAATCTCTTTAAACAGATAGGGGCATATGGATGCAGATAAATTAGTTAAAAGCTCATAAAAATCTAAATCATCGTTAGATGATAGCCGATGGGTTTCAAGATCTTTGACCAATGCATTCAACCTCTTTTGCTCTTCATATGGACTGTTTACCTGCTGCTCAAATGTGATTTGTCAATACTAATCCAATGCCAAATGCAGACCAGAATATCCCATTGTCTGTTTATATAGTTTACTGATCTGCAGATTAGTTTATTCCATGAAATGTCCAGGCTGTCCAAGCTACAGTGTAAATTCCCAAATATATTCAATTTAACATGCTGTAAAGAGAAGAAGGCAGCAAGTGTTCACATCAAAGAAGGTTGAACCAGCAAATGTGTGACGTATTTTCTTAAAAGATGACTGAAATTATTCATTGATTATCAATATAGTTCAAGATTGATCTACAGGAGTCATTTTGAGGATATAAGAAGACTCCACAGTGTAAATGTTAGGTGCAAGTTAAGGAGACAGTAACAGATGTTTTGTCCTCCTGTTTCAGTGTAGATGCATTTCCTCAACGCTTCACCTTGTTCATAGCAAAGCGATACGCATCCAGCACGTCTTATCTTCATCCTGACTCAGTGCCAGTGCTCGACAGTCTTACAGAGCAGAACAAGAGCAGAGGGGGTGAAGATGAACAGCGGAGGGGTGAGAGCAGAGTGGAGTTGAGTGGAGCAGGAAAAGAGCAGAGCGGAACAGAAAGGCAGGAGCGAGGCCACAACACATCCCAAATATAAAAGATGAGAGCGGGATGAGCCAGAGATAGCTCAGCGAAGCCGGGGTCGCAGGCAAAAAGCCACATTTGTTAATATGGGGTTCAGCCAGCAAGATGTCAAGAGACAGGATACCACATTATACAGAAGTTACACAATGCCAGCCGAGCCACTTAGCACACAGCATGAGTAATGCAGTGTTTATTCACCGTGGAATAACTCACCCAGGTTCACTGGCCCAACTGACGCACTTAGACAATAATTTGAGCTATGAATTGATCTTTAATCAGTTGTGTACCGTGAAGTCAGGGATTTACTGGCATCAGAGTCATCACACTAATATTTAACTTGTACCTGCACGGGACAGGAAAAGTTTCCAAAGTTAATTTCATTGTTTCCAGATGAAGCTGAATACCTTACGAATGACAGAACATGTAATTCGAAAAACAAAGTCACACACGTTCTTAGTGGGTGTTGCCCTCCGCCAGGGCTGTTCCTTGTCTCAGATTCTGTTAGGTGATATTCATGGACAGGATCTCAAGGCGCTGCTAGGGGGGAGGAAGAGGTCCAGTTTGGTGACCTCAGAATTGCATCTCTGCTTTTTGCAGATGATGTGGTTCTGTTGGCTTCATCACACCATGACCTCCAGCATGCACTGGGGTGGTTTGCAGCCGAGTGTGAAGCCATCAGGATGAGAGTCAGCACCTCAAAATATGAGGCCATGGTTCTGTGCCGGAAACCAGTGGATTACCCCCTCAGGATTGGGATAGTTACTGCCCCAAGCAAGGGAGTTCAAATATCTCGAGGTCTTGTTCATGAGTGAGGGTAGAATGGAGCGTGAGAAAGATCAGTGGTTTGGTGCGACGTCTGGAGTGAAGCAGGCACTGCACCGGACTGTCATGGTGAAGGGGGAGCTGAGCCGGAAGGCAAAGCTTTGGATTTACTGGTCCATCCATGTCGTATGAGCTATGGGTAGTGACCGAAAGACTGAGGTTGTGGATAAAAGCGGCTGAGATGAGTTTCCTCCGTGGGGTGGCTGGGCTCAGCCTTAGAGACAGAGTGAGGAGCTCGGACATCCGGAGGAAGCCTGGAGTAGAGCTGCTGCTCCTTCACAGTCAAAAGGGGTCAGTTGAGGTGGTTCGGGCATCTGATCAGGATGCCTCCTGGGCGCCTCCTGTTAGAAGTGTTCTGGGCACGTCTCACTGGTATGAGGCCCCGGGGCAGACCCAGAACACACTGGAGGGATTACATATCTTGTCTGGCCTGGGAACCCGTAGGGATCCCCCAGGAGGGGCTAGGTAAAGTGGCTGGGCAGAAGGACAAAAGGAATGCTTTGCTTGGCCTGCTGCCCTCTGTGGCCCCGCTTCGGATAAACAATTGGAAATGATGAATGACAGAACGTGTTTAAAGAATACTGATGATTGTCAAGAAACACACAAATACACAGTTTGTTACTGTGGATGTTTCTGGCCATGTCTGAAATTAGTGCTGAAACAATCAGTCGATAAAGCGATAAGTTACTTGACCAAAAGTGTATCAACAGTTTTGGTATTTGATTTGTCATTTAAGTCATTTATCCAACCTAAATGTCAATGCCAGTTCTTGTAATTTGAGTACATTTTGGGATTGTTATTTGGACAAAACAGGCAATTTCAAGATGTTTTTTTTTTATTTTTTTTGCTGATTGCTTGGCCTCTGGTAATGCTCTTTGCAGCTTTTTCGAGAACCGCTCATACAAACAACTTTACACAACACTGCTTGTACCCATCATTTGCAAGCTAGCTATTTGGGACCAGGCTGTTTATGGGAACAAAAATGTTCAATCTGAAAGTTACATCGCTAATGCCTGAAATGCTTGAGTTCACTCTGGTCTTTCTTTCTTCATCTGTTCTTGGACGTACTGTAGCAGGCAATGAAGAGCAAGCTGTACCCAGCATGCTGTTCAGCAGTCTAATTCGTGTCCCATCTCAATACACTACCCAGTGTGTACTTCAGGCAGTAGTAACGCACTACTAATTAAGATGTGTAGATCTCAAGAGCTCGCATTTGACACTGCACTTTCTTGGGTCCTCAGCAAAACACCTGCCAAGTCATCTGAACATCTGAGCAATGGTTGTCAAGAAAATCAATCGACAATCACAGAGACTCCTATTAGGGGATAACAATTAACCTGGAAATCCAGATGCCCCGCCCCCAGCAAATTCAAATTTGCACTGCACGGGGATCTGGCCCAGACGAGCAGAGCCCGCTGAATCGCCTATCGGACCAATCAGATCAGTCTATCTGACAGAGGCGGGCTCTGGGCGGGCGTAACATGACGAGGACAGCACTGCACTGTATGAGTCGAAAAGTAAACAGCCAAGATGGCAGCTGCCGAAGGACCGCGTCCATTCAATGTAGCTTTGGAAGAAACGCTAAGCCAACTACACTTATCTCTTTCCTTGAGAGAGGAACAGAAGACTGCCCCAGAAGCCTTCGCTTCCAGGAAGGACGTTTTTGCTGGTTTGCCGACGGGATATGGCAAAAGCATAATATATCAGTTAGCCCCACTGGTCGGCAAACAAATGGGGCTTAGTGCAATGAATACGTCACCTTGTTATTTGCTCTGATTGGCCATCGTGCTATCCAATTGCGTGCGGCGGCATTTGAAATGCCTCAGTTAGTGCCGCCCCTTGGGTAGGAAGGGTGTATCGGTGAGGGCCAGACTCAAAATCTTTCTAGATTTGAGTCTGGATTTTCAGGCTAGGTAACAATATGAGCCAAGGTGAATTTAATTTAAATAACATTATCCAGATCTTTAACAGAATTTTCTGTGGGCAAATGAAAACACAACTGCCAGTGTTTGATTTTGATCTTTTATAGGGTTGGTTTGGATTCACCAAAGTCACACAACAACACAAACTAACTAACTGATTGAGGCAGCTGTAGACCAGCAGCTCCTGTGTCCTGTGAGGCAAATGTACTGTTTTTGTCAGTGGAGTCTGGTGGCTTTGAAGGGAGCGATATAATGGCTTTATGTTCCCTGTTGAAAAGGGCTGACTGACAGTGAGGTAAAGCAAGGAAAATATTCTAATGTCAACAAATGTACAATGCTTGGCTTTCATGATGGATGGTCCTTGGCTTCCATGATACTTTGCTAAAATTTCCCAAACCTGAAGGTTACAGCTGTCTTGTTTTGTCTGATTAACAGTCCAAAACTTAAAGATATTCAGTTACCAATGATATTGAATATAGAAAAGCCATAAATATTCACACTAAAGAAGCTGAAACAGGTTGTTTGGTAATTTAGCTTAAAAAAAACAACACTTTTCTGCTGATTGATTCAAAGACTCACTGTCGTAGCTCTTGTATCTGCTATGATCTGCAAATCCCCACTGAGATAATGTGTGAACGGAGCCCAAGTACCAGTGTTTATTCAGTTGAGTGCAGTTTGATTCAAATGTGTTTTTCACACAGCTCGATAGTGACACATGTGAGGCTGAAGTCAGTGTAACTATGCACTTAAAACAGTGTCAGCTGAGAGCAGAGAGAGGATTTAAGTCTCACAGATCTGTTTGGACGAGCAGGAATGAAGAGTCGACTTTGCTCTCTTTCTTTTTTCTTCATTCCCCTCTTCTTCACACACCCCCCCCTCCACCTCCTCCCTGTCGCCCTCCTCCGATCCTCTCTTTTTCTCTGGAGCATTGACAGAAGGTTCTCTCATCCTCACCGGCAGCTGTTGCCATGGTTGTGTCAGCACTCTCCGCACTACCTGGGATGGTATTTCCATGGACACAGATCAGGATGACACTGGGCTGTGAGGTGTAGGAGGGAGGCAGTTCAGCAGTGTCAGCAGTTCTGTGTGTTGGAGACAAACTGAAGGAGACAGAGGAGGAGGAGGAAGAGGAGGATTAGGGTCTGGGAAGATATTAAACAGAGAGGAGCAGAAGTTGGAAAAAGAGTGAACATGAGAGAGAGAGGCCACTGTTGAAGGGTCATTTCTACTTGACGCAGATTTCCCTTTTTAACGCAGAGTTGTTCAGTTTCAATCCGTGAACAACAACAAAACAAGAGTTTAACAACCGGGGAGGCCTCCGACTGAGTCCTGCAGCTGTTCCATTAACACTGGAGTGGACATTAGAACATTTGAATTACATGATTATAATGTTTTCCAGATGAACCATAAATCATGGCCTAAATTGGAGAGTCACTCTTTAACACATCATTCTGTGTCCATGAGAGGGAAGTGAAGAATTTGAATTTTTTTGGCTGATGCTGATGGATATTGGAGAATGATAATTTATGTATCATAAATACCGTAATGTTCAGAATATAAGATGTTTTTTGTTCCTCCTGGAAATAAGTCTAAAAAAGTGGGCTAGTCTTGAATTCGGGTCTAAACTTTTAAATGTTAGTGTACATTCACATCAATGAAAGGTGCCAAATATCTGTACAATGAGCGTTCCTTTCCTGACCGAAGCGAGCCACCACCCTGTACAACAAGCCCATTACCACATCCATCATTCAGCTGAAGAAGGCCTCGGAAATCATTTAGGATCTGAAGATATCCACGACCGACTTCAAAGCTAGCCTTGGTAGATGTAGAAGAATGATGCAGCATAATGGCCCCTTCAGTTACAACACGTCATTAGCACCACTGCGCTCTGAAACCCATTATTTCCAATGGCTTGCTGTGCCACGACGGCTTTTCGCTTTGTCGTCGGTTAGAGCTTGCTCACAGCGCTGCGTGCACTGAAGCCAGTGGCGACACAAGCTCAGATCTGACTTGTCTGATGAAGCCTTAATGGACTATCGTGGCAATGCAGGGTGAGTCTTGCTGAGCAATCGCCCTTGGACTTCAGAGAGAAGCTACTGTTTTCTTTTTTTTAATGAAATGTGATTAAGTTGAGGAAAAAGGACTCCTACACCCTGGATCAGATAGGCAGTGCTGTTTATAAACCCGTATTTTGACATGTGTTACACTTACACATTGGATTGCATTTATTTAATTTAAATGTGGCATATCTAAAAGATATTGCAAACAGGATTGTACAGCAAACTCGGAATGACTATCACTCTTTAAAGGTAGTGGGTGCCCAACCCGAGGATGGGATCCTCAGGGCTAACTAATTATATAGGAAACAAATTAACACCTATTTATTGATTCGATAAAATGTTCAATAATCCACCATTAAAAAACCAAAAAGTAGAATATTGGATATTTTTACCTCTTCAGGAAACTCTTCAGTTGAATCATATGAGAATTAAACGTTACTCTTTAATTCACTGACACATGCAACCTGTGCACATGTTTGGAATTGTTTTAAAAGTAGGATTGCAGTGGTACACTGGTTTTAAGGTATGATACCATGCACATTTGCTTATCTACAATATTTCTAAAAATGCAACTAGACAGAATCTCAACTTGATTTTACTTTATACACAAACTTTCATTTAGGAAAATGGTTTCAAGGATCAATTACAGTAATAAAACTTTGTTCAATCAAAAACAACCCCTCTGATCTCAGTCCTTTAAGGGTAATTTTGACTTATAAGAATAACTCTGTAATAACATAGTACCATGAAACAGTGATATTTTCTGAGACAGTTATCGTACCGTGAAAATCTCATACTGTTGCAACGTTACTCACAAGCCAGAAAGATTGGAAACCATTGCTTTGATATAATAGATATATTAATGCCTCTGTGGTGTACACAACATATCTTAATAAAGATTATTAAAGCGTTTATTAATTATTACACTTGAGTATCATGATATTACGTTTTTTTTGGATTTTTGACACTAAATATTTTTGATTGTTTGCACTTTTTTATTTTCTTAAGTTGTTTACCCTGAAAAAAAAATCCTGCAGCAATTTTAATTTTTTTTATACTGACACAGGTAGATGTCAGTTCCTTTGCTGAGATTGCAGAAAAAAGTAGTGCTGTGATGTCGTATGTTACAGGGACTGTGATAAATACAAATATAGATCTCACTGTTCTGATTTTATCAAGAAAAATGTGGCTTTTTAATCCATAAGTTGGTGTTCTTTTTACTATGACAGGTTTCCTAAAATTGGGTTTTAAAACATCACAATATATTATTTTGCTTACAGTTACCCAGGATTGAAATGTAAATCGTGTATTGTGATACATATCATTTGATTCTTGCCAACACACAGCCTGGTGAATTCGCCAATATTTCTTTGTAACATCCTAATAGGACTGTGGTTGTTTTTTATAAGTGGTTGTGATTATTATAGGATGTGAGGCAGTACATTTCAGTTTTATTTTAGTTCCACCGGCCTCATCGTGTCCACCCGATTGGATCTTTCTCGACATTGTCACTGAGTTAATGGTTCTCTGGTTTCGTATTTGAAGGTGAGCCGCTCTGAATATTGTTAGCAAACGATCTCTGATCTGCTTCAGATAACAGCGGTCTTGTCAGTTAGGTTTAAGAATTCGATTTCACGTCCACCAAATCCAGGTTTTATATGCCCACATCTTTCCCTGTGAGGGTGAAAATCAGTCGATCTCCCCGATAAGACACCCATCTGGCCCGACACAAAGGCATCCGCTCCCTGAGCCGTCAGGTAAAGCTGACATTCCCATTCCCCTCTCTTAGCCTCCTGCCTCGCACTTATTGTAACCTCCATAATGCCTCTATTCATAAATCATCTTTTCTGGGCCCGTGTGACAGCAGGCACTCTGACCTCCTGCAGACTCTCCGTCTTGACCCCCTTCACTCCCCGTACAGCCGAGCAATCAAGGACAGCGGCAGATGGTGCCGAGCATCTCCGCGTGAAAGGCCGAGTGTCATTTAATATAACAAAACGAGAGGCTGTGACTGACTGCAGCTTCTCCGTCAGGTCTCCCACTGACCGCCCATCTGTGTGTGGCAGAGTGACCACAGTGTGCTGTTCAGCATCAGCGAGGATAACACACCCTTATCCTTAAATTCTCTATCAGCTGGACTCCTTGGTGGTTATTTAACTCATTTCTCTTAACAGTAGTTTTTAAGCTTCCCCCTGCTTCCAGTCTTTATGCTAAGCTAAAGCTAATTGCTCTCTGGTTACAGCGCCATATTCAGCCCAGATATGAGATAAAAGAAAGGGAACTTCCTTCTTAATTCTCCATCTTTGTTACCTCAAAGAAACGACTGCAGCATTCACATATTTCTTCCGTCTGTTTGAACGACGGGAACATTTCTCACTTCATCTAAAAGTGTTCACATTCACCCTGTTGTTCCACCCAGAGTTTCACCACTGCTGCTGTAGCCACATCCACAACACGAGGAGTTTTATTAGTGGTGCTTCACTTCTGACACTGTGCATCCTCGTAGAGCTGTTTGTACTTGGTGTCGTGTTTTGACTCAGCACTCTTCACACATGGTTTCCCTCTGCACCAACACACGTTTCATCTGCACATTTTACCCGATTGTGCATCTGTGTCCATTTTCTTTATTAAAAACTCAGCACGTAGAGTCCTCACCTGTGTGCTGGACGTGTGGCGCTGCTGCTGTTTGTGCTAATTAATGATCCAACCTCAGCCCTCAGCCAGTTGATGTTTGGGAAGCAGAGCGGCGTCACATGCTCGCCCTGCTTTCACTCTCACACTGATCAACAGTTTACACAAAGCTACCGCCTGCTTTTCCAGAGAAACACAGCTTCAGCATTTCAGACTTTTTAGGTGTGAAGGCCGCTCGCTCAGCTCGCACAAGCCACCGCTTCACACACACACACACACACACACACACACACACACACACACACACAGCCTGGAGTCTTTGCACTTACAAAGAGATGAATAAACTGAGTGTTGTTTTGAGTTGAACTAAAGGAGACAGCAGTCCTGTAGGACACCGTCAAACTCTGTTATCTGTGTGTCTTTCTCAGGGGATTCCTTCACTCAATTCCGGTTTTCAGAAGAAAAGGACTGGGAGATGGACTCATTTGCAGCCAGTCAGGTAAATCTATACTCTCCCCAGTGTGCAGCGTTCTGCACGGCATCTTTGTCTTTCATGGATTTAACTCACTTTGTGAGATATGGATCCCTCAGATAGGCATATTACACCTGGATTTAAAATGCACAGCAGGTGAAAGCAGGTGGTTGATCCATTAGTTTGGTTCACATTGATATATCCCAACTATCAGATAGATTGGCACAGAATTTTGTACAGACACTTAGGCCATGTTTACACGAAAACGATCCACTGAAAACAGAATTGTTTTTTATTTTCATTTTGAAAAAAGTTCCCCGTTTAGACGACAGCGTTTTGATAACAATCGCCGTGCACACGGATCCGCAAAAATGACCACAAACGCTGCAGTATACATGCAGCGCTTGTCTGGACGGACGACGAGGTGGAGTTGCTACAGTAAATCTACACTATGATGGGGAAGTGTTGATAAATTCAATAGGGTGAGCAGCACAAGCAGAGCTCAGGAGAACGCCATTGTTGTTGTGATGATCGACTTTCTCGTGCATGCCTAGTGACTGGAAGTGTAATGCTCATGTGCGAAAAGTCTCCGTTTTCAGAGGAACTGCATATTGCAGGACCTTATTGATCCAAGATGATGAGTCTTAGGTCCCCTTTATACGACAATGATTTCAAATGAAAATGGTAAACTTTAGTTGCATTTTGGCCGATCGTTTACACGACAGCGGCATTTTGTGTGCCTGAAAACGCAACGTTTTGAAAACAGGTTCCAGAGTGCAATTTTTTGGAAACGGCACCGTCTCCGTTGTCATGTAAACTTGCAATATGCAGTTCCTCTGAAAACGGAGACTTTTCTGGCAGACTCCTGAGCTCTGCTTGTGCTGCTCACCCTGTTGAATTTATCAATGCTTCTTAAGCAAAGTGTAGATTTACTGTAGCAATTCCACCTCGTCATCCGTCCAGACAAATGTTTGTGTGGTTGCCATTTTGTTTGTTTATACATCGCCTCTCTGTAGAAGGAAGTGTAAGCGCCACACCGCCAACTACTGGCATGGCATGTATACTGCAGCGTTTTGGGTCATGTTTGTGGATCCGTGTGCACGGCGATTGTTATCAAAACTTTTTTCAAAACGAAAATGAGAGACAATTCGTGTAAACATGGCCTTACTGACTGATGATCACCTGACTTTTAATCATTGCTGGTTTGAGTGAAATGTCTCAATTCAAACTGTTGTTACTCTAAATAAGAGCTGCTAGTTTATCTTGACTTCCAGTGGCACATATTTCACCTGTCAAACACTTTCAGGTCTGATCCTTCCGTGCACTGCGCTGCCTCATCATTATGGCTGATGCTAAAAAAAGTTAAAGCAGTAATAGTAATTTGGCAGCGTCGTCACATGCAGGATCAGGACTACTACTGGATATTATTTTAAAAAACACAATGCCAGTACCAATGCTAGCAACCCTCTCAGCATGCAGAACTGCCACCTCCATTAAATACACTGCACCACATCACAATATAGACTGTATGGGTTGTAGCTGCTGCGGTAGTGGGCCAATCATACGTCAAGTAAATCAAGAATGCTTGTGGTGATTGGCTGTGAGTGTGTTTTTTTAGATCTATACTGGATACACAAAGGATCAAAAGCAGGTATCGTTTGATTAGAGAAGTTTTGATACTGCTTGGTACTGGGTTATTTCATATAAATTATCAATTTTAATTTTAATTTCGTATGAAGTACCAATACCCAGCCCTGATCAGGACTGATAGAGCTTATAATGTGAGCAAACAGAGATGTTTTAACATTGAAACCACAAACACATCATGGCCTGTCATGACAGTTAACCGACTTGTTGAGGTCATGTCCATACATCGTACGATATCGACCCTGTGTTTACATAAAAATGCACCAAAAAATGCCACCAACATTTTACCTGACATGATGTACATTGTCCTCTTAACTATAGCGCTGTTAATCAATCTAGATTGTTTTGGTGTGAGTTGCAGAGTGTTGGAGATATCAGCTGTAGAGATGTCTGCCTTCTCTCCAATATAATGGAACTAGATGGCTCTCAGCTTGTGGTGCTCAAAGCGCCAAAAAAATACATTTGAAAAACTCAACAGCAATGTCTCTTTCCAGAAATCATGACCTGGTTACTAAAGATAATCCACAGACCTTGTTGTGAGCAGTTTCATGTAGGAACTATTTTCTTTCAGCTGAGCTTGACCCACTAATTGTATCATGACAGAAGGAAGAGTGCATCTACTCATGGACAAGAGGCTCATGCTTGTGACAGCGTGAGATGTAAACATTAATGGCGTCCTCCTCAGCTGAGCTGTAACATCAGCTAGCTCAGTGGTGCTAGGTGAGCTAGCAGTAGATGCACACTTCCTTTTGCACGGTGATACTACACGGAGACAGTGTGCCATCTAGTTCCATTGTAGGTATCTCTACAGCCAATACCTCAAACACCCTGCATATCTACGTAGCTTCATAGCTAATGTTAGCATGATGATGAAGATCTACTGGGCTCAAGATGTGGCTGTAGATCTTAAATTCTCAATCTGTAATTTACCAGCAGTAAATCTGAAAACAAACATCTAGATTGTGACTGCAAACAGCTGTTTTGGTAACATTTTTTCCCGTTTCCACTCTAGATGTCTGCAGTGTTTGTGGACCTCCCAGCACTCGCCCAGAGCCTTCAACAAGTGCCTCTCCATCAGAGACTCAACCTGGATGCTGAGCTGCTTCAGGTAGGCTGTCTGACTGTATCTCCTCTTAACTGAACTTTGGTTGCAGGTTTTTAATGTTTATTTATCATGCTGCTCCTGTTTCAGGTCACAACACCAATAGAGCTGCCCACTATGACCCTCGCACCTAAACAGGAGGTGCCCAAAATGGCAACCTTCACTCCTCCGTCCGCACCTTTAAAAGTCCCCAGCACCGACCAGAAAGTTCCCATGGCTGCAAACCCAGCATCAGGCTCAGACTCCCAGGTTTCCTTGAGCACTGCAGAGCCACCGGTGGAAGATGATGGTGATGAAGAGCTGGACCAGCTGCTAAGTTTACAGAAACCAGTCTCGGGTGTTAGTGGAAACCAGTCTGTCAGTGTCACAGACGAGGAGAGTGTGCTCACAAAGAAAGGTGAGTTTATTCAGCGTGTTTTATGTGAGTGCTCTGTATTTAAGTTTGACATTTTGGGAAATGAGCTTATTTGTTTTCTGTGGGAAAGTTAGCTGAGAGGATTGATACCACTCAAGTCGGTACAGTGAATATGAAGCTACAGCTAACAGTCACTTAGCTTAGCATTACGTCTGAGGCACAGGAGGGAAAACAGCGAGCCTGGCTCTGTCCAAAGGGAACAAAATTGGCCCACCAGCACCTCGAAATACAAAAATTATTTACATCTTGCATTACAATGAAGTTGTTTTTGACTCTTTCAATTACTTTATTTTTGGACAAACAATACTATAACCTATTTTGATGAAGATTTTTTGACACACTATATTATGACTTTTGTGATATGACTTTTTTTGTTGTTTTAGATATTTATGACATAGTACACTGACCTTTATTTTTTTGGCATACTATACTATTACTTATTTTTGGACTTTTATGACAAAGTACATTGACTTTTTTTTATTTGTCTGTTTTGGCATACTGTAGTATGCTTTTTTTTTTTTTACATACAATACAATATTATGACCTGTACTTTTAAAAGATTTGTATGACTATACTATTATCCAGACTGTTATTGAGACTTCTTCTAGTCCTCATATACTATGACTTTATTTCAGTTTTTTTGACATACTATACTATGGCTTTTTTAAATAGCATGTTCCGACATACTATACTGTGACACTTTTTTTTTCATGATTTTGGACGACATACTACTGTGACACTTTTTTTTTCATGATTTTGGACGACATACTATACTATGACTTTTTTTTCATGATTTTGGACGACATACTATACTATGACTTTTTTTCATGATTTTGGATGACATACTATACTATGACTTTTTTTTCATGATTTTGGACGACATACTATACTATGACTTTTTTTCATGATTTTGGACGACATACTATACTATGACTATTTTTCATGATTTTGGACAATGACGCTTTTTCCATGATTTTGGACGACATACTATACTGGCTTTTTTTTCATGATTTTGGATGACATACTATACTATGACATTTTTTTCATGATTTTGGACGACATACTATACTATGACTTTTTTTCATGATTTTGGATGACATACTGTACTATGACATTTTTTTCATGATTTTGGACGACATACTGTACTATGACTATTTTTCATGATTTTGGACAATGACGCTTTTTCCATGATTTTGGACAACATACTATACTATGACTTTTTTCATGATTTTGGACGACATGCTATACTATGATTTTTTTTCATGCTATTGTATCACTGGTTTTACTGGTATTTTTACTGCCTTATGATGAATTAGTGGTAGTAGCGCTTTAAATTGCCACAGCCATTTTGGTGCTTTTGGAGAACTTCATCAATGTGACAATCACTGATCAAATCTTGGCAGCCAGTCACAATGTTCTTACCATGTGTTCTTTTAATCTGCAGCATGTGAGGAAGTGAAGGAGGTGGTAACAGAAGTCATAGAAGAGAAGATGGAGGAGGTGAAAGACAAAGATGTCACACCTTCCAAATCTGCTTCCGTCAAGCAGGAAATGACAGAAGAAGACCTGGAGGATTGGCTTGACAGCATGATCTCCTGACCATCAACCCAACGAAGGACTTGATTAAAGACCGAAGAGTTGTTGGACTTTGGTCTTGATTTCAAACTTAAAATTTGCCTAAAAATCAGCCTGAAAGCTGATTCTAAAGTTTACATGTTGGACACATGTTTGTAAAGGACTTAAGCAAAAAAAGCAGAGACCAATATCCAACTTAACAAAAAGGGGTGGTTATGTGTTTGTTTCCTGGGTTGAATGAGAGACAGTATGTTCAGAGGTGAGACAGGACAGTATGTGTGTGATAATGTGTCAGAATATTCCTGCTTCACTTCATGTTTTGGAGAAAGAATTCTCTGTTTTGTGATACTGTGTCAAAGTGTTCCTGTTGCACACTTCATGTTTCAGAGAAAGAATTCTCTATTCCTTGTGAAAGTTACACACCGCGGGAGTGTCGCCGTCAGAGGGATCTCAGCTGCAAAAGGGACAGACACAATAGTGAAACTTTGCTTTATTGCGTCAATTACTTTATTCATTTCCTCCCCCTCATCAAAAGAAATGCGGTTTACCAAAGCTACTACATACATACAAATGGCCGTACAATAGCAGTTAACCCTTTTGTCGTCAATAAATCCTTGAAACAAGTTTTGTTTTTTCCATTTTCATCTGTTTGGGGGCTCTTCTACTGTGGAAGGAAGTGCAGGCGGGCAGGACACCACAGCTTTGAAACAAAACCAAACTAAGCAACATTTACACAAGGATCATCTAGATTTTATACAACAAATGTTTTCTCTTTTTATAATTTAAAAGCCACAAAACTACCAAGCTAAATCTGCTTGTAACTAATCCAGAGCTAGAGCACTGCTTGTGTCAGGAGGGACAAAAATGATAAATTTGTTTTGCATAGTTTCTCATAAGGCACGTTGGCACATGATAAACACCTAAAGTGAGTCGTCTCTGGTCCTGGAAGAACCATCTTCTGCAACTCCTCATTTCATCTGACAGATTTGAAAGGCAGATCAGGTCTCGCTCATGTCATTTGATGTTAACTGGATCAACAGTGATCAGTACTAGCAGCACACATCCATTCAGTTGGTTTGGTAATAAGTGACACTAACATCCTGGCGTTAATCTAGAAATTGTGCATATTCAGACATTCAGTTGTCATGCTGTAACCCTTCACGTGTATCAAATGTCTACACACAACAAATTGTGCAACAGGTTGGGGTTAAGCAAGTGAAAAGGCAATGTGAATCAGAATCAAAAGAAGAATTTGCATAAAAGAGGCGTCGTGGCAAGTGACTGTTTTTCAGTAACAAGGAAGAGGACTTGGATGGACAACCCCGAAATGTCCAGTCGTCAGTCATTTGTCTTTAAATCATTTTCTTGACATTATTTTTTTGTGTATCTGAATTCAATTCATTTTTTCTCGACACCATGGCAGCAGAGAAAGTCCAGAAATTGTCCAGGTTCTGTTAACAGGGTGAAGTCAAGTTCAGTGTCTCTTTCAGATAGAAGGAAAGTAGAGAGGCGTGTTTGGGGCACGACACAGAGCTGGCCCTCTCTAACCCAACTGGTCCTCATATTGCTTACGGAAGCAGTCTCCAGTAGGGAAGAAGTCCCAGCATCTCTCCTGGTACATCTTCCACACAAACGACTCCTGGTGGGGGGGGGGGAGAACAAATTTGATGTTGTAAATCAGTTTATTAAAAATTTGAAGGGGCAGTCCATCAATTTTACACATTAGATTTTACATTAAGTTTACTAGATGGTACTACCGTGATGGAAAAAGAATAATATGCCATAAAAAATATGAAAAAGTCAGAGTATAGTATGTCATTACAATGTGGTAAAAAATAGTCATAGTATAGCATGTTATCCAAAATCATGAAAAAAAGTCAGAGTATAGTATGTCGTCCAAAATCATGAAAAAAAAGTCATAGTATAGTATGTCGTCCACAATCATGAAAAAAAGTCAGAGTATAGTATGTCGTCCAAAATGATGAAAAAAAGTCAGTATAGTATGTCGTCCAAAATCATGAAAAAAGTCAGAGTATAATATGTCGTCCAAAATGATGAAAAAAAGTCATAGTATAGTATGTCGTCCAAAATGATGAAAAAAAAGTCATAGTATAGTATGTCGTCCACAATCATGAAAAAAAGTCAGAGTATAGTATGTGGTCCAAAATCATGAAAAAAAAGTCAGAGTATAGTATGTCGTCCAAAATGATGAAAAAAAGTCATAGTATAGTATGTTGTCCACAATCATGAAAAAAAGTCAGAGTATAGTATGTCGTCCAAAATGATGAAAAAAAGTCATAGTATAGTATGTCGTCCACAATCATGAAAAAAAGTCATAGTATAGTATGTCGTCCAAAATCATGAAAAATAGTCATAGTATAGTATGTCGTCCAAAATCATGAAAAAAGTCATAGTATAGTATGTCGTCCAAAATTATGAAAAAAGTCATAGTATAGTATGTCGTCCAAAATCATGAAAAAAAGTCATAGTATAGTATGTCTTCCAGAATCATGAAAAATAGTCATAGTATATAGTATGTCATCCAAAATCATGAAAAATAGTCATAGTATAGTATGTTGTCCAAAATCATGAAAAAACATCGTAGTATATAGCATGTTGTCCAAAATCATGAAAAAACATCATAGTATATAGCATGTTGTCCAAAATCATGAAAAAAAGTCATAGTATAGTATGTCGCCCAAAATCATGAAAAAAAGTCATAGGATAGTATGTTGTCCAAAATCATGAAAAAAGTCATAGTATAGTATGTCGCCCAAAATCATGAAAAAAAGTCATAGTATAGTATGTCTTCCACAATCATGAAAAAAAGTCAGAGTATAGTATGTTGTCCAAAATCATGAAAAAACATCGTAGTATAGTATGTCGTCCAAAATCAGGAAAAAACATCATAGTATATAGCATGTTGTCCAAAATCCTGAAAAAAAGTCATAGTATAGTATGTCATCCAAAATCATGAAAAAAGTCATAGTATAGCATGTTGTCCAAAAACATGAAAAAAAGTCATAGTATAGTATGTTGTCCAAAAACATGAAAAAAAGTCATAGTATAGTATGTCGTCCAAAATCATGAAAAAAGTCATCGTATAGTATATCGTCCAAAGTCATGAAAAATAGTCATAGTATATAGCATGTTGTCCAAAATCATGAAAAAAGTCATCGTATAGTATGTCGTCCAAAATCATGAAAAAAAAGTCATCGTATAGTATGTTGTCCAAAATCATGAAAAAAAAGTCATAGTATAGTATGTCGTCCAAAATCATGAAAATAGTCATAGTATAGTATGTTGTCCAAAACCATGAAAAAAGTCATAGTATAGTATGTCGTCCAAAATCATGAAAAAAAGTCATAGTAGTATGTCGTCCAAAATCATGAAAAAAAGTCATAGTATAGTATGTCTTCCACAATCATGAAAAATAGTCATAGTATATAGTATGTCATCCAAAATCATGAAAAATAGTCATAGTATAGTATGTCGTCCAAAATCATGAAAAAAAGTCATAGTATAGTATGTCATCCAAAATCATGAAAAAACATCGTAGTATATAGCATGTTGTCCAAAATCATGAAAAAACATCATAGTATATAGCATGTTGTCCAAAATCATGAAAAAAAGTCATAGTATAGTATGTCGTCCAAAATCATGAAAAAAGTCATAGTATAGTATGTCTTCCACAATCATGAAAAAAAGTCAGAGTATAGTATGTCGTCCAAAATCATGAAAAAAAAGTCATCGTATAGTATGTTGTCCAAAATCATGAAAAAAAAGTCATAGTATAGTATGTCGTCCAAAATCATGAAAATAGTCATAGTATAGTATGTTGTCCAAAACCATGAAAAAAGTCATAGTATAGTATGTCGTCCAAAATCATGAAAAAAAGTCATAGTATAGTATGTCGTCCAAAATCATGAAAAAAAGTCATAGTATAGTATGTCTTCCACAATCATGAAAAATAGTCATAGTATATAGTATGTCATCCAAAATCATGAAAAATAGTCATAGTATAGTATGTCGTCCAAAATCATGAAAAAAAGTCATAGTATAGTATGTCATCCAAAATCATGAAAAAACATCGTAGTATATAGCATGTTGTCCAAAATCATGAAAAAACATCATAGTATATAGCATGTTGTCCAAAATGATGAAAAAAAGTCATAGTATAGTATGTCGTCCAAAATCATGAAAAAAAGTCATAGTATAGTATGTCTTCCACAATCATGAAAAAAAGTCAGAGTATAGTATGTCGTCCAAAATCATGAAAAAAAAGTCATCGTATAGTATGTTGTCCAAAATCATGAAAAAAAAGTCATAGTATAGTATGTCGTCCAAAATCATGAAAATAGTCATAGTATAGTATGTTGTCCAAAACCATGAAAAAAAAGTCACAGTATACTATGTCGTCCAAAATCATGGAAAAAAGTCAGTTTGTCATCCAAAATCATGAAAAAAAAGTCATAGTATAGTATGTCGTCCAAAATCATGAAAATAGTCATAGTATAGTATGTTGTCCAAAACCATGAAAAAAGTCATAGTATAGTATGTCGTCCAAAATCATGAAAAAAAGTCATAGTATAGTATGTCGTCCAAAATCATGAAAAAAAGTCATAGTATAGTATGTCTTCCACAATCATGAAAAATAGTCATAGTATATAGTATGTCATCCAAAATCATGAAAAATAGTCATAGTATAGTATGTCGTCCAAAATCATGAAAAAAAGTCATAGTATAGTATGTCATCCAAAATCATGAAAAAACATCGTAGTATATAGCATGTTGTCCAAAATCATGAAAAAACATCATAGTATATAGCATGTTGTCCAAAATCATGAAAAAAAGTCATAGTATAGTATGTCGTCCAAAATCATGAAAAAAAGTCATAGTATAGTATGTCTTCCACAATCATGAAAAAAAGTCAGAGTATAGTATGTCGTCCAAAATCATGAAAAAAAAGTCATCGTATAGTATGTTGTCCAAAATCATGAAAAAAAAGTCATAGTATAGTATGTCGTCCAAAATCATGAAAATAGTCATAGTATAGTATGTTGTCCAAAACCATGAAAAAAAAGTCACAGTATACTATGTCGTCCAAAATCATGGAAAAAAGTCAGTTTGTCATCCAAAATCATGAAAAAAAAGTCATCGTATAGTATGTCGTCCAAAGTCATGAAAAATAGTCATAGTATATAGCATGTTGTCCAAAATCATGAAAAAAAAGTCGAAGTGTAGTATGTCGTCCACAATCATGAAAAATAGTCATAGTATAGTATGTCGTCCAAAATCATGAAAAAAAAGTCATAGAATAGTATGTCGTCCAAAATCGTGACAAAAAATCATAGTATGTCGTCCAAAATCATGAAAAAACATCGTAGTATAGTATGTCGTCTAAAATCATGAAAAAACGTCATAGTACATAGCATGTCGTCGTTCAAAACCACGAAAAAATTTAGTTTAGCATGTCGTCCAAAATAATGAAAAGAAGTCATAGTAAAGTATGCTATTAAAAATGTGATAAAAAAAAGTCATTAGTATATCATTATATTATTTTTAATAAAAAGTCATAGTATAGTGTCATTAAAAATGTGACAAAAAAATCACAGTATAGTATTGTCCAAAAATGGAATATATGTGTTTGTGTATATATACGTGCTATAAATGTCATCGTAAAGTATTCATAGTAAGGTATGTTATAAGAAATCTGGAGGTTACGAATATAACCAATGTTCCCTGAGGGAGGGAAACGAGGTAAGAGTAGAGACCAACCTGAAGAAACTTTTTCAACACGCCTGTCAAGGCCAATGAGACTGTCGCAGGCAGGGGAAGTCCCGCCTTCCCTTGGGGCTATAAAATACCCTGCACAGTCTTATTTCCTCAATCTAAACTGCACTTCACCGAGCCTAATTAAAAAGGCGGTGAGGGGCTAACTTGTGTTGTACCTCGTTTCCCTCCCTCAGGGAACATTGGTTATATTCATAACCTCCCTTTCGGTCGGTACACTCGGTACAACACATTAGTATGGGGACCTATCATCACGCCCCGAGACGTCCCTGCAGCTCGACTGAGAAGATCCAGCTCAGCAGTGACCCTGATGTCAGTTACATCACCTCCCTGCTGAGAGCACAGACTGAGTGACATCCTTAGCTGTCACATTCAGACAATAAAATTTCATAAATGTATGTGGAGAGGCCCAGCTTGCCACTGAACATACATCCTCCACTGAAACTCCTTTAAACAGAGCCCAGGACGCAGCCATGCCCCTAATGGAGTGGGTCCACCCGCACAACCCAATGAGAGAGGCGCTGTTTGGACAGTGCTCTGCCTTTAACTGGGTTAGCGAACAGACAAAAAGCTGATCCGTATCTCGTACCTCTCATGTGCGGTCGATATATGCGCGCAACGCACGCACCGGGCACAAATTATGTAAACGCTGCTGTTCAGCGGATACAAAGGGAGGTGGCGAAAAGGACGACAGTTCACAAGTCAAAGCCTTGTATGATAAGGTCGGCACCTTAGGGATGTACGCCGGATTAGGACGCAGCACCACTTTAGAATAGTCCAGCGCAAACTGCGTGCACGACGGATGAACAGAGAGAGCATGTAAATCCCCTATGCGTTTTGCTGAACGCAAGGCCAATAAGAGTGCAGTCTTATATGAAAGCATGTCAATGCCGATAGACTGAAGCGGCTCAAAAGGCGCGTCACACAGCGCGTCCAAAACCAATGTGAGGTCCCACTGAGGGACCACGGTTTTGCGCATCGGCCTCTTTCGTTCTAAATACACTTTCGGTGCAGCTTAGACACATCATCAGTGTTGTATCCTGGGTTCACTGGGTGTTTCGGGTCTCACAACAGATACCCTCGCCCAGGCGACCCAGCCGGGGTGATCAGTCCCGGCTTGTGTCTAAGTAGCTTTGGTTGTCCACGGATCTCCCTGCTTGATCTGGACGTCTTTTCTGCCACGTCAGTGATGTTTTTGATGGCTCTTCTGTTGTGCTGTCCCTTCACTCCCAAAATCCTGAGTGCTCTGATGAGAGACTGGCCTACGAATCCCCTGCACCCGACCTCGATGGGGTTGCATCGGGTCCTCCATCCTCTGCTTCGGCATTCGCCTGCCAGCTCCTCATACTTGGCCCTCTTCCTCTCAAAGGTCTCCTCCATCCGGTCTTCCCAGGGAACAGTCAACTCCAGCAGGACCACTTGCCTAGTTGTTTCTGACACCAGGACCATGTCTGGCCTGAGTGTGGTCACTGCGATGTTCTCCGGGAATTTGAGCTGTCTCCCTAGGTCGACTTTCAGCTGCCAGTCTCGAGCTGTTGCCAGCAGCCCCCCTGCTTGACTCCGGCACTGCTGTGGCTTCTCCCCAGCCCTAACAAAGGCGATGGACTGCCTTGTTGGTTGTTGGTGTTTACTGGTGGAGATCCCTGCGCTGATGACCTCTGCGATGACCCGCAACACTTGGTCATGGCGCCAGCGGTAGCGCCCGTCCCCCAGCGCCCTTGGGCAGCAGCTCAGGATGTGCTCCAGCAATCCAGCACTCTGGCAGAGAGGGCACAGTGGATTCTCAGCCAGGCCCCAGCGGAAGAGGTTGGACGGGCTTGGGAGGACATCGTACACCGACTGGATGAGGAACTTGATCCGGTGTGGCTCAGATCGCCATAGCTCTGTCCACGATATCTTCCAGTCAGCTGCCTCCTCCCATCGGGTCCACGCCCCCTGCTGCCACATCCCTACTCTCCTAGTGCAGTGGGCTTCCTCCACCCCTGCTCGGACCTCCTCCTGGATCAGCTGATGGCTTTCCTTTCCCTGGGCCTTGTTGAAGTGAGGTCTTGGGTTGCTCCCGAGTCCTGACCATCCGGACGCCACTGTTCCCACCAGCTCACTGTGTCGCAAGCAGGACTCAGCCTGGTTGACTGCCTCGTGAGCCTTCCACTTCCTGCCGGTTCTTACTTCTATGCCAGCTGAGGAGACTTTGACGTCACTGGAGTCCCTATACAGCCTCACCTCTCTTGCTCGGGTGACCATAAACTCCTCTGTCAGACTACTGAAGGGCAGTTTCAGCTTGTTGTTCCTCCCGTACAAGGCGATGCTGCTGAGGCTTCGTGGTAAGCCCAACCACTTCCGCAGGAAACAGCTGACCTTCCTCTTGAAGCACTCCACGGTGGTCAGTGGCACATCATAGACCAGCAGTGGCCAGAGAAGTCGTGGCAGGATGCCATGTTGGTAGATCCAGGCTTTAAACTTGCCTGGTAATCCTGACTTATCCACTGCTGTCAGCCAGGATCCCAACTCCTCTGATGTTGCTTGGAGTGCTGCGGTGTCCTTCAAGGTGCAGTCATAGATCTTGCCCAGGCTGGCTTCTCTCCCACAGATGGAATCTGGGTGCCTCCTAGTGAGAAGCGAAACTGGTCTGTGACCTTCCCCTTCTTCACCACCAGGGACCTGGACTTGGCTGGCTTGAAGTTCATCCGGGCCCAGCTAATGAGACGCTCAAGGCCTTGAAGGATCCATCTACAGCCCGGGACTGATGTTGTAGTCACTGTCAGATCATCCACAAATGCTCTGATGGGGGGCTGCCGCATACCTGAGTTGGTGAGTGGGCCTCTGCACTCCACCTCTGCTGACTTCACCAGCATATTCATGGCCAAGGCAAACAATATCACTGAAATGGTGCATCCAGTGATAATGCCCTTCTCGAAGCACACCTTTCATGAAACGCATCACCAGGGGATGAGAGCCAGGGGATTTCCCTTGAAATCCCACATGACAGGCAGAAATGGCTGAAAGATACACTTATTGTGGAGGAGGAAAGCCCTTTCTCTAACAATTCCTGAAGAAAAGTTAAAATCTCCACCGCAGAGCTCTGAAAAGGAGAAATGTGTCTCCACACACCAAGCCTCAAAAGCACACCACTTGAGCATATACAGTCCCTGTGTGGATGGCGCCCTGGCACTTTGGATCATATCGATCACATTATCTGACAAACCTGCAGCCGTCAGATTCTCCCTCTCAGGGGCCAGGCCCACAGACCCCAAATGTCCGGCCACGGGTGCCATATCTGTCCCTGGGCCTAGGACAGCAGGTCTCTGCGCACGGGGATGCACCAGGGCTCCCCGCTCCACAGCACCATGATCTCCGCAAACCACGCCTTCCTGGGCCAGCAAGGAGCGATCAGGATCATAGTTAATCTCTCTAGGTGCACACGCTCCAGTGTGGTCTGAATCAGCGCCACCGGAGGAAATGCATACAGGAGCGTCCACAGCCACTGATGGGCTAGCTCATCTAACCCAAGAGGCGCACTCTTGTCCCATAGTAAGAAGAACATGGGACAATGTGTGTTTTCTCTTGAGGCGAAGAGCTCGACAGAGGCCCTGCCGAACCGTTCCCAGATCTGTTCCACTATTTCCGGGTGGAGTCTCCACTCTCTCGCCAAGGGAAAGCCCCTGGAGAGGAGGTCCGCTCTGCTGTTCAACACTCTTGGGATGTGCGTCGCTCTGAGAGACAACAGGTGCCTGTTGCTCCATGAAAGCAGACTGTGGGAGAGAGAGAGCGTGTTCCTCCCTGTTTGCTTATGTGCGCAATTATGCACGCATTGTCGCTGCGCACCAGAACATGGTGGCCGGCCAGCAGACCTGCCCTGTAAAAATGCCTCAGTGACAGAAATACAGCGTATAACTCCAGCGTATTGATGTGCCATGTCCTTTCATCGTCCGTCCAGTACCCGTTCACGTGAACGTTCCTGCAAATGCCTCCACAGCCCCATTTTGCAGGTGCACCATTAATCTGGCTGTGTGGACATTTGCCTGATGAGCCGAGTCTGCCAGAATTAATAGATTGTCCAGATAGTCGAGGACCCGTATGCCCTGACTCCTGATCGGCGCCAGTGCTGCTTCCAGGCATTTGGTAAAGATGCGTGGGGCGAGAGACAAGCCGAATGGCAGAACTTGGTATTTGTACACAGTGCCTTCGTAAGCAAAACGCAAAAACTGTCTGTGTTTCCGCAGTATTGCTATGTGAAAATATGCGTCCTTTAGGTCCACTGTAGTACACCAATCCCCCAGTCGGACAGATTGCATCACCTGACGTAAGGTGAGCATCCTGAATTTGAATTTCCTCAGGTGTCTGTTTAACTTCCTCAGATCCAAGATCAGACGGAGGCCCCCGTCCTTTTTTGGAATGACAAAGTAGCGGCTGTAAAATCTGCACTGTCTCTGTCACGGGGACAGCCCTTGTTGCTTGTTTCGCCAAAAGTGTGCAAATTTCCTCTCTCAGTATTGGGGCCGAGGACGGATGTATGGCTGATACCACAATGCCTCTGAATAGCGGAGAACGCTTTAGGAATTGGAGTCTGTAGCCGTGAACTACAGTTCCCATAATCCACTTGGACGCTGTGCATGCGCGCCAGGGGCCCTGCCTTGCGGCCAGCCTGCCGAGCATAATCATTTGTGGTATGATAGCGCCCTCTGCTGGTAGGCCCGCACACCGGCCGAGCGGAGTTTGAGAGAGTGATTGAGTGTGCGGATGAGGTGTTGTCTCCTCGTTTATTTCCGCCATATGAAGTTTTTGAGTGGGGTGAAAACAGCCCTTTATTAACACACGGGAGCTCTGAACATTGTGAACACAAAATCATATCACTGTTTCTTTGGTAACTGCACAAGGACAACATTTTCCTTTTGTGGCATAAACAACAAGTGACAATGTCGGCCCTGGTGACTGTATGCTTAACCAGGGTTTTTTCAACACCGGAGCAAACTGTAAGTGAGGCATCTCTCGGTTTAGCCCTGTGGATCAAGAGTCCATAAATTGTGGGGAGACGACGGGCGCACCCTGCCCGTTTGGAGGAAGACTGCTTCCTCCCTCTCCCTGTGTGAGACGATTTTGGGTCCACTACCTGCCTCGGAACAAAACGTTGTTTAGTCCAAGCTGATTGTTTCGGCTGGGACTGGGGACGCGGCTCCGGTGTAGCTGATGGCTGTTGATGAGAGTAATCCTCCGGGGAGGGTCTCTTCTGAGCAGGGCGCCGAGTGAAGGAGTGTGACTGGGGACGAGGGCGTCTCTGGTCACTGCGAGGCTGTGGATGCGGCTGGGCGTACGCGCGCCTGGGCATGCTCATTCGCAGAGCCTCCTCCTGCTTCTTCCTTTAGTCACAGCGAGTCTGAATTTTATCCAGAGCCTGTCCGAACAGTCCGGTGGGTTCAACCGCCTGGTGGAGAAATTCAGAGCGCTGTGTCTCGGGGAGCTCGGTTAGCGTTAGCCACAGATGACGCTGAGGTACCACTGTCTCGGCCATGCCCGGGGCCACGGCTGCCATGCTGGAGAGACGGAGAATGAAGTCGGTGGTTCTGCGCACCTCATCCAGCGCTCCGGCTGCGTTCTCCTTCTTTACCAGAGCTTCATGCAGCTCCCGTAACATCTCAGCCTGCAGCATAGAAGCCGTATTCAGCGCACGAGCAGTTAGCCCCTGGGCGCAGTATATTTTCTCTAGCTGGGAGGCGGAGAATCTGCACTGCCAGCTGGGAAGAGTGGTCTTGCTGGCCGCTGAATTGGGCTTCGGCGCCAGGTGCACTGCCAGCGTTTCATCCATAGGAAGAATGTTGGTTAGTCCAGTGGACTCCATTCCTTCCAAGTCCAAGAACTGGGAAAAAGGCAGGGAGAGCGGGGCCTTGGTGGACGCCCAGGTCCGCGAAAGCTCAAGTGTAAAATCGGGGAAGACCGGTAATTTGTGTCTCACCGTTGCCGGCTGCTGGGGGAGAAAATAGTTACCGGCGAGTCGGGTCTGCTGCTGGCGGGGAGGCAGAGCCGGCCATGGTACCTCGAGGCGCTTGGCCGCTCGGCGGCACAAGTCAATCAAAGCCGGGGTGGTGCCATCCGGTTCTGCCGGCAAATCTCCCGATCCAAGGATCTGGCTGTGATCAGCATCCTCTTCGCCCTCTCCCTCCGCTTCGCCCTCCGTGAAGCCGCCCGAAGTGGCTAGAGAGAGCTCATCGTCGGAGGGCACACACAGCGGCGCATTATCCAGCGTGACGGTGAAATCAACCGCATCCTCCTCCATGCCCACGTAGTCGGTGGTAGGGAGTATCTCGTCCATTTGGTCCCTCCAGGACTGTCCCATGCTGCACTCGAAGCCCAGGCTGTCAAGCTCCAACTCCGTGGGTGACTCGGTGACCTCGGACAGCATGAGGTCCCCGAGAGCGGCAGATTTGCTGTTTCTTTACCGGAGCCATTCCACTTCGCTAGTTAGCGAGCTAAACTGGCGAGTCGTTAACTGGAGCTAAACTTAGTGGAATGTGAATTTGTTAGCGTGGCTAAACAAATAGTCATTAGCTAGGCTAAACGGCAGAAGGACGGCTAGTTAGCAAGCTAAACATGCATGTCGAAACTGGTATTTGTTAGCACCGCTAAACAAATAACTGTTAGCCAGGCTAAACGAGAGAGCAGCAAGTTAGCAAGCTAAACAAGCGCAACGCAGAAACAGCCTTGATAGCGACGCCCTGGGTAGGGAGCGAGCTCACCTCCTGTGGACAGTTAAATCGCTAGCAAGTGTTCTGCAATACTCAGGTTATACGAGGTGAAGTGCAATAAGATTGAGGAAATGAGACTGTGCAGGGTATTTTATAGCCCCAAGGGAAGGCGGGACTTCCCCTGCCTGCGACAGTCTCATTGGCCTTGACAAGCGTGTTGAAAAAGTTTCTTCAGGTTGGTCTCGCGAGGACGCAATCCCCATACTAATGTGTTGTACCGAGTGTACTGACTGAAAGAGAAAATAAAACATCATAGTACATCTTAAAAATGTCAGTTATAGCATATTCATTAAAAAAAAAATAAATAAATAAATAATAATAGTAATGTCATACTATAGTATGCCAGAAAAGTGTCAAAATTTTGTCACCATTTTTGTCCAAGCACACCACATTCCTACACACTCAACCAGCCACCAGCCAGATAAATGTTTCCGGTTATACAGGGCTCTGGCATGATAACGCATAAGTTATAAGCATGGCATTAGTTTTTCATAGTGTGTGGAAACATGGTGTTTACAGCATTAAAGCTTTGTGATTTTATTCTCTAAGAGCGGCTGTATTAGGTTGTTTTTGCAGCCTGGAGGAGCTGCAACAAATTCTGCTAAATTTGTGACCTAAGAACAGTGCATGCACATCAAATAAAAACAACTTGGGTCTCGGGTGCACGACAGTAACAAGTTAATATCAAAAAAGTCAAATGAACCCACGCATTGCTTCTTCCTCCTGCTATGCTGCACTTACGCAACACAACAAGTGGGTTGAAATGTTGCACAAGTAAAACCTACTGAAGTTTCTGTAACCTTCCTTTGCTGTCTTGAGGTTGATCAGACACATCATGATATCTAACAGAATAAAATGCTGCAGAGAAGCTGAAACACTAAGTTGTGAAACTCATCACATACCTGACCCGTGTGTTCAGTCTCATCCTTGTTAATCAGGTACATCAGGAAGAACCTGCACACAGAAGCAACATGAGTGGTGTCAAAAATAAACTGTAAATCAGAAATATGACTTTGGTGTTTGCTGCTGCACTCACAGGTAGTTAGCTAGGTTGTGCTCTTGTAAGGTGTGGGTTTCAAACCCGTGAGGCGTCCGGTCAAAGTAGTCATTCCCAATCCCACAGATGAAGCATTTGGTCTGAAAGAAGAATAAGAGGGGATTACTACATTTAAATAAAGGGCCACAGTATGTCAGCTAATACATTATCTTATTCTCTGCTGCAGTTGGGTTGATTTCACAGCTGTAATTGGTTCATTTTCCCCGCAGAAATGTGACACTGTCGCCTTTTTATAAACAAATCAACAGCTGCTAACACACAGGTAACTCATAGACTGGACAATGTTGTGTTTCTGCATCATGACTGCTACACTGACCCATGTGGGAAAATCAAATTACAGTGACCAACAGCAAATCACGCTGCACTTTACTGAGACTGGTGTGTTTGTTCACTATTCCTGGTCACTGAGGAATACATAGGGGTCTTTTACGGTTATATTACAGAAGGAGATAGTTACTGTTGTCACTATGTTTTAGGGCGCATTCACAACAGGATAGTCCTGGTTGGACTGCTTGGTTCGATTGGGCAGGGAATGCCGAAAAATTTCACACCTTCATTTGGTTCGGATCACTTTCACACTGCACTTTTTAAAGTGGACCAAACCCTCTGGACAACATCACACATACAACAGCTGCTCGTTTGGGGGCGGTATTGCCCAAAACGACCACTGACCAGGAAGAAAAAAAGCATGAGGAAGAAGAAAACCCGGCTCATCGATTGGCCAGGACTGAAAACGGAAATGCAAGTGAACCGAGACCCCCAGTTTTCAAGCAGACCAGGGTTCACACCACTCCAAACTAGCCAAACTATCCGTGGAAGCAGACCAGGGTTCATTTAAAGCGGACCAAATAGGACCAGTGTGAATGCGTCCTTACTCACTTTTTGATGAGGACCACAAACACAATACACTGCTGTTTAAACTCCTTTACACTGTCTAATTCATCAGTTAAAAAATATAGTAAACAATACAATGCCAAGATAACTTCTTGGATTTCATTTTAGTGTAGGTTTTGAATTTATGTTAAACATCACACGCATCTAGCCGAGCCTGACGGGACCTGTTGGAGTTGGGATAAATATTTACAAATGATGCTCTAGTTCAGCCTATGACGAACCTACTATCCGTGTAGGGCTACTTCTTGATCAGTGCTGGCATGTGTTACTTATGTGACAACATATGACAGGTTGAAAATATTAATTTAAGTTAACATTAGCGTGCTAAAAATGGAGGACATTAAACAAAATTTCTCATCACCTAACGTTATCCGAAGCTCGGTGCTCTTGCTCGGGACATTATGGCCTTTCCAGCTAGGAGCAGCAGCAGCAAATGGAATTTGAGCGTTACTGGAAGAACCATCAAACAGAGGAGGGCAACGCTGAAGCCATCCACGGTGGATGCTATCACCTCCCTCTGCAATAGCTCCAAGTACACCACGATGGTTGGATAACATAACAGTTACAGCGGTTACAGTTCAAGAAGAGTTTATGCACTGTACAGTTGTTATTTACGGTATTGAAAAAATGGATGGAGAATATTATGACTGAATAATAAAGTGTTTGTCCAACCAAAAAACTGCTTTGATTCCTTCAAGGTTCATTGTATGTGATATTAATAATTGTGTGACACTGTGTACTGTGATACCCTGAAACCGTAATAATCTCATACTGTTGCAATCCCAACCCTCCTACTATGACAGTCATTTACAAGGTGCCATGTCGATAATCGAAGAATACAGACAAGCTGTTTCTACAGGGATAAACTCAGTGCTTCAGTAACTTCACATGAACTGCATCAGGCTCTGGTTGAGTTTGGACATAAATTTAAGAGTGGGTGTTGGGTTCAGGCTGGGCTTGGTTACTACTTTCTCCGGCTTGGACTGAAATATGCTGCACGAGCTGCGATCTAGTCTAGAAGCCAACCAAGATCCTCCTTTTCTAGTGGGATTCAACTCAGATTTTATTCTGTGCGCCTATCCTAACCACACAGGTTAGGAATAAAGGCGCCTTGAGTATAAAAATTTTCCGCCACATTTCTTTAAAGCATGTAACTAAATGAAAAGAACTTTGTGGCTGAAATGTTTGCTCCTGGCTGCACCCGAGTCTCACCTCCATGTCCTCCTTCACCTGCTCCTGCTGGTCTCTCAGCTCACCAAAGGCATCAATAATCAAACCTGTAGGAGGGTGCAACAGCTGGTTACAGTACTGAGCATGACTTATCTTCTGTCACATGTGAAGTTGTATTAGCGCATTAGGATGCAGAACATAGAGAAATGACTAAGACTGTGTACCCTGAATGATGGCCAGCAGAATGACGATGACAAAGAAGAAGAAGGTGATGTCAAACAGGATGCGGTAGAGCTCGTAGGGGTCTCCAGCTGGGTCCTCCAACTCGTCTCCAATACCACCTCCGGCTCTCACACCCACGTACATGTGGAACAAATAGCACTGCCAAGAGAAACACAGGAGGGTAACTTACAGATTCAGTCATGAGCTGAAACCATTTGTAGAGTATCAAAGGCAGCTGTATCTTATTCTGTGGTGGCTAGGTTCGTCCATTTCAGACAAAATATATATGGATGAACTGAGTGTGTGACTGGAAAAACATCCATTGCTAGAAGAAGATAAAAAGCATAAAGCCTTAAGAAGCAAAAGTTGTCTGGTAAGGTGTCTAATAAAAGGTTGAGATAAATAACTATACTCTGAAAACTCCTGAGAGCCTGTGAGCTGCTCTTCTGGGGTGATGAAATACATTTAATAAATAATCCAGGTATGCAGCAAAATATTTATGTTTTTCATTCACAAAAGTAGTGTATGATTATGGTTTTAAAAATTAATCCTGTACAAGGTTGACTAATGAAAAATACTTTCTATTCAGTTTATTAGTCACCTCCTCTTTTAATACCAAGATGAAGGCCAGCAGGCAAAACTGTTTGAGTCAAACATTCAAAATAAATGCCTCAGGAATCCTTTTCAGCTCCAAACACTTGCTGAAGGCTGCCGCCATGGAAAGCCATTTTCTGTTTTCACAGGTTTTTCCTACATTAAAGTTTCTCTCTGGGCATTGATTAAAGCCATAAAAACTCACCTCTATTCATCAAAATTACATATTTAGAAGTATATTCAAGAATGAAAAATCATGAAAACATCCCTTCATGCCTTCAAATGGCTTAGATAAACCTCTACACCTTTGCCTTATTTAGTATGCATGGTTCTATGAATATGCAAATTAACCGCTTGAGCATACCTGATAACCTTCGACTCCACTCATCAAACACACAAACTTCTGCTTGTAAACATTAACAGATAATATGAGCCCTCAGCTTGACCAGGTTATAAAACAGCTAACAATGTCTTGCTAATGTTGAATAAACCTTGTGTTATGCCACCCTGCAAGTTAATAGGATCGTTTCCTTAGAACTGCCCGACCCTAAAATATTTTTCAAACCATCACAGATGTTGAAAATGTGAGAAACCCCACACATAACCATGAGTGCTCTATCGTAGGCAACTGGACCTGCTTGAGTTTCTTGAAGACATTTCGCCTCTCATCCAAGAGGCCTCTTCAGTTCTGAAGGACGCAGGCTTTAAACTCTGTGTGGGTGTGAACACTTACAGAGACCTTAAGGTCACATGTGAGTCGTTGACCCACCCGGCCATCTTGTGTGTTATTAGGGTTAAGCCTAGTTCACATTACACAATTTTCACCGCGATTTTGACGTCGGCAGAGTGAGTGAGTGAGTTGGCAGATAGTCTGCCATGACGAGTCTTCATGTATGAACAAGCCTATGAGCAAGTCGCCCCCTCGTCTGTGACCGGGACTGGATATCTGGCATGCTAGAAAACTGGAGAAGTCTGACATGACTGACAAAGAGCATCAGCCAATGAGAGGTGGGATACGTCCCACGTCAGCACACAGGAGGATGGAAGAAATGTGAGGAGGACAAGCCGCAGGGTTGCCACTTGCCAGGTTCACTTATTAGCCACGACTTTGGGCTTGTTTCTAAAGTGGAGTTGCTTATTTGGGCTTGCTCTCTAAACGTCACCTCTCTCTCTCTCTCTCTCTCTATATATATACATATATATATCTGTCTATTAAGTTATTTAAAAGCATGACAGTTGCTTCTTTTGGGCTTGTTTCCATAGCCCTGGTTGCTTGTTTCTCTCCCAAAATATGGCTGAAAGCTGGCAAGCAACAACAACAATGGCGGCATCCACAGGATCACGGGGAGTGCGTTGTGTTTGGACCCAGGATAATAAAGAAAATCCATGCCTTTATGATGTGTCGTCTCCAAGTTTCAAGTTTGGTGATGTCACCACATTATCTGGGGCTCTGTCGGCGAGGGCTTGGTGGAGAAATCTTGTGGTGTGCACACACAGGTCGTAACGCAGTTGGTAAGACTCCCGCTGACAGAAACACACGTCGCCAGGTACGAACACTCAAAAGATTACGATAGTCTCTGCGACGCAAAATCAGGGTGAAAATCGTGTAATCTGAACTAGGCTTAAGAGGGTGGTAAATGGTGTCGTAGGCCACCTCCTCTGTTGACCATCGTTAAAAGGCAGGAGGTGAAACATCTTCAAAAAACTCAAGCAAGCCTATGATAGAGCACTTGTGATTACTATGACCTGGATGACTGAGAATCTTCACCGACCCACACATAACGACATGTAATAATAAGTTTAAAAGTATAGTATTTAAAAAACATCATATAGACATGTTAAATAGGTTAAAAACATTTTCAGTGGAGGGGATCAGAGGTGGCCAGACGTACCGTCATCATATCATCACACTTCATGTCGGGCTCGTCCTCGTCCTCGCTCTTATTGTAGAACTTTCTGAAGAAGTTAAAGGCCACCACGGTGTAGAGATAGACGACCACAGCCAGCAGACCCACAGTCAGCACCAGCTAGAAGGAGAGAGGTTTCATCACTTAACATGCACTGAAACATGTCATTTGACCTTTACATATTCCCAGTAACAACTTGAGGAGAGAGTCGAGGGGGCAGCCGCATCTTTTCTTGTTCAGATGTAGATTTGGAGAGTAGTCTTTGTGGCTTTTGTCAGAGAACTGAATCACAGAGTCAATGTCAGTGCAGTTTTCTTTAATAGGGAAAGTGGAGCACAAAAGAACTGCAGTATTTACAAGGCCTTTATGTTTAAATTGAGGATTTCAGTGCAGCTTTTATACATATTCAAAGACTTAAGAGATCTTGAACAATTCAGTCAATCAGAGCCTTGCCGCTACAGAACTTTTTTTTTTGCCCCATCAGTGACCTGCAGTGCACTTGCTTGTTATAGTGTTTTAAATATGAATAGAGCCTGTTAAATTTACTTTCAGAAAAATAATAGTGTAAAGCAGTGGTTCCCAACCTTGGCAGAACTTTTCAACCCTTAATCCATTACTACATTAGCTATTTTAACCATTTATGAACTGTTTGCCTTTTCACTAATTATCCAACACAGCCATTTCAGCTGTTTAATTTTGCCTTTCAACAAATAATTTTAGCCTTTTCCAACAATGATGAACTCAGAGCCTTTTAACTAATTATCAAATAATGGTGAAGCATCCTCAAGAATGCCTTTTACATTTAATTTCTGTTCAGTTCTATTAATGAATTTCTCATTATGTTTATTGCTAGATATCCTGTGAGCTGGAGGACTGAGGATCTCCATTAACATTTTTCAAAGCTCCATCTTTTTTTCCAGAGGATAATTTCTTGATTTGATTATTTTGGTGTTAAGTATAAATCCCAGTGCAAGTTGTTTTGTCCTTATTATCTATCACAGACCACGTATACATGCAGATTGCAGAATAGGTCTCAGTGTGTGAGTTGAGGGCAGAATATTTCTCCACATTACTCTAAATTTGTGACAATTCAGAACACCATTAACATCTTACTTAATTAAAAAAAAAAAGTTATGATGAAAAGAAAAGTTCAAGGAAAAAGCTGCTCTGATACACGAGTGAGGAGTGATTACTGTCAATCTTCTATCCGTACTCTGGCTCCCTCTGCTGGTTAAGCCACGTACCTGCTTGCCGTTGTGAGTGACAGAAGACAGGATAGTGCGGAGGGTCTTGAAGCCCATGGCAATGTCCAGCAGATGGGCAGCAAAGAAGAAGTTGTTGAAGTGTCCGAAAATGGACATGGTAGTGTACCAGATCAGATACAGGAAGTACTGCAGGAAACGAAAGGACATTCATGAGTGACAAATTTTAAAAGTCTTTGCAGTGCTCCTCATATTTGTATATTTATCTTTCAGCTTGTACAAAATGTTAATGTGTAGTTTTTCATATTATTGTGACATGCAGATTTTACATACCAACTCACCAAGGACGATTGATGATTGAATTTATGGGACCTAAATACCACAGCCAGCTCTACTCCCACAACTTTTTTAGTTATGAGGTTTTGAAGTTTGGCCCTCAGAGCTGAATTTAATTAATGTGCGACTGTATTCTAAGCCTCAGTAATTGCTTATTTTCATTGGATTTGTACTGAACATCCAGGAAACTTAACCAAGGATAAATAGCAATGTGTATTCATGTCAATAGTTGTTGCTGAATGTTTTAGGTTTCTTTGTAATTATTTTGTTATGAAAGAGAAGAATCTTTAATTTTCAAAAATTAATATATCCATTACTTTTCACTCTCCTACAACAAATTTTTGATTATCTGTGGTATTAATATTGTTCTCACATCTAGAAGTTATTTGATCTAGCATTAAAAAAGAGGGAAAATATAATTTTGAAGATATTTTGATTGCACATTTTCCCCAAGAAGGCTTACTTTAATTTCCTTGAAACTTTTTTTTAAATGGGAAAGTATTAAAATTCATTGCAGCTATATCAAAAAGATGTTCTATTACACCTTTATCATTTTATATTTTTTGGAAACTAGCCAGTTTTTGGTAGTTCTAACTGGCTGTAATGTTACATTCAGTGATTTTATTTTGTAGATATTTGTACTATGATGACGTAAAGGTTTTATCTCTGTATGATACATATTGATTCTGTTTTTCCATCTAGTTCAGGTAGTTTACATGTATGCCTTTATTTGTTGTATACTACTATCAGAGTTGTGTTGAACTAAACTTGTCCTCAATAACCAGTTGAGCCAAAGGTGTCTCGTTGTGTTAAAATGTCGCATACAAAAACGCCAGTTAAGAAAATTATTTGACATTACAAAATAACCTTAAATAACCAAAACCTTGTTTACAAGTCAAGTTTTCCACTTTATTTCCCTCACAATGCTGGAAATCCAAACGCTTTTAGTACACATTAAATAAACTTACGTTGTCAGTTAGAACCACGCCCATTTTCCAGATGTGGTACTTTGTATCAACGGAGCTCAGCCTGCCAACGAGAAAACAAAATGTTGAATCAAACTACCAAACACTGGCTCCACATGGGGCCATTTGTGTTTTCGTATTGGCCACTGTATTTAGAAGCCCATCTGCAACGAGCAGCATCAGGAAAACACTGATTTGTAACATGAAACCAGCATTTTTACTTGTTTTAATCACCAGGTCTGTTTGTTTTGGAGAGAAAGAGACCTCTGCAGATAATTTAGCTCCTGATAAAAACCTCCTGAACAATGAACACTAAAGGAATTCTAGCCAGGAGAAGTTTCAGCTGGTTGCAATCTGCAATGCTCCCCGCTGGACGCCACTAAATCCCCATAGTAGAAACTGATGTGTATTCTGAGTGGTTAAAAACAGAGAAATTAATGTTGAAGTTCTCACCAGGACAGCAGGGAAGCTTCCTTCTCCACAGTCTCCACTGTGGGGTCAAAGTCCAGAGCGCTCTTATCCAGGCCCAAGAGTTCAGCGATGCGCTCAGCTCCGTACAGGTCACCGTATTTGTTGATCACCTACACATGCAAACGGAGGACAGCTCAGTCACCTAACATCAAACTTGTGATAAAGAAGCCTAGTATTCTCCAAGCCTAGTAGACTCTGCAACAACGCATGATGCTTCATAGAATGTAAAACTTACACCAAGTAAAACTGCCACACAACATGTAAACAACAACTGAAAACTACATTACATATCTTCTATGATATCGCCTATTTTTGCAGACAATTCCCATTTGGATGTGAGTAAGAGTGTAATTAGTTGCATGATATGTGTGTTACATTTTCATATATGGCTATCATATGTGGCTATATAGCCACACCTTAGTTCTAGAAAAAAACTGTATTATCAGTTCTTCCATGAAACCACTGTCACTGAGGGCTCCATAATGTACTCCACAACTGTATGTGTATGCTGCCCCAGAGGATTACTGGTACCTGTGAATGTAGATTGTGGCATGCAAGCATCACATTTCTGCTGCCCATTTTGTCACTTTTAAACTTTACTACCATCTGCTGGATTTTAAGATGTATGGCATTTATTCTGCCTAGGCCAAATCTATTTTGCAATGTTAAAGACAGTTTAAAATAAGTTGTATTTTCACCCTGTAATTAAGATCTGTCCCTAAATTTAAAGGGGCTTTACTTGGCCCATGCTACACCCTTCCACTAAGTTTCATGAAATTCAGGCCAGTAGTTTTTCTGTCATCCTGCTGACAAACAAACCAAACCAAAAGCATAACCACCTTGGTGGGGTAATTAGATGGTTTGAACACAAAAACATTTAACAACCCCTGATGTGATTCAGTAGGAATCCAGACTGACAGATACAATATAACTACATCTAGTTGCATCTTCTATTTTTGTCTTTATCTCTTGATCAGTTGTCACCACTTTGATGTGAAAGTCTTCTTTCAGACTCACCTTGCGCTTTATAAACTTGTCCCAGTAGTTGTTGGGGAAAGACCTGTAGAAGTAGTAGAAAGTAGAAGTGAGACTCAGCTGTGGTAAAACAAATAGTTTCATCAAATATATCTATTAGAGAAGCTTTCATTTAACTCCCTCCCAAAGTCTGATACTTGCTGTACTGCCACAAAATGTGTTGGCTATTTTTGTAGGTGTAGAGTGACTAAATATATTCACTATGTAAAGAATTGTTTTGTGATTCAAATTATCCCGATAGCACACGTTTTTGTTCATTTAAAAATATCCAGGTGAGAACTGGTGCTGTTCATTTAAGCACCCCATGCTTTTGTAGTATGATTTGTTTATTTTTATTATATATTTTATGTCAGAAAATAAGGACAAATGCCCACCACAGTTTCCAACAGCACACAGTTTGTCCAAACAACTATGCAGTTGTTCACAATCAATAGTTAAAAGGATTTAGTTTATAATAATATGACATGGAGAAAAACCTGCAAATGCTCACACTGGAAAAGCTGGAACCTACAAATGATTTTATCTGATAAACTGACGATTTATCTGTTGCTGTTGATTAATTCTCTATCAATCAACTTAAGGATTAATAGAATAATTATTCCCATGAACTGCTTTTGTCATGCTGATGATCCAAAATGTGGAACAGATAAACCGATTTTTATTAAATTAATGGATATTGGAACAAGCAGGACGAGGGATTTAAAATCAGTTCACTAGAAAAAGTGTGCGTGATAATCTGTGTTGGTGGGGGGAAAAAAACTTTTTTAACTTCATAAAGACAGGTTGTTCAATAATCCATATTTTTAAAAAAGTAATAAACAAAAAAATAAGAAGATTCAGATTTGAGACTAGTCTTAATGCCCGGTGTAAAAGAGGCCAGTGACTCACGGGGTGTTGATGACAAGCCGATCCCACTGGCCCTTGATGTCCTCATCAGACGGCTGTTCGGTGATGTAGAGACCGTCAAATTCAAGCTTCCTGGCGATCTCCTTCTCCCTCTTGAATACCACCAAAGGAACCTGGAGGTAAAATATCAAAGGCGAGTGACTGTAAAAAACTGTAATTTATGAAATGGGATTATCTGCAATGAAAAAGACCTACCTTTAGGAAGTAGTATCCTAACAGACAGATGAGTGAGATGACGGTGTGGAATACAGCCAGGAAGCGCAGAGTTGGTAACATGTAGCCGGTGCTCTCCTGCAGGACAAACTCATCCATGTCGAAGAGTGTGTTCTCACCATCATCATCCTCCTCGCCACCCCAGGTCATTGCCTCATCTACTTCTTCATCAGTTTCACCAGTGACCTAAAGAGCAAAGAGTAAAGAATAAATACAACTTAAACAAATAATTATCTGTCATTTGAAGTATTTTTTTCCCACTACACATTTCTAATAATTGTTTCTGGTTTTAGTTTTCAGACTATACAGTAACTGACTCCAACTACGCTTTAAGCTGGTACTCTTACTTTTCCATACTGGTATCATGAAATGAGGACTGTCAAAAGGTTGGCATTGAATGTCTGGTCTTGCAACTTTCTTAGGTAAGATTCTCCACTTATAGATTGTATTTTAATCAGACATGTTCTTGTACAGCTTCTTGTATTAAGATGACATTAAACATTTGAGAAGTTTGGCTTCTTTTGTTAAAAAAAAAAAAAAAGAGGTTTTGTTTAAGAAACTGATGAAACAATCACAAGTTCAAAAGAGCGGCTAACATTTGGCTTTGGTAACTGAAAGTTTGTTTCCAGTGTTTTTATACTAATTTTCAATTTAGGTAGCTCTGGGCTGAAGCACCAGAATTAGAAGAAGGCGAAAAGAAGTAGAAATATTACCAAAAAAGTTTCATGCCTAGCTAAGGCGGGAACAGACACAGACAACGGACAGACTTGGCAAATTAAACTCAAACTCATAAGACTAAAAATGATGTAAATATGACATAATGCCGTATTTCCATCACATTTTCCACATGGTTTTCCATTGCTTGAAATTTGAAGGATGCGTTTCTGGTTACAGCCTTGTTGCAACCCCTTCTTCTGTTAATCTCGATGCATCAAACCCCAAACTACTACTACTACTAAACAGTAGTAGAAGAAACGCACATTACTTTAGATTTTCTTTTCCATTTTCTGGAAATTCCATCAAAATTTGCACTAAATTTGGAGAGACACTTGACTTGAGTTACCTTGTAGAAGAGAAGAATGAAGTTGATGGCAAAGCACACAAACAGAGCCAGGAAACGCAGGTTGTAGAAGTTACGAGCCAAGTAGTTCTGTAGAGAGAAATTGGAACAGACGGTGAGACCAACTGCTGACTGCTTTGTAATTGTCCACATTTTGGCAACTGTTTACAAAACTAAGAGTGCGTGCTGAACCAAAGCATACTGAAGAAAAATATATTTTGAAACTACTAAAGCCTAAGTAGTTTGAGAGCTCACCAGCAGTTTGGTCACATAGACATCCAAAACGGCAAAAATACTCCACATGGAGCCCGGCGCCGCCTCTTTAGGTTGGCTCGATCTGGCTTTGGGCTTCTCCTCGGCCACTGGCTCCTTTGCCTCCTCCTCCGTCTTTGGCTTGTCCTCCTTCTCCTGGTTCTCTGTGCTGTATTCAAAACAGTTCATTTGATTTTGTATTACGATAATTAATTTTCCTCTCACTTAATTATACTCACTCTGCTTTCTCTGGTTCGCTCTCGGGGGTTTCAGCAGGCTTGGATGCAGTTTTCTGCAACGGTAGTGACACATTTTCATAAAGTGATGAAAATCTGATATCTACAGCGTTTTAACATCATTCATTACACTGATAAGTTATTGAATTGTGATTACAAACCTTCTTCTGATCAGCACTGGAGGTCTCTGCACTCAACTCAGAAACATCACCCAGACCCGGCTCCGAATGTTTTCCTCCCTCCTTCTTGGGATTCGACAGCATCTCCAACATCGCGTCGACCTCTGCTAGGTCGCCTGCTGGTGCCATGGCTGTGTCTAAGCTTCCTGATGACTCTATAGCCTCCACTTTCTCTCCTTCAATCACATCTCCGTGGATACCAAACTGAGTTGGGTCAGGCATGTTTCCGAGGATGTCTGTCACCTTCATGTTCTTGGCTCCTTCAACCAGGCCACCGCCAAACATGGAGGACCAGATGACGTGGAAGAACCCAAAGATGAGGCCGTAGATTCCCTTGAAGAAGCCGGTGAAGAGCATCCAGAAGAAGGAGACGAAGCTGGTGATAATCTCCCTGATGCTCAGGTTCTTCATTTTCTTGAACTGCTTACGCACGTTTTTCATAGAAAAGATTTGGCGGACGGAGGCGACCTTTTTCTTGACTGAGCGGCATGCGGTGGTAAAGGCTGAGGCAGACTCCAGGGCGCCCTCTTCCTCTTCAGCCAACTCGTCCAGGATACTGTGTGCTTCTTCCTCAGCCTCCTCCTCAGGATGCTCAACTGCATCTGGCTCAGAGATCTGTGAGGCTAGCTGCATCTCAAAAATGGTGTCCTCACAGAAATTCACAAACATCTCCATCTTCTCGCTCTCCGTGCCCTCATTGACCACGTCAAAGATGAACTGGCGCTTGGACTCTTTGACCTGCGGCTTCTCCCACTGCTCCCGGCTCGACTCGCTGATCTCAAAGTACACCCTCTCAATCCGCTTTGCGCTGCCCATGATTTCAATGCGACCCAGGTAAGGCTCAAAGTAGCTGAGTACGCTCTCTGCTAGGTCTAAGAAGGTGGCGAGTCTGGCGTCGTGTGGCATGTGTTCAGACAGGTTGGTCAGAAGCACTGCCACATTGAAGCCGATTTCTTTGGCCGGCTCGTGGAACCGCTCTACAAACTCCTTGTAGTTGAACATGTCATTCTCATCGGCCTCTGCGCACGAGAGCAGGAATTCTATCTCAGACTGAATGTACTGCTTCTGGCTCTCCATTGACTTCTGGAACTCCTTCTTTGAAATAATGCCTTTACAGTCGGGGTCATACTCTCTGAAGCTGTCAGAGGTCGTCAGGTCCTTCAGTTTAAGGAACATATCAAAGAACTTGAGGATCATCTCCACATTGTTAGACGACTCCACCAGGGTGTCAACCATCTGCTTTCCAATTGTTCCATTCACCACATTACCTAATTATACACAAACACAATGCATTATGTACTACATGACTTGTACTAAAAAAAACATAACAGACATGTACTTCAACTGTGTCAACATGTTTGTGTTACAAATATTTTGAGATGTTCAGGCAACAGATTTTCATTCTTTTGTCATTTCTCTGACAGCTCCAGGCTCTTACCCTCTAGCAGAGACAGCAACATGACAACCATGTCCTTCTGTAAATCCATCAGCTCCTTCAACAGCTCAATCTGACTGGCATCCTACAACAAGATGAGTCTTTTTGTGAAAGCTTTGCTGTGAAGGAGTTCTCCGAAGGCAAAACTCAAAGTTGTTAACTAAGATGTCCATGTATGAGGAGTGTATTTATCAATGCCTTTACCACAAGATCATTATTAAATAGAGACTTAAGACTTGCAGTTTCATGTCATAATGTTGTATGCGTCTACACAGTGGTTCCCAACTTACTTAAGAGGTCACAAGATGATCAAAAGAATAAGAAAGAAAGGAGTAATTCTGTTGAACAAAAATCTCTTTGCGTTGCTTTTTTGTGAACTTTGGAATACCTCTTCAGGCCTCCAAAAATCCTTACAATTAAACAATTCTTATTATACTGCTTACAACTTGTAATGACACTAACGCCCAATTCAGACCAAAGATTCGCGGCAAGACGAGTTGAAACAGGCAACTACTTGCAATGCACTGTTCTGCAACGTTCTAAAAACCTGCCGGCTCACACCAATGCAACTAGATGAGATGGTGTATCATCTCTATGCAACAACTCTGTACTTCTGTTCTGATTTCAAGCTTTTTAGTCTTATTTTGTGGCTGAATATAATTTGTAGTTTCTTAAAATATAAATGAGGATAGTGATAGTGAGATACCGGCTACAGCTGCATTCGTAGTAGAAACAGGTGACGCTCCTTACATTCTAAACCAGCCGCCGGTGATTTGACCAGCTAGGTTGCAGGTGACACCATCAGCCAGCTCGAGTCGAGCTCAGACGGCCAGTTCACACTGCTGCAACTTTTTTATGCAACGTTCTAAAATGGTTTCATCTCGTCGTGAATTATTGGTCTGAACTAGGCTTAAGGTTACAACTTGTCATGATGGATCACAAGGAGACTTTGTCTATTTTAAGTGATCACAAGCCAAAGACGGCTGGGAGCCCCTGCTTTAAGGCACCGTACTATGTAATGGATACTATGTTAATTATGATTTATAAATGATAAATTGAAATACATTGTGTTGCATATTTGAGGCTTATTTCTTTAACGCACTTCAGAACATGAGTTTTGCTTGTTTTCATTTCATCCTCTCAAGCTGAACGTTTTCTTTAAAAAGAAGATGCTTTACAAGTACAAAAACTGCAAGGTTTAGTGTACCTGAGACAGCTTCATTTGCATGTTGGCAAATACATGCAAGAAGCCTACAACTGCATCCCACAGTCTGCTGTGAGCTAAACTCTGCTGGTTCCCAATACACGGGCCCTGTAGGAAAGAGAAATAGTGGGTATGAGGAGAGAAAAAAACCACACACAGTGAAATATCTGATGAAAGTAATTTGCATTGTGTATTTAACAGTGTTGACTGAGGGATCAGCTTCTTACCTGAATATACTCAGTCAGTGAGTTGAATATCTGCTTGGCAACGTCTAAAGCTTTGGAGAAGTTGACTTTTCCAGTCTCATCAATGACATCTTTGCCGGAGTAATACCAGTAGAAGTCACTGATAGATTCCTGGAGAGCAGGATCACATTGGTAGACAATGAAAATGGTGTCGCGAGTAGGAAAATCTTTTAAGGAATAAAGTGTGTACATTTTGTGGCATTATACTTTTGTGTCACACACCTGAAGCCGTAGCAGATAGTCCACAGTGCTGATAATGATGTTGACTGTGGTTGTGTTTCCAGTTTGGGTTCTCAGGAAATTCTGGAAATCTGATAGAAAGAAATATTTTCTCATCTATGCTCTTTCCTCCTCTTATGGATCACTGTGCCCTTGTGTTAAAGTGCAGAAACCACTTAGACAAACAAAACAATGCTCCAATTTACGATGAAGATACATTACTTAAAATACACATTAAGCACAACCTCACCTCCATTGTGCCCCTCGCACAGAAGTTGCAAAAACCGGAACAGATCTTTAGTAAACTCATCATTCTGTAGCACCTTGGAACCTTAGGAGAAAAGACAACTTGGTGACTAAAACTGTGACACTACACAAAGTAATTTTAGTTTTTACTTACTCAACATAAGAAGGTCTAACAGTATGCGAAACCCCCCTCAGAAGCGATTAATATGAGGCAAGCAGGACGGGTTTCATGTTCAATACATGTTTGAAGTCCAGGGCCTTTAGATTGCAAGTTCAAAACTGAATCCAAAGTGCTTAGATTAAACAACAGTGAAACACTAGGACATTTCCATAAGCTGGAGGAAGCCTGATAACTTTCACATGTAGGCCGGGATTGGGCCTGATGAAGGGTATCATTTCAGAAAAAAAGCAGTGGACAGACGTAGCTGAATAACTCACTTAAAAAAAAAATCAATCAGATAATCCAGTCAACAGAGCTGAACAGAATGAGCACAAAACATTTCTGTGAGCAGATAAAAACCATGTGAAAGTTAGACATCTGAATGGAAACCAGCTTTGTGAAATAGGCCCAAAATCCAAAGCAAGACAAAGCTTTGCTTAGGCTGTGGAAGGCTCCACAAACCTTCAGTCAAACCCTTGAGAGGTGGCACTGATAGCCTTGGAACGACAGATTTGTGCATCAGTAATAGGATTTGCATTAGTAAATGTTAACATGAAGGGAAATGGTATTCTGAAGATCCACTTTTTGTGTACACTCTGCATGCACAGTTTGTCCCTACAGAAATCTGAGGGAGGGAGAGGCCGGGTACCAAGTAAAGCAGGGAGTATGGACCACAGATATGGAGGAGACATTCAGGGTGGAAGCATAGCCATATCAGGATGATCTAAATTTGCTATTTACCCCGCTGAGTGTGGACTGCCATCGATGGGATTTTTTAAATGACAGGAAGGAGACAAACAATACACAAAGACATAAGCAAAAAGAGAGGACATTGAGTTACAGTACGAAGAATTATGAATATATTGGCTACGAGTGAAAACCAAAGTCATGCAGTTAAAAAGAATAATTTTAGAAGGGGGAAATCATAGGCCTGGGTTGTGTCTATGTTGTATTCGAGATGAGTACCAAATAAGAGTTCGGTCATGGTGAAAAACCCATAACAGTAACAGAGACACAAGTAGTAACAGTGACTTGTTAAAACACAGAACTCGGTGGAAATGTTTAGCAGAGGACTGAATGATGGAAAGACGAACATAGTTTGATGTGAAAAGCATCGAGTGAAGATAGTTTATGTTTAATGTTGGACAGAGATTTGCTTTAATGCTGGACCATGTCCTCTAAGACAAGCTCTGCACCGCTGACAGCCACCCACTGTTCTGAAATGACAGGATACAGGATACATTCCTGCCTCAGTATCATCATAAAGGTTAACAGAAAACGGGTTTATACTTATACTGAATCGCATACTACGTACTACACAGCCCCCACCATATATTTCTAAATGACTCCGGCTTTTTTCACTGCAAAAGAAGACATTAAAGACACCACACAACGACTTCAGTGACTTCAAGACTGTAGCACAAGCAACAAGCTATTTGTATTAAAGGAAAACTTCAGCCACAAAATCACCATTTGTATATCCGCCATGCTGTGTTACATTGAATTCGTGAAGACAACTTTGTTTTTCTCACATGCCTCTATGGATAACGGTGAAAATATGATATACTGATGGACTGGGAACTGCTGTTTAACAGCTGTTTAATGGCAACATCATCACATCAAGCAGTATAATCCAAGTGTAATTTATCCAGCCGTATGTTCAGTGCTTCCCAAACACGTGCAATTTTTGCTGAAAAATGATTTAAAACTGAACTCAAACTTATCTATGCTCTCTTCAAAGTCAGGTTTTTTAGCAAAGATACATGTGTTCCATAGTACTGAGCAAACGGCTGGATAAATTACACTTGGATTATACTACACAAGCTGTGTTTGAGTTTTTGATATAGTTTTGCTATTGTTAAATTGAGTCCTAAATCAATCAATAAATCAATACATTTGTCGTTTTCCATGGAGGAATGCAAGAAAAACAAAGTTCTCTTTCAGAATTCAAAGTAAAATGTTATGACTGTTTGATGTACAAAAGGCTCATTGTGAGCAAAGTATTCCTTTAATCAAAATTCACATTGTCAGCAATGTAATTTTGATTATTTCATCTACGAGGGCCACAAAAACTACTAACTAGGGACAGCTTCGAATGGACATTATACAGTTGTCATGGTTCAGCATTAGTTTAGTTAAGGTGAAGGGAAAGTTCTACTGAACTTCATGGGAGAAAGCTGTCAAAAATATGATGCTCAGAGGACTAAGGAAGGGAAAAGAGGCAGAATATCAAAAAAAAAAAAAGGCTTCTTTTCACTTACTTGAGCCTTCCTCTGTCACCATGCCAAGTCCTTCTGCTTTGTTCTGCCTCTCAAATGCATTCAAGTCCAAGACACTGGTGGGAGAAAACTCAACAGTAAAACAGAAGCACTTTATGTCGACACAGAACTTCCTTTAAGCAGTATAGATAATATAACAGTACCTGCAAGACTGCATCAGTCCCGAGAGACTCTTGAAAAAGCCTGCATCTCTTTTCTCTTTCAGGTAATCAAGCATTTTCTGGGATATGAGATGAAATGCATTAAACATCCTGCTATCAAAACAAAGTGCTACCCCAGTGTCGTCCCTGAACATGCCGTATATACATATATATATATGTATATATATACACTGATGGATGGACGATAAAATAACTAATGTTACGGTTAACAGGAAAAAGCAGATACATATATTTGGATATCTCATCCGTATAATCTGACCTGCTGAACTTGCACATTGCCTCCATTTAAGATGGCGATTCCCAGTTTGAGGGTGCAGGTCACCATGGGGCCCAGACGACCTGATTAGAAAGGAATAATGTCAGATAAAAGCTGTGAGTTAGCAACATGGAGGAGAGACTGACTGGTAATAAAGGCAACACATCAGAGGGTTCAGTGAATAATCTGTGTGCATACAATAAGGTTATGTGTCTTGGTATCAAAACATTATCGCTGTCAAAATTATCATTTATCTTTTAATAAACACTTTCAATTGTTTGCCCTTAAAGTCAACTTTTCACCGTGGTATTGAAAATGGTATCGCCCTTTGATATTTTGTATGAAAGTTAGAAATCCCAGTATTGTGTCAACATTACAAAACATAAATTGTTTTTAGATTGAAGGCTACCTTTTTGTGTTTTGATTTCTCTGCCGTGAACAGTATCATAAGTATTCATTGTTTTCCCCAGGATGTTTTTCTGTCAACGATGAAAAACCCCTCGGGGCATCCCAAGTAGCTCATTGGATGGAGTATATACCGTTGAGGCTGAGCCCTCGCTGCAGCTGCCTGAGTTTGAGTGTGGCCTCTCTTTCCCTTCCCTCCTAATTATCAAATTAAGCTGTAAAATGCCCCAAAAATATTAAACAAACAAAACCAAACCAATGAAAAACCTCTTAAGTGCACTGGGCCTTTTGTTGAGCTAAAACTCTCTAGTGAACCTCAGGAAAATTACATTCTTGTGGGCTGGCAGTTGTTTAAAGGCAGGGTGATCCAGCACATCCTATAAGCAGGAGAGAAATCTGATACATTAAGGCCTGCAAATCAAATAATCACTTACAGAAAATATTTTAAGTAATTAGTAAAATAAAAAAGAACAAATGTCTGTTGACCCAAGAAGGACCTCCATTTCTGTGGATTACAGAAGTGACTGAACTGTCTAATAAGAGGCCACTATTGGCTTTTAGCTTAAAACAGCAGAAAGGTAACAGAATAATTTCCTTTAAACTGCCTTCAAAATGTTGAGCCATAGAAACGATAAGCTCGTCGTTACCTTTACTCGCACTGATCATTTGCAGCACCATCTCGGCGGCCCCACGGGCGTGCAGCCTCGCCTGCTGATACAGGATCTTCTGCTTTTCCATCTCCTTTTCCTGAGGAGGAACACACACACACAGAGCAGTCATCAACACACATTTTACTGTACCTGTTTTGAATTCTTTGCAGGTAACAGAGTTTTGATAAAGTAAACTAAAATAGAGGACATTATTTTAAGTGTTTGACAGAACCACTCAAGAGGATCTCTGCCTGAATGAGAGCATACCTCAAAAGTCTTTTCTTTCCCTTCCTCCTCTTCTTCCTCCTCATCCTCTGCACAGCTCTGAAGACACAAAAGTCAACATTTAAAGCTCATATTTTCATGTTATTAACCAAAGTCTTATCAGAATTATTTATACTTAGAAAGAACTCAAAGGCCACTACCTTTGCCATCATGTCTGCATACGCAATATACAAAGGATCCTCTTCCAAGCAACTGAAAAGGAGGGAAGTTATAAGTTAACAAGTATCAAAAATATATCAAATTGCTATACTTTATTCTCTGATACAATTCATTATGAGGAAAATTTCCAAAGCACACTGTAACATAGAGTCACTCTCGTGTTCAGTGATTTAACTCTCTTACCTTCTTTCTGTCAGAGCGTTGTGGCTGAAGTGGAGGATGAGTTGGTGGAGAGGGTCTGGCTGGATCTCAGCCACCTCCTCTTCCTCCTCCTCCACAATTTTCATCGGGGTTTTCTGCAGGAGTCCACAGGTGACAACAGTTAGCTCTGCCCAAGTCTTATCTGATCACTTATCATCCCTCTCATGAAATCTCGTTTTTCTTTTTTTAATCTTCACAAACTCACTGACAATTGTGCCCATTCACTCATTTGTCAAAAACACTGAAATGAGTCAGTAACATTCAAATAGCACCAGCATGCAGATGAAAGTTTGTCATGTCCTGGTGATCCGTGGAAAGGACAGGGCGAGGAAGTTAACAGTGGGTGATGAACAGCACTGGAACTAGTTGTCAAATACATGCATGTTACAGCAAACAGATGCAAGCAGTAAGCCATTTGGTGATATGACTTTGAACATGAAGAATGACACTAACAGCCTTACAAAGAGAGACTATCACAGCTACACAAATCTCCACAAGTCCAGACGAATTTGACAGACTTGTACAATTAAACTAACACTAAAAATAATCCCCAACAAGTATGAATAATCCGATTTTTGAGCAACTATATCTAAGGCTGTACTTCTAGTTTCAGTGTCTTGATGAAATTTGCGGCACATCTGCGCACAAAGGTCTAATATGAAATGTGATCTTCACATGACTACGCGAGCATGCCACTGACGTCACGGCCACAGGACGAACTATAACGTCACCTTCACACTCACGCTACAGACTTACAGAGTACAGCGAAAAGACAACTGATGGGTTGGATCCAGATCTGACAGCCAAACAGCTAGTGACTCCTAGTGAGAGGCCCTCCTTACCACTGCTGTCAGAAAGGCAAAGCCTGCTTTTCTAGAGCTGTGAGCGCCGGAGCTGGCCCTGTGTCTCCTTAGTTGGTCATGCAGCCTCTGACCCCTGACGGATCTCTGTTTGAAGGGTTTCGCACGCCTAGAGCGGGGGCCGCCCCTGGGTGCTTTGGGCGGGGTCCCCACCCGGGCGCGCTCCCAAGGCTCGACAGGCGCGGAGCTAAAGAAGCATTCGGCAGACAGGACTGGCAGAGGGGTGCCAACGCAGGGCACGCGCAGCAAGGGCAAGGCAAGCCCAGTACTTACTGCCAGATCCTGAACTAGCTTCTCCTCAAAGGAGTACTCCTCTGCCTCTATCCAAAGTCTCTGATAGGCCGGGATGAAGAGGTTGATAGCGCGATGCCTGGGGAGGGGGGAGGTGAGGGGAGTTGGGGAGGAATGGAGGGGAGTGGGGAGGGAGGTACAGTGGCATTAGGGTGGGTTCTGGTGAGTTTTTGGAGGAGACAGGAAGGAGAGATGTAGGGGGAGGAAGGGGTTACAGGAAGTGCTTTTCAGGCAGGGTGGTGACTGGTCAATGTGGGACCCACTGGCTCTTCTGACTGGTCACGTTTGGTCTCTAAAATAACTGCAGTTACTTCCATCAGGTTGTAGAATTCATCAGAGGAGACATGCACACTTTAGGGGAGATGTGCAGTTTTCCAACAAATCAGTGCATTAACAACTTCTTTTCTTGCAATTATTAGATTTACATCACATGTTTTTCTTAAAGACGCACAGATGTGTTGTAAAACTGCACAACCTTTGGAAAATGTATAATGAAAAAAATTTATAAGTCATCATAAGAGTAGGTAGCAAAATAACATAAAACAACTTTTATACTGTATATTACTGTAATCAAGCAGACTTTCTAACCCAGGTGGCCAACTAATCAAAGTCAAAATTGTATTCAATAGATTTCTGTCTTTCTTCTTCTCTCCTTTCTTCATTCCTTCCTTCAGGGTACACCTGAAATGAGACAAAGGCCTGCAGCTCGCAGTGTGTTCCCACTTTCCAAATAAGTTTGTTTCAGTCAATTCTTGGGCTCATTCTAGCTGACCAATCAGAATCAACAGTGCAGAAACAATTGGTTGCTAGGCAGAGATCGGTCCGCGGCCTGGTGGATGAAGGGAGGGTTGAACAGATGAAGCATTCGCCCTGTAGTTTCACTTTACCGTCAGCAGGGAGAACAGGCGGTCAAAGCTGGAGGCTTTGAACGCCCTTTCCAGCCAAACCTCCCGATAGCCATTCAGGAAGTAATTATTATTTTTGTATCTGAGGGAGGATGAGGTAGTGTTATGCAAGAAAACAACACAGAGGAGAGAATGTCATTAGGGAGGTGATGAGGGGTTTACATGGGCACACAATTAAGAAAAGAAATGCCCCACCCCCCACGACTACTTGGTGACTGTTTGTTATGTTCAGTTAGATTGAGACAAAGCATTGATTTAAACTTTTTTATTTTGTAGTTGTTTTTAAAACGTCATGTCAATATTTAAGTATTGACATTGTATATCAGTTCAACAAGTGTAACAGGTGTGAAAGAGACTAACCTGGGTAGATTGTAGAGTGGAGCCATGCGGAAACAAGCCACAACCGCACGCTTGCGCTGTTTGGAGAGCAGCTTATGCCACACCAACTTTTTATTTCTCAGAGGCTGCTCCACCTGAGGGACAGAGAAATAAAACTCAAAGACTTTCAATCATTATTTAAGCACTCATTTTTATTCTAATGGATAAAATTGTTTTCTAAAATTAACTTATTATCAATCAAGTGGTTTTTTTCCATGGACCAAATTAGAAAATGGCTGATCTTCAAGGTATTCCAATACTTCAATTTCTGAATGCCAAATTTAAGTACTTGAAGTACCTTGTACCAACTCTGAATAAAGATACTACGTGCTTGGTACTGTATTATGTAAAATAAGTTATTGCTAGAAAAAAAACAACAACAAAAAACATTGCCATTATTAATTAATCTGTTAGTTTCTTTTTAAAATGCCTCTTTGAATTGCTTCATCTGTCTGACCAACAGTCCCAGACCACAAAATATTTTATTTATAATGATATAAAATGCAGAAAATCCTCACATTAGAGAAGATAAAACTTTCTTTATCTCCATCCTTTTCCTACTTAATGACATTTTAACAGCTGACTGATTATCAAAACTTTTGTCAATTAATAAGACAATCAACAGAATACCAATAGAAAAGTGTTTCCCCAATCCCCACTTGAAGGTACTGCTGCCACGATATAGGCAACTCACATATTTAGAAAATGCTGCCTTTTGCACCCTTGTTAATAATTTATCACCTGGGTAGATGTATTTGTGATCTTCCTTTATGTTACTGTTGTCATGTGGGTATACATGAAGGACAGAACTGTGTTCCTACCTGCTCCAGGTGGAAGACTGCAGCTGAGATGCACTGCACTCTGTCCACTGAGTGTTCTACATTTGCGGGTTCCTCACTCTTCACCACCACGTCTTTGTAAAGGTTCAGCTGCCACTGGACAGCTGGGTCATCAGACTATGACACAATAACCATCAAATCAATAAATAAACAGCAGCATTGCACTTATATTACCTAAACTGCTCTTGCTGGTAACATTTCAACTAGAAAGCATCATCTCACCTTGTCCTGGAGGTGGAAATTTTGACGCAAGTGCTCCTTCACCTCATCATCTGTGTCTTTCTATGAAGAGAAAGCATATTCATAACAGAGAAAAAATGAAATGTTATTACGCTATTGCTATACTTAAAAGTAAATGGTCAGGGTGCTTACGTGCGTATAATGCTAATATACTGGACTACATTTGAAAAATATTTGTAATTCTATAAATATTGAATAAAGAAGAAATCTTATGTTAGTACAGGGCTTTAATTTGCATAAAGACAATGCTCTGCCTTAATTTTTTTGGCTCCTTTTGGATATCCTCTAACATAATGAAATAGAGACTGAAGTCTGTAATGCAAACAAGGGCTGCTGTGTTAAAAAAAAATGATATGGCTGAATATAAGGACAGCATAATAAGAGATAGAGTTCATGTTGGACCTTAAAACTGACCTTAAAATAATTAACGTTAGAACTATTCAGTTAGTTAGGATTTAGGTGGTCTAAAAGCCTTCGCGCCAGGTCCTGGTTTTGTTGGCTTACCAGACTGTAGCGTATCTTGGCAAGGGAGATGAGCTCCTGGTCTCCTGGGGTGCACATGTTGAGGCCGATGGGCAGCATCTTTTTCAGGGCAGCTACGATCAGGGACGTCTGGACGGAGTAATACTCGCCTCGACGGCGCTTGTGTTTCCTCTCCTGGTCCCCCCCTGACTACAGAGAGAAAATACATTACTCTATGATCATAAGACTGAACTCTGTGGCGGTTTAAGGTACTCTAAACTTATAGACTTTTGAATATAATCTTCAAAAGCCAAACACACTGAAAGCGATAACTGACGCGTGTTAATGGATGCTCCCAGGGTGCACTGCAGGCTTCAGATTTGAAATGCCAACACTACAGAAGCAGGAATATCTTAGAAAAGGTGGCTATTTTGAGTATTCTTAACAATCACATTTTTTCAAATTTGGCACTCCAATCAAATTTAGCCTCAAAATCTGAGATCCAATTTCCTAAGACTACGCTGTCAGGGGACAAAAACAGTGTTTTTCACCTCCAACCTTTTGATAAAGATAAATCACATACTAGGACCAGGAGTGCTTCAACATAAATCACTCAACAAGCAGAGTCCTTCAGGATCAAGAGCTTTTCTCCACTGTGAACGATTGTGTCAAAACACCCCAAGAGTGCAAATAAATAAAGTGACCGGCTCTGCCAAGAAAAATAAACAACTCTCACAGTGACAGCTAGTTGAGCAGCTGCTAGAACAAACTCTGTCAACATCCAAATATATGACCCAACTTTACTAAGACAAATATCTGATAAAATGTCAGATGTTGTAAACCCTCCATGTAAAGACCAATTTAAGAGGTTTGAATTCATGCAGGTGATTCGTCAAACATCTCACATCTACATATTCAGTGTGTTCTGCACATGTCAGGGGATCTATTAAAAACACAGGCAAAGTGCTTAGAAGGACTTTTGCTTTCATTAGCAAAGTCTGTGAAATACAGTAGCAGGGAATGGAGCACTTTGGGATCCCATCAGGTTGTGTTCAGCTTTTCCAGAGTGCTGACACAGTGAAGGGAGGAGCAGGAGAGGAGCGAGATAAGTCCAAATTAAACCCAGAGAGAACTAAAGTGTACTCTGCTCCATCTCCTGAGTTCGTGACAGGACAGATGTCTCACAGAATGAAAAGGTCAATTTCCAAAGAACAGACTTTTTCTTTAGAGGCCTAGTGAGTGACCTCATCCTTACTGAGTAAATGTTACAGTATCTACAATTTTTAAAATCTTAAGGGGCTTAAATTCTGATTTTCACTGTCTTAACTACTAAAATCATTAGACTAATATTAACATCTGGAACATTTCTTGGCCAGACAATGCCATTTCTGGTGTACAGAGCTCATCTTATGACCCATATGAAGTTGAAGTAGACAGGAGATTAGTCAGTGATGATTCCTACTGTTCCCTTGTAAAAACTCAAGGAGAGAAATGACTCAGTGGTTGTTTCATTTCAGTGACTTCTTTAATATTTTAAAAGGTCAGTCAGTCTCTCAATACTTGTGAACTCCCCTGACATCTGTTGTAATCAGCCCAGCTATT